>NW_020271679.1:104641-525410 GCF_002803265.2 Melanaphis sacchari | reverse complement strand
ACACACACACACACACACACACACACACACACACACACACACACACAATTTATGTATAAATATATATAATTATATTAAATATTAAAACGTTTTATTTTTCTTTACGTCAGATCTAAAATTCATTTGCTTTTGGATTTTACAACTTTTTTTTAACACATTTCATACTCTTGTTATATTATAGGTGAAATGCGCTCACACGCTCTACAAACGGATAAGAGTGTCGTCCATGAGCTACGCCGACGTGGCTGAAGTGGCGTTCGCGAACGGACCCAAATGGTCTAGAAATTTCTCGTCGATAACCCGGCAGTCTGTGCTCTGGTTGTTGTTCGTCACATATTTTGGAACGTGCAGCGTGTACACGGTGATAATCGCTTCAAACTTTGATCAGCTGTTCACATACCACATGGGTTATGAACTGAACCTCCGATCCTTTATCGCGATGCTGCTCATACCACTCATACTGCTCAGCTACGTACCTAACCTCAAGTACTTGGCACCCGTTTCTATGGTGGCCAACCTATTGATGGCAACCGGTCTGGGCATCACGTTTTATTATACGCTGTGTGACGTACCCAACATTTCTGAAAGGCCGGTTGTGGGGTCACTTGAAACGTTCCCGACGTTCTTCTGTCTCACCGTGTTCGCTATGGAAGCCATTGGAGTGGTACGTTATACATTATCGAAAAGTACTTAAAATTGCGCGAAGAATAAATTAGGTTCCTACAAAAGCGATTAGTAGGTATACGCACGTGTATAACTTATATGTACATATCTTGTACCACTTGCAGGTTTCGAGACATAATATTTAAATTGCAAAAAAAGTTGTTTTGGTGCATAATTTTTTTTCCTATAGAATTTGAAACACTTTTCAATATTATTTTTCATCGACTGTTCTTAATGCATTTTTTTTTTTTTTTTTTTTTTTAATCATTGAGGTACTAAACTGATCATCATATAAGTACTCACTACTTATTATATTGTATACATTATTGTATACATAAATGTTGAGTATTATTTTATTTTAAATTTTATTAAAATAATTTATACGCGTATTATTTTTGTATAGGTGATGCCGCTGGAAAACAATATGAAAACGCCCAGAAACTTTTTGGGACTTTTCGGCGTGCTAAACGTCGGCATGGGTGGCGTGACCGTTGTGTACATTTTGCTCGGTTTTTCCGGTTACTTGAAGTACGGCGAATCAACGAAATCGAGTATAACGTTAAACCTTCCCATCGAAGACGTGTGAGTGAAATATGCAGCTGGCTCTATACTCTCATATCTTATAATTTGTTTTACAATTACCGCGACTTCTGAGATATCTGGTCGAGCACGGTTCATTATTGTTAACGATCACCTATTGAGTACAGAGAAAATATTTTCATTTTATGAAACGATATTAAGTTTTTGGTGGTCTGTCTATAATTAGGCTCAACCATGTACGCGTTTTATAAAATACGAGTATATTACGAATATTAACACCTATATAATGCGTATTCGTTGTCTGTTCAATTATTATTTGTTAAAATATCTTAAATTTAGCCATATAGGTATTCTATTTTTTTGATTTTTGAGATAAACTAGTATGCTGTCCAATGTCAAATTAGATTTTTTTATTTTTAGTATAGTTATTAATTAGAAACTTAATCCAACTATTAGTCGTTATACATTTTATACTTAATGTGTATCAATTTATTCGTTTCTATCATTGTTTGAAATACACAGAAAAAACAACAGTGGACAAAATTTGATTTTTTTTTTTTTAATTTACTATAATCTACTTTGATGAACAAAATACGTATAAACGTTGTACAGATTCTGAGCTGTAGTCTGTTCAATATTATACTAAGTATATATCTACTATTATACTCAATGCGTTAACGATTAAAGTGTTTAATTATATTTATACATATTTGTAAAACTATAAATTCAGTTTTTTCCTGAATTATAAATTATTATTATGTATGCTTTCTGATGAACGTGTAATAACTAAGACCTTTTATTGTTGGTATATGTGTTTACTGCAGTGCCGCTCAAGTGGCTAAAATATGCATCAGCTTAGCCGTGTTCTGCACGTACGGTTTACAGTTTTTCGTGTGCTTGGAAATCATGTGGACCAAAATCCAGGAAAATTTTAAAAAAACTACGACCTTCCACAATTACATCTTGAGAACGGTTTTGGTGACACTGTCTGGTGAGTAGATTACTGTAAACTTGAATATTGCAAGTTGCTGCAGGTAATCTTTTTGTTCGTTCTTTTTAAAAGTAAAATATATTATACAATTTTAAATTATGGCTCCATAAGAATTGCGTCCCAAAATACGAAAGTACACATCGTGATATCCAAGTTGCGTCTGTGATTTTCTCGCGACATATATAAGTTGCGGTCAAGTTAATAATTGATTAATTGGTTAATAATATACTATATACATATTTTCCTTTTCTAAATTATTCCACTATTTTTGTCCATTTAAAAAACATTTGTTTTGAACGCAATAACCTCTAAATAAATCATTCAAAAATTTTTGGAAAGCAAATTTGTATCCATAAATTTAATAAAATATTTATTTTTTTTTTTACTTAACACTTTAATTATTTCAAGATTTTTCATTGCCAAATTAAATAATATGATGATTTGTCGAACAAATGGAATTTCGAAGTGTGTCGTAAGGTAGTATTTACAGATAAGATGTCGATAATCGAGATTATCTATGAGTTTATCACCAAACATTATTCTTAGTTGCTAAAAAACCCATGGTCGCAACTCGTACATGTCACGAGAAAACTGCGGACGTAACTTAGACAAAATATCATTTAGAGACACAATTCGAATGCGCCGAGAAAAAAGTATCTCTCCATTCTAAAAATTTCGTGACAGCACATACCAATATGTTTTAAAATTTTATTTCTGAAACCTATAGCAGTTATATATACATAAATAGAAAATATTTAATTTTCGCGAGCCGAAACAAATTTCACATTCGTTTAAAAACGAAGTTTAAATACCCTCCAAATGTGAAGAAATATGTGTACAAATCTTGATGTAAATTGGTTCAGTTGTTTTCAAGTCTATTAACTTCAATCAAATAGAATTTTTAACGTAAAATATAATTATGTGATACATTTTTAGTACTTATTAAAATTAAAAACTTTCATATTAAACTTATAATTTTATTTTTCCTAAAATTTTGTAAATATTATTAAAAATGAGTTTATCTTAGTTAATTAACTTTTAATATTGTTCAATTATCTAATATAATTTTTATTTAATTTAAATAAATATGCTTTAAAATATGGTATTCAGTTTTGTATTTGTAATAAAAATTAGGGATTGATATTGATGTTATATTTTTAAATAGTATATGGTAAAAAAAATGTTCGTAGTGAGAAAGTAGCAAAACGACATTTAAAGTTAAAAGTTTGATTAAAAAGACGTACACAATACAGTATAGGAGATTTTCGTTAAGCTGAACCATTGGTGTTTTTAAAATTATTATTAAAATGAATTGATTTATTATTCAATTTAAAAGTATAAGTATTAAAAGGGCGTGAGGTAGGTTTTTATTTATATTTTAATTTTAAAGTGAGTTGTATTACAATGTAGGATATTACATATATAACATGTATTTTTCACTTGCTTAAAAATGTAAATATCAATAAAAACCTACATACAATGACCTAGGACCTAGATAAAATTTTAGTTTAAATTATAGATTAAAATCAATTTAATTTTAATTCAAGCAACACAAAATTAATTCTGCTGAACGTAAATTTTTTATGTTATAACTTATAAGTTTGTAAGATGGAAGTAACACATGCGGATGTCCTCTTATAAATAGGTTTAGATTTTTCTGGGTGCTCCGCGGATGCATACGAGTCATAGCCATATTTCCTAATATAGGTATATTTTATACTCCAGTACTTATAGGTATACCCACACCCCTAAAACTGATATTTTTCGAGCCCTAGACTTACATATTTATTATACTCGATATTTTAATAATGATAATATAACATTTATCTACCTGTTTTTTGGTTTCACAGTGATGATCGCTGTAGCTGTACCGACAATTGGACCGTTCATCGGACTCATCGGCGCTTTTTGTTTTTCGCTTCTCGGCATCGTTGTTCCTGTTATGATAGAGTTTGCCACATACTGGAACGACGTCACAGTCTGGATGACCATCCGGAATGCAGTGCTGATTGCTGTCGGCATTTTGGCGCTGATTTTCGGCACGGCCAGCAGCATCGCAGATATCATATCTACGTACGATCCTGCCCAGGCCGTTAAGTGTGCTATCAACTCCACGCTGACTGAGCCAACCGCAGAATGACCGAAAGTCCGGTCATAGCATCCGTCACCCAGCCACACACAACTCAAGACTTCCGATCGTTCCGAGTATATCGATACGATAATAATTGTATATATTTATAACCATAGGCGTAGTGCTAGGAGCTCTTTGGCTAGACCAAATGCCTTCCACCCCTTTATCTCCCAAAAAATGAAAAGGGTCTATTGTTTATATTGTCGAGATCAAATTTTACGTTGTTTTTTAAAATTTACGAATTGCCTCCCGTTCTTATCGTAAATAAAAAGGTTAATAAATACTGGTTGCTTTCGATGAACAGATAGTTCATAATTATACACGTGTTATCTCCCGTAAAGAATAAAATAGTAGTTATAGTAGTCTTCAGTAAAATATACTATAAGAGATAAATATTATTACATATTTTAATATATTGTGTTATGATTTTAAACAAAATTAAGCTTACATTATACTATTTATACTATAATCAATAAAATAAAAATGAATATGATATTACATGGTAAATAATAACGATAGACATTAGTCTTATAGATATATATGAATACATTTTTTCCTATTTAATTATACCGAACACCGTGATTTTATTGTAAGTCTAAGAAAAACTACATATTACAATTATTTAGAATAATTTAATCATTAATTTAAAAATTTAAAATTATATAATACGATTAAAAAGTATCAAACTTAGAAAATATTTTATACATTTATACAAATTTCAAATACGATATACAACTATATAAAATAATGATATAATTAAATAATAAAAAATATTTGGTAATATTTATAAATTATAATACATATACATTTTTTGAATTTTTTAGGAATTAATTTTTATTTATCACCTACTCATTAGGAGGCAACTAGTATACTAGACCCTTTTCATTAACGATACAACTTAGGGTACATACACTCAAAGGCAATTGGTATAAAAATAATTGACTTTTTTTGACTTCAGGAGGTCACTAGTATGTGTCTAATTTTTAATAGGTTTATTTCTAATCTCGATAGTTTATAATATTATGTACAAATTCATAACTGACTGAATATTAAATATAATAATAAATTATAATTTATACATATATAATTAATAATTATTGAAATGCATGTAGAATATTGCAATAATAAATAAATTGTATTAATTATGTATTTTTTTAAGTTAATTTTTTTTTTATTCGATAAAAGCTATTTAAAATAATTTACCGAGTAAATAAAAGTTTGGTTAAAATAAAATTTTTCTCATTGAAATTTATCGTTATTTAACTATAAAAACAATTAGGTATGTGAATAAAAAAGTTTCCAAAAAAAAAAAGTTTTTTACACAAATAATAATATAATAATCACATGCAAAAATGCGGTAATATTAGTAATTATGGCCCTTCAAACGAAAATACTGACTACGCCTATGTATAAATTATAGGTTATTAATGCGTTTTCACGTATTCAGAATGTTTAAGTCTCGGCCGGGATGGTCGGACGACAGGTCCGATACGGTCGAGAGAAACTGCTACGATTAATAATCGTTATTTTTTCCTCGACCGGACGCCTGTTGAACACTGCGAGGAAAAATTGTCGGGTTATAATATAATATAGGTGACAGGCACGCATAATAATATTATTTTTTGGGGCTCAAAAATTTATCAAATTATTATTTTTATTTTAAATACTTTTTTCATAAATATATTTATCAAACTTATCATTTTTGTCGTTGTAATAATATTGTATACGATCAATTTTTTTATTCGATCCAAGCTGGATTTACATGGTATTTTATAATTATATAAATATTTTCTATTTTTTTATATATTATTTATAGATAATTAAGGAATTACAGTTATATTTTATTATTTTTTATGCATATATAATAATAAATAATATATAATTTAACAACAATGATAAAAATATTTATTTTTTACCAAATACCTGATTAAAATTATATCAAACCATATTTTTTGGACTGTCCAAATCGAATAAAAAATATCCGAGGTAAAATTTGGTATTTAGGTTATAATGTTATGTCTGTATTATTACTTATCAGTCATCATATTTTTATTGAAAATTTAGTTCAAACATTAAAGGGTTTTTGTGAAAATTCCAGTATTTTTTTTCTCAATAATAAATTAATAAAAAACAGTCGAAAATAGGATATTTTTTACTTAAAGCCAGTTTTCAAATAAAGACCATTTTGTTGTTGTATCGCCTATAGTAAAAAAAAATGCAAGAAAATGTAATTATTACGGGTATCAATAATTATATTTGTTGACAGGCAAGTAATAAAATGAAATTTATTGACCTATAGTAAGTTATTGTATTAATTTTTTCAATATTTTATTTATTATCCAACTATAAAAAAACAATAGACAAAATACCTATATAGATTATGGAAACCTCGATAAAAAAAAAAAAAAATTATCAACATCAAAACAATTATTTACAAAACAGAACAAAAGAAAAAATATACGAACATGTTTTAAAACACGATTCTTACAAGTAATAGGTATTTTAATCGATTGATATTACAATAACAATTTTATTATGATTATAATCAGATGTCGTCAATTTTTATAACTATTTTTTTTTTTTAGACGTTACCGTAAAACAACGAAATTAAACGAATAAACATTAAATCGCGGCTATTGTTAAGTATAATAAAATATATAAAGTTAAGTATACTTTATCAGTTGTTATTTGTAGTCTTGTAGGTAAATCAGTGATTTACGCTTTCGGGGATATCTATTTATAATGAACTAAAGTTGGAAAATATTTGTTATAATGTGTGTGTGTGTGTGTGTGTGTGTGTGTGTGTGAGTGTATAGTATATACTGTTTACTGTTTAGATATTTGATATCTATGGACGTTATCTTAAAACGGAATGAATAAAAATATTTGGAGACACGTGACGGTACGCCGCCGTACGCAACGGCCAACGTCGCCAGTACAGAGTACACAGATATCACAACAAATGGTCTAACATTGCGGTCACAACCGCCACGCACAGGTGAAGTCGCGACACCGTCGACTCTGCCGCAAAGGCAAAAGGCGGGACGCGAAGACAGTCGCAGCGGACATGGATTAAATAATATACTGAATAAAAATATATATAATCTATGCCTCTTAAATAGTGTTTATGACTTATTTGCTATATCAAATTAAAATAATGAAATATACTAATATTCTACGGCCATCTTGTCGTATGCGCTCTACTACCCAATTTATCTTTACTATCGTGACTTAACGCTAATAAAGATTATCACTCTCTTTTACTGCATGATATAATATTTGATCGTGTAGTCATTGGCCGACAGTTCTTGGGTTTACACGGTTTTTATTTTCACTTTTCGATATGCTTGCAAAAGAATTTTAAACCATAATTCAAAACGAAGAATCAGCTACTAATTTTTTAATTTCTAAAAATCTTTTAGTAAATGTAGAAAATATATTGTGCGATAAATGTATCTATATATATATACTATAAATTGTAATCGTAATCCGTGCCGGCCCAGATAATATTATCATCATTCATCTTCAAAATTATCTAAACCGCGATGTTTGTCAGAATAAAATAAATCTAAAAATACGGTTTCCAAATATTCCTATAGTTCGACTTATCATCTGTATATAAAATTAATGCTTGTACCTATCACCTGTCACCTGTGTATGTACATATGGTGTAATAAAAATTATTACTTTATGTTACTTACAATTAGAGTGGTAAAAACGGTAGTGCAATTAAACGATAGAGCGCATGCGGCATGCCGCATATTGCAGTCGTAATGTCGCCGGTAGAGCGCATACAACAAGATAGCCCTTCGACCGTTGTCGAGACGTCATCGTTTCGCAACGATTGTCGTACTTGCAATCATAATATCGTGTTTCTACTTTTTATCGTTAATCGTACACGCGCTACTATTCCGTTTGAACGTCGACGAATATTAACCTCACTTTTTCGGTTTCTTGTTTTTTTTTTTTTTTTTTTGTTTCACGGTAAAACCACTTGGTTAAATTTTGTCCGAGTGCTTATGGATTTATTTTGTGCTTTCGTGATCGGTTCGCCGCGGCTTAGCATCGTTAGTCCATCACGGTGGCCGTGTCCAATTGGCCCCCCCGAAGAGGAATCGTCGCCTGGAGACGGCGCAAAGGTAAGAGCTTTTCACGTTAACGCTACCTCGGGTTGTTCACTTTGATTGTTTCATATTAAGATATATTTTAATCACCACGAGTGTGTTTTCCGATGAGCTAATTTTACGTAATAAGTATTCTGGTACGCACTACGTAGGGGAAATTCTGCAGAACCGATAATAACTGCAATATGGCTATGGGAAGTAATTGTTACATAACTTACCATCACTCCGTCAAACACCCGCCTTTCGTCACTTGACACTATCGCCGATAACAGCGCAGTGCGCAGCTGAGAATCTTTTTAATTGCCGTCGCCGTTCACGTAATCCAGTTCGTTACAATATTGGAATACGCCGACGACATTACGACAACAATATCATTACGGTAATACAGTTGATCGTTGCTTACATCGACATAATAATATCATTCGTCAAAAAGATATTGTCATTCACTCATGAGCTTACGCTCGAAATCGCTGCGTCGTACTGTAATACTGTACACAAGCGCGCTCATCTTTCAACCGTGTAGCGACCACATCGTGTGATATTAGGATAACTTTGTTATATTGTGACTGGTAAAATGCTAGGACAGTTGACGTCGAACGAGTTGCGACTCGAGTGCATGTAGGTAGCGCGCGGAATTAGCGTGTCCGGATCGAAGTCGGATTTACTAATAAGGTAGAGGAGAAAATTTGGGAATCCGGTCAAGACCCCCGGTGACGTGTGGTTCTACCTCAACGTACTCGACCAACCGTTAGATTTAGATTTGACGGAAGGTGCGGGATGGGCACTCACTGTCACAACAGACGCTGATAGAAATGCAGCAACAGCACCGAAACGAAAGAGTTCGAGGCACGTTCGCGGGTGCTGGAGGCTAGAATGTCGAGGTTCTTCGAAGAACGACGCATACGATTAGCACACTGCAGTCATAACGTTGTGAGGTTCCGCAGCCGGTGACTACACTGGTTCAGAGAGAGTCCAAATTAAGAAAAGGGTCCAAAAATAATGTAGGTACCCCCGAAAATTAGGTTTGCGCACGCTTTTGTCGATTATCTTATTAAAATTAATATGTAGATTCGTATTATTACCTACAAATATTGGTGGGGTTTGTGTTGAATGCCATAACGGTAAAATTATCACTTAATTGGTAAATAATTATGATGAAAAATTATATTTTTTATTTTTTATTTTAAAATATTAATAGTTAAGTTTATGTTATCTGCACCACTTACTATCAAATAAAATTGCAATTAGTTATTATTTTTTATTTATTTAAACAGAAATGTATTACTCTGCAATAACAGACCTGTGATTTGTATATAAATAATAAAGACATTTAATGTTTTAATTAAAAATTCCCTTTTTAATTCATTTTACTATAAATACTAATGCTAATAATAATTAAAAATAAAAAGATTACATGATATATTATTATATATTATAACTAGTTATTACGTTTATTTAATATTGGAGATTTATTCTTTAAGATTATAGATTAACACATAAAGAGTGTTATACATTTTATTTTTTTATTTACATCAATGCCTAGGTACAAAAATAGCAGAAAATGGAGATGGAGAAATAGTTACACCATCTTGAGGTTTATCTGGTAATTGGTCTCCGTGCGGAATTCGTATCTCAAATTTTTGAATTAGTTTGGCAACGAACATGAACATATTGGTTTTAGCCAGTACCTCACCGAGGCACCTTCGTCTACCTATATATAGTTTAAAAATTCATAACTACTCGTTTAGTATTTAACTTCGATATTAATGAAGAATGCAAAAACATTTAATAAATAATAATAGTATACTAACCAACACCAAACGGCATAAGCCAGCTGTCATTTATTATTTGTCCAGTACTGTCTAAAAATCTTTCCGGTCGAAATACCTCGGGATCACCCCAATGGTTTTTATCCATATGAACGCTCCATATACTTGCCAATATTAATGTATCCTGGAAAATGTTTTCACAATTATTCATTATTCTAATACCATTTGTTATATAATGTATATTTTCACAGTAGCGGCATCATACTTTTGGTATTATGTATTTCTGTAGATTGGTTTTTCTAATAGTTCTATGAGCGATTGCCAACGGCGCCACGTTACTATGTCTTTGAACCTCCATTAATACAGCTTCGAGATAACTCAACCTGTGCATATAATTACCAATATGTTAAAACGTTATTAAAACAATTATGTAAGCTTTGTACCTACTTTTTTTTATCTGCAAGATGAATTTCTCGATCTCCGATTACCGCATCTAACTCTGCACGTACGTTATCTTGAATATCTTGATGTTTAAGTAAAAGTAATATTGTGAATGATAACATACTGCTCGTAGTTTCCGATCCGGCTAAAAATAGGTCCAATAATATAACAAGTAGCTGTTCTTCCGAAAATGACCCGGGAGTTTTTTTATTCTTCTCAATTTCCATTAAAAACGCGTGTATAAAATCCTCCTGGTCATTTTCACTAAATTTATGTTCTTCTATTGATTCCTATATAGGACATTAATTGATAAATAAAATAAATATATTTGATTAATTTAAAATTACTTTTAAAAACGTGTAAAATTCGATTAAAATTTGTTTGATGTGTTTGTATCCTGAAGATTCGGGTGCGAAAAACCGAAGGAACGGCATCTGATTTAATGTTCCTCCTGACATATCCAACATTCTGAAGCTGATATGTACTAATTCCATAAGTCTTGCAAGTTTATAGTCGTTCAATGCAAATCTTCGACCAGCTAACATTGCCCAAAGACCGTTCAAAATTGATACGTCGAATAAACCGGTAACTTCAATTGGTAAATCATTCTAAAAATAAATTTATAATACAATAATTATATTCTTTGTTTTTAGTTTGTAGAAAATATATAATATATACACATACCTGACATTTTGACGTTATGTCTATCACAAGATCGTTAACTTCCTCAATTACAATTTTTTCCATCAAATCACCACCAAATCCCATTTTTCGTAAATGTTGCATGCAAAATTTTCTCTGTACAGTCCACGTTGGTCCGTCCACAAATACTATACCTAATTTTTTAATTTTTTAAACTGATGTTAAATATTCAAATGTATCGTTTTGGTAAGCTTACCTAATCTCTTATTAAAAGCTCGGAATCTGAAAAAAAATCCATCAGGTCGGCCATTAAAGTCGTCATTGCATAATACTTGTCGTACTGTATCATATCCAGAAACTATCACAGCCTCTATTAGACCAAGTTTAACAGAAAAAACTTGACCATAACTTTTGGCCAACTCATCCCAAACCAAGTGATAGAATCCTAATTTATTTCTGAGCTTTTGAATTTCAAAATAACTACCAAGCAATGGAATTCTTGTAGGACCTATAAAAATTTGTTTCAATTTATCCATTTATTAATGATGATAATAATATTGTTTGTAATTTTATTCTAATGATATATGCATTTTTTGTAACTTAAAGGTAAATACAGTTTATAAGTCACAATTTAATATCATTCAATAAATTATTTACCTATAAAATATTACATCTACTCGGAAATTATTATTAAAGATTCAAAATCAAATTTATATAAATATTTATCATAACTGTATTAGTAGGTATATGCTAATAACCAGCAAATAATTAGTAATCACTAATTATTGGAAAACATAATTTATAAATATTTTTTTCTTTTAGATTACTTTACTCTTGTCCTATCTAAAGACCTAAAAAGATCTTGACTTAAAAATTAGATTATCATTTTAGAGCAAATTTAATGAAAAATTCAATTTTATCAATACTAAGTTTTTAAATTGTAGCAGTCTTGTATCAAGAGTTATTTTTGTTTTAAATATAACTTGTATGCATTTTTTACAGTATATTCCATTAGAAAGTTGTTTGCCTTTAAATATAACAGTTTTGTCTGACAAGTATTCAAAAAAAAATTTTTTAACGTTTAAACTACCATACGAGGAATATATTTTTTTTAATTTCAAGAAGATTTTTAATCCAATTTGAACTGTATGCTTTATATTTACTTGAACACTTTCTTCACAAACTTTTTGAAAGACTATGATATTATATATTTGTTTCAAATTTGTAACCCTACTTTGTACTGTTAACTTTAAAGATAATAATTTCTTTTTGTTTTGGATATTAATTTACTTGTTTGAATAAAATTATTTCACTTACTGATATGTAGTATGTTTTTCATTTAAATTATTTTAGTAAATTATAATAATGAGTAGGTGGGTGTCCTATTTTTTCTCCGAGTTTCGGATATTGAATTTCAAGATTGTATATTATTTATTTCCTGTAATGTAGCTACTCAATGGAACGTCAATTTTTTTATAAATAGGTATTAATTTCTTGCGATTGCTATTTTCAACTAAAAAAATTATATGCTCATTTGCTGAAATTGAAAGAACAAATATTTACATTACTATTTTCTATTTCACTAAATTTAAAAATAATCATAGTGTTTATAACATTGCTTAGAATTATTATGTTTGTCATTAAGTTTGTTAACTTTCAAAAAAAAAAAAATAAAAATATGAATCTATTATATCTATTATCTATCTATTTATTATAATATCAGATTATTGACAGATGACAGTAACACGCCATTAAATTCTATTTCGTTTTTATTTATTGTATTTTTGATTGTATGATTCAACGTTTTACATAAAAATAATCTACTGATTTATTTTATTGTTCAAATTTAATGTCACAATAGACAATAGTTAATATTATTGTATTCTGCATATTCCGATTTACATAATATTTTTTCTTTACGACACTGCAATATAAAATAAAATAATTTTTAACAATACAAAAAAATAATAAAAATCATAGCATTATCTGGCTAATTGCATTCGTGATTTCTGCCACAAAAGGCTTAAAAGAATATTATTTTTTCTGATTCAATTTATATATTATTCCACTATTGTACGTTTAACGGGCTTGCAACTTTACGAATTCACGATTGTTGGAAATGATTTTGTACTCAAACATTTATAAAATTTAAATAACAAGGCATTTTTGACTATTGTAAATTTATTACGGAACTATAGAGTGACGGTTAATTCATAAACATAATAGGTACATAATATTATATTATTGTGTATTGTTCGTATGTACATATACAATGATATAATAAGAAAATTAGTTTTAATTTAAACTTTAAGTAGTAGGTATATACTATTATGTGTAGTGTAAATACTATTTATAAATACTATGATATTGTCACCGTTTAAAACCAAACCTAAATAGTGCATTTATTCATAAATCATGAGGTACCTATTCTTCACACAATCGGTGTGCGTCATATTTCAGAACGTAACGTATAATTTTATCAATCCATGTTTTACTATTCGTTCAAAGTATAAAATACTTTAAAAACTACATCCCATTTAAAATATTTTAAAATTATTCGACTTAGATACTATTTATTTTAAAACAATTATGTATCCTGACCAAAATATAATAATAATAATTTATTATTGATTGTAATATAATTTAAAGTAAGTCAATCCCGTGTTAAAGGATATTAAAAAAATGGAATTACAGAATCGTTTTGATCAAAATCTAAACTGAAAAAAAATAATAATAATTTTCAACGTTAATAGGTAGGTTCTATAAACCATAGGATCAGATATTCAGTTGAAAGAGAGTTAATTATTCAATTTACGAACTGCGAGTACAGTATAAAAAAAAAAACGCCGGGAAACTTGCTCTGCCGTACCTATGTGTTAAATTTAAATATGACGTCGAAGTGCGAAGCTATAAACTCTTTCCCAAGCCTCGGGTAATATATTGAAAAAACTTTTGTATAATTAGATTTGGATAGTCTCTAGCGGACAACACAATTCTAGAATAAATATTACTTTTTGTACATCTCCCAGATATACAAATATGTATGATGTATGAAATACACTATATTGAGCATATTGATCAGTTATGCGCGACGGGGAATCAATCGATACATGCGTGCGGTTGGAGCAATTTTTTTCTTACCAAATCGATTTCTTTCGTTCGCCATTTTGCCGTTTTACACTCATCAAGTACTTCAGTACCATCAGCTGAATTGTTTCGGACGCTCGGCTTAGATCAATGAATGATTGAATGTACTAATAATATATTTTAGCCGTCAAATGTGATATAATATACGTACTACACGTTATTCACAATCCCCATTTTGACTAATTATTTACAAATGACAAATTGTGTATTATCATAAAATATGATTATTTTTGATACTCAACAAATAAAATAAATAATAATACTCACAAAACCCTTTGTTGTAAAATATGCAAATTAGATTAAAATTTATTTCATAAAAGGCAACTTCTTAGTGTTCCTACAAATTAGTAAGTGCGTTATTACATAGAATGCAGAAAGCGTATTCAAGGATAACTGCTGTGTCTGAAGAGGCCAACTTTCTAATCATAATGCATTTTCATATACGCCTTCTATAACAACATATTAATAACAAAGAGTTCTATGTTAAACAAGGCTTAGGTACCAAAGTACCGTTAATCGTGTGGGCACTACTCACCCAAAACCAAATTGATGGGTTCTATAAACTTTCTCTACGCATTCTTCAAAAAATTAGATACAGAAATATTCAAAAATTAGATACAGAAATATTCAACCGGGTATTATTATTTACTTAAAATGTCTCCTTTTGGAATTGTTTTTTATCGAATACTTATGTTGATTTATCGTTAAAGTCATGTTTAAATGTAACATATAGGTACGGCAGAGCGAGTTTTCCGGCGACTTCCCCCCTATAGGTCGCATTATACAGTCGACTTTCGATAACTCGAAGTTAGCGGGACTTTTAAAAAATTTTGAATTACCAAAACTTCGAATTGCTGAGTAGTTTGAAATATCGAGAGAGCAAAAAAAAAAAAAAAAATTTAAATTGCTGAGAGTTATGAAAAATTTTTTATTTTTTATTATTCGTACATAATTATTAAATATTTCAGCAAATTAGGCGGTATGTACATACTACATATTATGTAAATTAAATTATTATTAACAAACGATCAAGAAATAAAATGCTAGGGTTAGGTTAGAGTTCTTACGATAATAATTTTATAGTTATCGAAAATAATAAGCTAAATTTTTACACTATTGTATGGTAAATTATCGAAGAAAAGATTAAAAAAAAATACATTTGGTGAATATACTTCGAATTATTGAACATTGAACGGATGAAACTTCGAATTATTACGTTTTAGTGGCCAATTTTCCCAATATTAAATTTAAAATTACCGAGTATACTTAAATAAATGGTTTTTATTCAAATTACCTCGAGATTTTTAAAGAACGAGCATTTATTTTGAATTGCCGAACATTTCGAATTATCGTAGTTTTGAATTATTGAGAGTCGACTGTAAATAGATAATAAAGTGGTTATTACGATTGGATATGATGATTATCTGTACCGCATTGCATTCGTCATTTGGCTGCAACTGTTCTACAAAAATATAAAATCGAGTAATATCTATTTTATACAAATAAGAGTCAAAGTAAATTGTTGCGGTTTATTTACTGTAAAAATGCCCTGCCGATTTTGACAAAAAACAATTGTGAAAATTTCAACTGGAGAAAAACGGAAATGATAGATTCAATGGATAGATTATAATATACAATCGACTAATCCAGTTTATAGTTATAATCAGTTTATTTATGTTATTAGTCGGATAACATCTAAAATAATAAATATGCAAGTCCGCAGTTTTTGACCGATTGGCACCAAATTTTGCACACATATTAATTAGGGATCCCATAGGAGTATTATATTATAATAGAAGCCATGGGCAGTAATAATAACATTTATGCATAAAAATCAAAGTGAACGGTAAAGGCTTATACATTTTGACGATTCGTGGAAACAATAGATTGAACCAGTTATTGTTTAGTGGCTTATTTATTATCAATAATATTAAAAACCTAATTTTTTTTCTCGTAGTTGGTTACGCGTAAGTAAAAAAAATTGCTTATTACTATCCACCTCAGATGGATTGCCCATATCGGTTTCCTTTATCCCTGGTCAACGCCAGATTGTACATCCAATTATTATACATAAATATAAAAAAAAAAAACGGTTATGAGTATTATGACATAATACAGTGTTAATAAAAACTTTAAATTATAAATTACTTAATGCATTATGTGAGTATTATTGAAATAGTAAATGGGATAATAAATTAAATAATAGTCTTACCTATTGGATATTTATGCGGTGTAATAATATCTAAAATACAAAAAATAATAAAAACAGAAATAGCTGCGGCCACGAGAATCATTTTATCCCGGTTACTGACGGTTGAAATTATATGACTTTACTCACGTAAGCATAGGTAGCGTTTTCCGCAACCTGTCTGTACACCAAAACTCGAAAGAATGAATTGAAGTAGTTTTTTTATTGACCTTCAGTTAATTTTTATAAAATAAACATTTACTATTTGGAAGGGGTATACCGTTTTCTTCCTTTTATCTACGACTCTTTCTATATTAAGGCGATGATCTTATCTAAAATCATTCATGAATAAATAGAAATACTTTTTGTTAAACAAGGAAGACATATTTACATAACACAGCACATAACATTTAGTACATAAAAATTATATTATGTTCGGATAACTATTATACGATTTATTTGAAAAACGAAACTATTATTTTCAATCTAAACAATTGATTCATCTGAAAACATAAAATATCATAATAAATGAATAAAATATATTATTAGACAATAGTATTATACATACTAATAATAATAGCATTTAATACATACCTACAATGTTAACAATTACAAAATAAAACTTGTACAAGGTTGCGAGAAGACATGTATAAAAAAATACAAGAACATCATAAATTAATTTAACTAATTGTTTTAATTTACAAACTCTGTACATGAATAACATATATTTTAAGGGATTGTTTTTATATTCAAACGGAAATGCGAATCAAAAGCTCATTTGAAAATCCCTTTTATACTTGACATTTTTAATATCTCGGTATTTATTACGTAGGTAGGTATTTTTGTGATATTTGTGTTCATGTATTTTAAAATTTTATGTATTTATTTTACAGTGTTGTTATTTTTATTCAATAGAAACAAATACAAAATTATAATATAATTTATATGTAACAGGAACGTATATACAAATAGTCGCGATGACCGATGAACCGCCGTCGCCGCCACCACTGGCAGTAGAAAGCCGTAGAACGAGAAGCCACTATCCCATTCGCCCCTGGTGCTTCGGGACTCGGTTTCGGGATTCTAACGTACTCGAACGGTCTGAATAAGTCCAGGCAGCTAACTGTTAAGAAACCATACGACGAAAAGCCACTAAGGCCATACGTTCCTGGTCCTCGGGACTCAATTTCGGGAGAACTGATGGAATACTGGTGTACGCGAGTGATCTGCACAAGTCGAGCCAGGTAACTCTGTTAAATAACTATTCGACGAAAAACCACCAAGTCCATACGCCCCTGGTACTCGGGACTCAACTTCGGGAAAACTGTTTTTTTTTTTTTTTTGCACGTGTTGTCTCCGTCTTAAATACATACAACCAGAGGCGGATTTAGATATGTGGTGGCCCCTGGGCAAAATGCGTTGTGAGGGCCCCTTATACGTAAACAAGGAAATATATTTTTTTACTTATTAAATGGCATTTATTGACATGTTTAGTAGTAATAACAATCAACTACTTATTTAATAATAAATAATTATAAAAACAATCAAATCGAGTATATAACTAGTATAGGTATAATATCATCATAATATTAAGTGTAAGTAATTAAATGGAGAATAATAATAAATAATTATGTCAAGTAATCATTAAAATTAAATGCTGGAACTTTTCATAATTTTATTTGTACAAAATTATCAATAATGTTTTGAAAATCAAGTTTTCTTAAAATATCAGACTCGGAGCTTATTATCGCCAGTTAATTGATTTTGTCTCCGTCCATTAGAAGTACGCAATCTATTTTTTATGTGCTTTAAATTAAAGAATGATTTTTCACTACTGCTGTTTGTAATCGTAAAAACAAGATAAATGCGCAGAGCTACGACATTTTAATGTATAATTCTAGATCCACGTGTGCATATATTTTAGAAACACATTTATTAATATTATTACGATTGACGATGCACACCGATCATGGACGACATAAAAACCTATCTTATCTAGATTCTTAAACACCTTCATTGTCAATAAACTCGAATACATCTATTATTAGTCGGTAAAATTAAAATTTTTAAATGTACGAGTAAAGATCAATATTATTTAATTACTTATGTATAAATATAAATAAAATATTTTTCCTGTATCCTAATTTAAATATCATAACATTGTGAAGGCCTCTGAGCTTCAGCCCACTCAGCCCTCCCCTAAATTCGATTCTGCATACAACATTGCACACTTTCGTTCAGCAGAATCTATTTTATGTTGTTAGCTTTAACATTAGAGTAAATTTACCTATTATCAAATTTAAAGGTAAGAATTTTATCTAGGCAATGACTTATGCTCTTTTATTAATATTACTAGCGGCCGGTTAAACTCGATTCCGGATATATGAAAGCCACCTTCGGGGAGGGGGGATTGAGTGAAACTCGCTGTAAGTGAATACCCTAGGTCGGAGACAGCACTTGAGAAAAACCGTAGTTAGAAAAGTTTAGTAGTCAATAGTTTAGTCTTGGAGAACGAAATCGATGATAACGATGTTTGCACCACTGCTTTGGTGGCTCTAAACTTTGGCAGTGTCATTTTAAACGTGTAAATAAAAGTCTATGAAAGTATTGAAAGTTGAATTCGAGTGTCTAGCGGTCGATTATCACAGGTGTGTATTACACCTTGTCTCCTCGTCTGCCCAGTGCTTTTATGCATGTAGAAGAAATAAAAATACATTCTGAAAATGGCAATTGAATGTCTAGCTCACCCGGTGTATGTCGATACCTGGCTGGATAATTCGCTAGGTATTCATTTATATTCTATACGGAATACCGTAGCGGTCGTGGAGGTTAGGTTAGGTTAAAAACACGTATTAATATTAAATAATAGATTTAAAATATCTATAAATAGGTAGCTAAGTAATATTGTTAAAATTTTTAATAAATTATGCTTATGAGTAGGAAATTATGATATGAATATTTGGTGAAGATATATGTATATATCTATGTTATTTTTTTTATTATTACTATAGCATATCAAAAATTGATTGAGGAGAAAAAAATTATTTTACGTGTGAAATTTTAATGACGTTAAAATTTGAACTTAAAACGTTCATAAAAAATCAATGTGACTTTCTGATGAACTTTTGTTTTATTTTAGGTAAAAAACGTTAAAAATAAGATTTTTATTATATTTTCAAATCTTATAGATGTAAAAAAATAGTTTTTATAATTTTTAGCTATAAAATAAATAACAAATTTTTAAAATTTTGATAAAATTCTAACACCAAACGTTTATAAATATATTGTGACTATGTTAAGACAATTTTAACTGGAATCTGAAAAACTTATAAAGAACTTTATTAACAATTGTATTCAATTTTAAGTTTTTGACTAAGAAAAAAGTTTTTATTGACTAAAAGTAAAAATAATCAACTTTCTCATATTTTAAATAGCTCAAAGGGAATCAAAACATTTTGAAAATGTATCTTCTGTATTAATTACTGGCACAAATATTTGGTGTTAATACTTTAATAAATAATTTGCAACCGATAGTACGTCGTTTGTCAGCCTATAGGTACTATTGCATAATACTTGCTAAATTTTAACTAGGAACCAAGTTAATTACTTGTAATCGTCAAGCATTGACACTTATTATTCGTTTGTCGTACACACTAGATCGCGAGATTCTGTTTTTTTAAATTATTCCCAGTTATATTATGTTCTTTACAAAATTTATAAAAATAACTTTAAAATTACATTTAAATACGGATATGTAAAATATACATCTATTGAGAAACTATTTAAAATATTTTTAAGGTCAAAAACATATGTTTATATAATTGACACGTATTTAAATACTTTTTTAATGTTATTTATTTAATTTGACAAGTAGGTAAAAACAAATTAATATTGTTATTTAAATTACTTATTTAAAATGGTAATATTATGTCACATTTTAGTATTAAAATTTTGCACTACTTTTGTGTATTAAACAATAATTAAAAAAATATGTTTTAATTAAATTAGAATTATTTAATCAATAATAACAGTTGTTAATGAATAAATACTTGAATTTTGCAAAGTATTTGAAATTAAACTAATATAACTACGTCCAAAAATAATGTTTGAAAATATATTTTCTAAACATTTAATTTTTAAATACTACAAAAGTGTTTGATACATTTACCCAAATAGACGCTGTACTAATATGTTAGATTAGGTTAAGCTCACGTAGCTTAATTTAATTGTTTTATTTTAACAAGTACGCGTATGGTACTGTGATGTATTAACTTAAGACTTTAGACCGGGTTCTCCCTAGTCGATAATTTCTTCACCGGGCCGTATCAGGTAGAATTGAATATATTCAATTTGTCGTTGAGTACCAATATTTTGTTACTTACGTATTAAATAAACGAAGTCTAACACTAAAAAATAGCGTGAGCTCAGTTAAAAACAAGAAAATAAATTATACTATTTACTTGCATATTGCTTATACATTTTTATAATGTAATTTGTGATATAGTATTACGGGCCATGGCCCATAACTATCGATTATCCTTACCTGTGGGCTGTGACCAGTTACAGGGTTGTAAGTATTTGGATAATATGGGTCACCTGCGAAATTGTCAAAATGTACAAGTGGACAAATAATACTGTGGCTTCACTGACAAAATATTTTATTGATTTCTTATCTTAAGATTTTTTGAATGTTCATTGGATTATTGATTTTTGAATGTTTCTACACCTGTTGGTTGTGCATACGTGGAACATTCTTTTTATTTACTTTTTTTGTGTTCTTGTGTGAGTTTTATTAAATTTGTCGTGTATTTTGTTAAGTTTGAATATTATTCAGTACCATTGTACTAAGTAAAAAAATTATAACATATTATTTATTAGTATATACTATATTATATTTAATACTAATATAATAATATATGTATAATGTTATCTAACTATTTACTACCAAAAAGTGAGGTGTGTTGTGCTGTTGCTGGTTGCGAACAACATTCCGGCAATGCAATACAAGAAGGATATAACGTATCGTTTCACGGGTAAATATTTTTATGTTATCCGTATGGTTCTATGCCAATATTAAATAGAACATCTTAAGTATAATTACAAACAAACAATGATTATATACATTTTATATATTTATAGGTTTCCAAAAATTTTAAGACTACAAAAAATTTGGGCTGAAAAATGTAAAATAGTTGATACATGGGACCCTCAATTGTCATATTATGTTTGTTCTATGCATTTTGGTCGAGATGATTTTATTCATGATTTGGAAACAGAATTGTCTGGTAATTTTTTTTTCTTAACTTGTATTTAGATTACAATATAGATAATAATTACCTAACAAAATAATAATTACAATGTTTTAGGTTATGTTCCTAGTTATCGATATTTAAGACAGGGCATTACTCCAACATTAAATTTACCAAACGACTCGGAGATGTCGAAAACGCCTATCGAATGTAACAGTAGCTTGATTAAAACAGCTCAACGTGTAAATATTGACAAATAATTTTAAAATATAAATACTCTTATTACCCCTTATTGGAGGTTAGATGTACATGCATTAAAAATTGCTTAAATTAACGCTAATAGACGAATTGAAAAAATAAAATACAAATTAAAAAACAATTTTTATTTTTTAATAAATAACATAAATATTAAAACAAAATATATATTTTTAAGTTAAATTGTTTTTATATTTTATCAGTCTCATCACAATAATCAAATAATATTTACCAAATCTCAGTACTTATGAACTTATTTTTTTTTAAATTAATCTATATATTTTTTTCCAAAATTTATTAAAAATTATGCAAATGATTACATATGGTGGCTCTATTTATCTCACATGTGTCAATTATGCATTAAAAATATAATTAATTATTCTTTTGAAAATTTTAATTAGATGTATTATTTTTTTAAAGATTCGTGAAGTATTGGCTAGATCACTTCCACCAAGTTTTCTTCCCGGAACTACGAGTATATATTCATTACCACCAACAACAGCATCTATTTCATCATGCGACAACGATACAGTTTCACACCAAAATATGTCTACTTCTACTGATTATAAAAAGTTATATAATGATACTCTCAATGAATGCAATATTCTAAAATCTGAAAACAAGCAACTTTTAAAAAAAGTAGAAAAAAAAAAGAAGGAAAGTAACTGGACTAGAGATAAAGTAGCCAATGCTTTTGCACTAATGTACCATAGTAAAAGAGCATATGAATATTTAAAAAATGAGTTACATTATTCACTTCCTGGTAAGTCAATTTTTTTAAATTTTTAGTATGTTTCTTACTTCATCATTATTTAAATTTTTTTCAGAAATGTCATGTTTTCAACAGTGGGCCAAAGCAATAGTGATGAATAATGGTCTTATTGAAGACGTTCTGAAAATAATGAAACTGAACAGTGAAAATCTTAAAGACCACGAAAAACTCACAGTGCTTATGTTTGATGAAATAAAAGTCTATAACATATTCAATAAAACGAATGATAAAGTAATTGGTCCATATACCAATATGCATGTAGTCATGGCTCTAGGCATTGCGGCAAATTGGAAACAACCAGTTTTTGTTGATTTTAATGTAAATATGACTAGAACTATTTTATATGATATTATTGATAAACTGGATGATGTAGGTTATAAAGTTATATGTTGTGTTTCTAATTGTAGTAACAAAAATATGGAACTTTGCGATCAATTAGAATTAACTTATAATAACCCTTACTTTTTTATTCCTAATGGACGAAAAATAATGTACATTCCTGATTCACTTAATTTACTGAAGCTTGCGCGTAACTGGTTATTAGACACTGGTTTTTGTTTAAATGGATTAGAAATAAATAAAAAACCATTAGAAGCACTAATAACTAAGACATCAGCAGAAGATATACATCTCCACTTAAAAGAAGAACATTTAACATGTGAAGGGCCTCAACGGGAAAATTTTAAACTAGCTAAGCAACTTCTATCACATAATACAGCTATAGCGCTCCAACACTATAGACCTATTGATGATTGTCAATTAATAAATAATACAGCTGAATTTATTAAATTAATGAGTGATTGGTTTAATTTAACTAATGTTTCTCAGATGAACGATAGTACTCCGTTCAATTCTCCATTTGGAATGTTTTTATATGATCAAAATAAACTTTTGAATGAAGTTTATAATATTGTAAATTTGATGAGATGTAAAGGAAAAAATTATACAAATCTACAAAACTTTCAAAAAGGCATTCTTATGTACATCAACGGAATTAAACAGCTTCTTCCAATTTTAAAAGAAAATGGCTTAAATTATTTATTGACAGCCAAAATTAATAAAAGTGCTCTAAATATTCTATTCCATCAGATATATTCTATAGATAACTTCCCATCACCATTGAATGCAGTACACATATTAAAAATGATAACTTTAGGAAAATTTACAGACATTCCTAATGAATCAAATATAATGGACAATAAACATGAAGAAATTATGGTTGCTCAAGTATTAAAATCGGTTAACATACATTTTAACGATGAAGACGACAAAAAAGAAGACAGTGAGCAAAGTGACTCGGATACAATAGGAGAAAATGAATTAATAATCACAAAAAAAGATGAAATGGAACTCAGTGCAATTGAGTTTTTAGCAGGTTGGGTGGCTTTAAAATATAAGTCTAAAATTCCTGAAATCGGATGTATGACAGTGTCTAATGAATCAAACAAAGATATGATACCTTCATGGATGAACCACTTATCATATAATGGATTAATGATACCGAGTAATGATTTTAAAAATATTATTTTTCGTGTTGAACGGCTATTTAATAAATTTACAAAACATCAAATTCCTAAATGTTCAAATGCTAAATTGACAAACAAAATTTTCTCAAGGATGTCAGTTGAAAAAAAATTTAAAGGTGCAATTCTAACCTATATTAAACAAAGAATTGTTATACAAATGAAATATTCTAATTACTGCACTCAATTAAAAAAAAAACAAAAAACAAAAAAAAGAAATCCAACAACTAAACTAATTAAGTAAAGTAAATGACCTGCTCAATTAATTGTATTATTTTTATTCTATTTTAAATATTGTTAATTTTTTTTTATATTCACTATTTTAATTGCTTATAATTACTTCGTATTGGTAAACTTCTTTAAGAAAGTATAGTACTTGTATGTGTTGTCTCCATTTTACTTATATACATCATAGCAAATTTAATAAATTTAAGTATTTATTAGCTTTAATATTAGAGTCAGTTTACCTATTATAAAACTTAAAGGTAAGAATATTACTTAGAGCAGGGGTTCCCAACCTTTTTATCATCGAGTACCATCAGACACTTTTATAATCAATACGCGTACCACCTCAATTTTAAAACTAAATTAGGAGTCAAATTTTTTTAGCGTATATTTTTATTATTCATTCAATTCTTTACATTTTTATTATTTGATATTTATGAAAGTAAAAAAATCATAATTTTTAGTTAAATCTAAATATTTAAATTTTAAATTACAATTTTCAAATTAATAAAAAAAAATAATAAATATAAATAATAATAAAATTAAATAAATAAAATTAATGTGATATTTGTTGTTGTTTATTTTTCACAAGGTCATCAATATACCATATTATATAAAATATAATATAAATAACACAAACGTTAAAACACTTAAAACTATAAGAATGCGCTTTATCGATAAGAATAGAGTATCTAAAATTCTAAATTGCTACGATTACAAACCCCATGTTATCGACATTAAATTTATTTTGATAAAATAATAATTTTATAAAATTAGCTAATATCAAATAAACTAAACTAAATAATATTGAATGCAAATAGTAATAAAAAAATTTCTTCGCGTACCACCTATGAGCCTTCCGCGTACCACTAGTGGTACGCGTACCACGGGTTGGGAACCTCTGACTTAGAGTATCACATAGGTTTTATTGACATTTTCAGGGTGTTTTATGAATATTTTTAAATTTTAATATTTTACATAGCTATAACTCGGTAAGAATGAAAATAATAATAAAAATCTAAGTGATGCTTTAGTTAATATTCTTATCTTAAAGTCTTATAATAGGTAAATCAATTTAAAAATTGTTGAAGTTTATAGAATACCTAATATGGATTCCGCAGAACACTAATTTTCTATATTGTACATTAGTAAAAAGAAAACAATACATGCATGTACAGTATTCTTTTTACAAAATTAGCATACAGTGGTTCAAAAATGAAAATAGTTGATAAACTATTCTAGTTTTTTTAAAAACCTTTAAAATAATGTATTGTATATTTATATAATATATTTCATCAATTATTAAGCTAATATTTCATATCACAGTTTAATGAATTATTTAAAAGCCTATTTTTTGAATATAAATCAAGTTAAATATATACCTATAGGTACTTAGATTAGTTTCCTATTTTATTGAGTAGTATGTTTTACTATAACATGTTTTAACATTTCTTGATACTTTATATTTTATATTTTTAATGTTTATTTGTATTAATTTTAAATGTTCAAAATATAATTCTGTACAATTTTTTTTCTCTTTTTTTACAATAAAATACATAGTTAATGTAAAGATATTCATGATTTTGATTTTTTTATAATTTGTCGAATTTAAGTCATTATACATAATATAAAAAAAAAATTGAATAAATTTCATTCAGTAAAATATTTGAGTTTCAAACTTCAGATGTTTACTTTTAATAAATTAGCTAATTGCAAATAAAAGCAGTTAATGGTGATTTTTCAATCATTTGAGTGTGGTTTACTTTAAGGTGTTGACTATTTGTACTGTCGTGTTACTCCGTGAAAAAATATATTTCCTTTTTTTATTCTTGAGAGAGTACAAAAATATGAATGATGTCCTCTATTTTAATATTTTATTGGAATCTAACAAATTATTTCAATGTTAAAGAACATTATTTCTAGATGAAATATAACATGCATAAAAATTGTTTGTCAAAACTACTTTTATGAAAAGAGAAAAGGTTTTATCGATTTCAATAATAATGTTATAGATCTGCCTAATAATATTTTGTCATTAGTTTTAAAGTTCACATACCTTAGATTAAATAAAAAATGTTTTTACCTTTTTAATTTGGGTTTAAAAAAAAAAGAAAAATGTATATTTAGATGATTACTTTATTATTTGCACAAGTTGTATGATTTTCTAAATAAAAATCCACAAAAAAAAAAAATAATATTAATTACTATTATTATAAATATGCATTTTAATATAATTATGAATTTATATAGTTGAAATAAGAAAGAACAAGTAAAAATGTATGTGTCGTATTTGGAGGAGAAACTAAGTTGTATGCTAAGTAAGAGATATAAATCTGGAAAGAAGAAGAAGTAAAAAAAAAGCTAAAATAAGAAGCAAGTCGATATAATGGAAAATTAGATGAGGACAATATTTTTGTCAATTCAAGTAAAATTACAGATCGTAATATCTTCAAAATATATTTTTGTAGATTGCATATTGGACTGTTACCTATCAATTAAGTCAATATAGATAAAATAACAGATTGTCTTTGTTATAACTTGAATTTTACCAAAATAAAATGTTCTAAGAAAATTATTATAAACAATATAATGGACTTAAAAAAAAAATACATGCGATCTATGTGTAACATTTGAATGATACCAAATATTTTAAAATTGTATTATAATTTATAATATATATTGTTTAAAATTTATTTTAACAAAATGTCTGAAATATTTACTTAAAAAATAAGTATAACAAAATATGCACTTAAAAGAAAATAAGAGCTGAATATACAAAATGAGCAAAATAAAAAAAATCGTTTTAAACTTCTAGTACAAAGAAACAAATTTTTATATAATTGAGCTTTGTTTTGAATGATTATTGAAAAATATGCCAACTTCTATAAGTTCCAGCTTTAGTTGTGGCCTATAGAATATAAGTAATCCTTATTATACTAAATTGGTTGGCATACAATTTACAAAATATTCTGATATCAATGATTTATAATAAATACATTTATTTTTAAAGTATCATTCCAGGAATAATATAATAAGTTTATTTTTAAAATGGTAATTAAATAACAATATTAAATGAATATAAAGAGAATATCATATTTTAAATAAGTTTATGTAATCTCTTAAAGAAAATTATTCTAATAATTCATGGAACAGTTGTGCTATGTTTAGAGTTTTTTCTATGAATATTTATGTTTGTTGAGAAAATAATGAATACCTCCACAAATTGTATATAACTACTGCAAGTATTGGAAACAATGGAAACCATACTAAAATTACTTACATGATATCATAAACTTAGTTTGGATATATTTTTCATAAATATATATCATGAATTCGTGCTCAACACGTAAGACAAAATTAAAAGGTAATAACTTATACAATAATAACCTCTTAAAATATATCAATGCAACAATATATATAGCAAATATACATTTTTTTTGCATGTGGAACAAGTATTATCACTAAGTACTAATCAAACACTATTCTTATTAAAAAAGCTTGGCAAACACCATACTATTATAGTATGTCTTTCAATGAAAAAAAATGCAAAAATTATTGATTAGGTTGTTGTAAAACGTCTTTTGATTTCATAATAGATTCTTTATTTGTTTACTCTCTGTGTCCTGTATCTAATATTTATATAATTATATTTATTACTACCAACTAGTAGCATTGTGTGTATGCCATAAAACCATATGAGTATTTTTATTTTTTTGTTAAGTACCATGTTAAGTATTTTATTATTACATTAAATTCTAATACTGTAATAATATTTATAATTTTAAATATGTATTATTATTTTATGTTTATTTAAAAACAAATTGTAATCTATTGTATTAGAATGTATATTCATGTTTTTCCATGTATATAATCTATTTTATCTGGACTATATTTGTTTGTGGCCATGCACAAGTCATTTCATATTTTGTCAATTAATTGTACACCGTTTCGTGTATAGTACACTACTTAATATAATTAATATGAAAAATGACATTTTGGGTTTAGATAGGAAAAAAAAACAACATAAATTTATGATATAGATATGATAGAATATTTAATTATAATTTCAATTTTTTATACAATTAAATGATAATAATATAACTAATTTGAATAAATACAAACAAGTGCTCTTTCAAAAATGTGAAAAAAAATTTTTTATTTAAAAAATGTAAAATATGTTTATCCATAAGTAATTGTATATTATTAGAAGCAAACATATTTCCTTTTAAAAATGAATTATTTTTTTTCTCCTCTTTGCTTGCATATTGGGCAAAACCATTTTCCTTTGGGCTTAGTACTCAATTTAACACATACAAAGTGAAACCATTCAATAGGACACTAAAATAATAAAACCAGACAATTAAAAAAATTATACTTTATAAATATAAAACAAAACAATATTTATAATAAAAATAGAACAATATAAGACATTTAATTTTAAAAATATAAAACACTATATTTTCTAAATAAAAGAAAAAAATGTAGGATATTGGATAGCATATGCTGTTAGCATAATATATGTCAAGTGGATTACTATAAAGGGTGTATTAAATTTTAATTCTGAAATATTGTATTCAAAAATGATTTTAAGTTGAGACTGTTAGCCTATGTTAATATAAACATCAAGTGAAGATTTCAGATATCTATGGTTATTAGTTTTTAATTACACTAAAAAATAAAATTGATTTTGTCAATAACTGGTTTAAAGTAATTCCCTCTTTTCTTTAATTTTTTTGTATGTTTCTTTTAGTTATTTTGAAAAATGTAAGAAATTTTAAATTTGAAGTCTTTCAAAGTATAAAATTAGTTCACTCTGGTTCTATAATTCACCCTTAAATTTGGTTAGTGTAGAATTTTTTCAATTATTTATCAACTTACAAGATACAGACACAAAAAAAGAACGAATCATTATAAAATCAATAGATAATTATGAATAATAATTAAATAAAAATTACAAGACTTACATCCGGGTTATCGCAGCCGATCATTTGACCAAAGGAAACTTGGTTACATAAGCAAAACTTTGGCTCATTTGGATCCACAGGCATGTCGAGTATTTGGGCCAGGTTAGCAGCTTCGGCACCAGCCAATACACCAGTCTCTGCTTTACGGGTAGAAGCAATCGGTTTAGTGTTACCACCAAGCAAAAGTGTTTTGCTATGTACTGCAGCACTTGCTGTTTTTTTACCCCCTGAAAAATGTTGGTGATTTTAATTCATAATACAATATAATCAACTCAAATGATATTAGAATTATATTGTTCACAAACTTTTTTCCATTTTTTTTCTTTCTCATAGCTCTCTTCTCCTCAGTTCTTTTAAGTCCTTCTGAAAGAAATACAAATGAGAGAAAAGCTTAACATCACTATCATTACATTATATGTTACAGAACACTTACTTTTAAATGAACTTTCGTCCGAATTTTCTGGGACGTTTGTGACTTTATTTTCGATTTTGGTGTTAAACTGGGCCAAATTTGAATCAAGTTTTCTTATACAATCATCCACCTGAAAGGTACAAATTAGTATAAAAATTCTTGGGTTATATGGATAATTCGAAGACAACATACCAATGCATATGTTTGTATAGCCAGTTGCACTTTGTCATCGCTAAATTCTTTGGCTTTCTCAAACTGACGCTGTATGTTGTCCATTGAATGGTTGTTTTTATCCGATAAGTATTTTTTGGATTTAAAATAATCGTCCGTCATTTTATCAATGCCTTGCATCACATTGTGTGTTCCAGAATCGAGGTTACGCATCAGAGTGAGATTTTGACGTAGTATGGCAGGCAAGTCCTCTAAACCTAAAATGTAATTTTTGTTATTATTTCATTGAAATATAAAACCGAAAGATCGTTTACTAGTTAGAAACTCATCCATGTTTGACGAAGACGATGACGCTGAATTCATTTTTATTACTTTATGATCTATCCGAAATTGCTAGGAGAAAAAAAAAATTAACTAAGACGTAGAACGCAGTTTTTACTTTATCGTCTTACTAAATAGTATGGGTTTGACACAACAATGATTTTTGTGATATCACGAATTACGAGAATTTTCTAAAGCTTTTACAATCATTTTCTATAAATCAGACTTGAAGCATGAAAAAGCTGGTAACACTGTGAAAATCATATGATTTCTAAAAAGCTAGAATGAACAATGTCGTTCAAATCTAATGTTTTATTTTTTTATAATAGTTTATTAAAACGATCCCATCGGTTTTTATCAATGTCTCTTTACTTTGGAAGAGTGAAATGTATTATCTAGCACACTGCTACCCCCTTGCCTGGGAAGAGAATTTTCATTTGTATTGACGTCACTACCAATGAAGTAATGGTAGAGCAATCAGAACGAGGGGGGTGAGACTGAGAAGTAGTATTTTTTGCACCATGTCAGGTTTGAACCGATGATCGCGCGCGTCATGGCCAGATGTGTGACCATTGCACCACCACTGCCCATATGTTTTATGAAGAAACAAATAATGGGTGCGGTTTTTTACCATACATGTAGTTTTTGGGTAGGCCTGTTGAGTGGTCCTATCCCTTAGCTTGACTAGGTTTACAATATTTCGAGTTAAACAATTAAAAGTTTGTGGTTTTCATGTGTTAAAAGGTCATTATACTAAATCTATTGCATATCATTACTTAAAACTCCTTGAATGCTGTTTGCCTGGAACTGAGGAAGAAGGATGTTAAAGTGGTACAGGGAGGAAAGGGGGGCGTAGATATTTTGAGGGAAGATAATGTTAACACAGATGTTTGAAAAACGCACACTAAGCTCCTTAATTGAATGTGTCACCATTATGTGGCTTCTTTTATTAAAAAAAAAAAAAAATGATTCAATTTATTACTTTGATATATTATTTACACAAATAAAGCAATGACTTTAAATAGTGCTGTACTATTATATCAAAATAAAATATATTGTTAAAGGTACATTTTAAATTTCATACTACACACAATTTTAAGGGTTGAAAAAACTAATAAGTAATAATTGTATTTTTGTAAAAAGACACGTAACATACGATAATAAAATATGCTGTATTGCCTGTATTATTATTATAAATAACCTATCTCTATTGACATAATCACAACAAATTGTTAAATATGGGAAAACGATTTGAGATAATAATGATTATTGATCGCTGATAGCTATATTGCTGTAAATACATTATATGATACAATACTGTTAATAAAATAATTTCAATTATAAAAGTCTTAATATTTACAAGTGAACAAATTTCTGACCATGAAATTTTGGCACTTCTAAAATACTGGCGCCCGGGGCAGTTGTAGCCAGTGCCTCCCCCTAAAAGGGGCCCTATATCACGCACACAATAATCAATATGGTTTTATTTTTGTTATAATGATTATTAGTATTATCGAATGTGTCTTACGAGTTGTGAATATTATAATAGTTTATGTAGATATTATATTTGCCATTTCATCGTATGACGCAAAGTTTATTTGGTTTTCGGTCAGCACACTAATAAATTGTACTTTGTGTATTATAATCTACATAACTATTGAGATGAAAAACGTTATGAAATACAATAATTAAATTGAATATAATTGGTATACCAATAATAATTATATCATTTAAATGTCATATCTAAATAGTTTTTGAAACATATAATATTAGTATTATATTTTATAGACTTTTTACAACCGAATAAATTGCGATAATATCCGATAATAAAGTTAATAATGGTTTAGTAAGTGTGAGTGAGTTTTTTATTATTAAAGACGAAAGTATAATAATATTTTTATTCGTAGTTCTATCGCAGCGTTTCTCGATCAGCGTGTCACGAAGTATGCCAAGACAGGTAAAATAATGACACAAAATGTACAAACATTTTTGATACGATTTACAAAAGCTGATTTAGATATTCGATATAATATTCACGATGATTAAAAGCAAGCTATCTGTTATTGACATGTTTCATATAACCAATTAAAATTAGATATTATCAAAATTCTTAGTCCTTAGTCTTATTTTTTCTATTGTGTGTCCCGAAAGTACGAAATATTTCAATGTTATGTCGCCATATCACCAAAGTTGAGAAACACTGTTCTATCGTCTCGCGTTCATATTTCCATATATTATCGTTACCTATAATATATCATAGAATGATCAATGCTCGTAAAACTACATCGGAGTACCAATATACCGACGTTAATCGAGTCCTACGTAAAATATGCGTTGCGTCCGACGAAAAACAAAACGGCAGCTTTTATTTGGCCGCATAACGGACGCAACGGAGTGGGCTGAACAGCGCAGTCAAAATACAAAGCACGCGGACTCATCGCATTTGAGTTGGACAGGAAAACCGGGATTCGGGTACCAGGGACCTATTCGGCAACGACTAGCGCCGCCTTGAACGTTCTGGTCGGACGCGCATCACCGCGAAGCTGGTCGTCACCGATGCGTGGTTTATGAGACCCTGTAACCAAACACCATTTGTTTGGTGATCCGAAAAACGGCAGAACAACGACGACCGGGAATGGCGACCGGTGCGGACGGTGCTCATTGAAATGGTAACAAAATACATACAATACGATACGCCAAAGCGTGTCACGATACGTTTTCACGGCGTTACACGAGCACATATTAATACATAATAAAACATGATATTTAATACAATGTTCGCGGTAAAGTATATTTTGCCACAGTGACAATAACGAACAGCAAAAACAGTTATTGTAAGTTGTCATATTGATATTATAGGAAGCTTATTTCCATGTATTATAGTCCATTTATACTCAGTGTTTGTTATTATATAAATTATTGAGTTTTAGTTAAAAGTTATCTTGCATGGTGAAGGTACAAATGTACAATACATATTAATATGATAGTATACAACGTATAATTGGCTTATAGAATTTAAAGCTTTGCTGTTTTAAATATTAACAACGAAATACCTAGTTGACTATAGCAACCAGATAATACATTCGTTTATAATAAATTAAAATTTTAAAAATTAAATTTTAATCGTCTATAAAAAAAAATTAATCCAGCAAAAATTTACATTTTATCTAACTCAAACAATTAGAGAGGCACGATTAATTATTAAATAATGGCATTTAACTGTAAGCGGATAGCTAAGTCTGAAGGGTGTTGCCGGCAAGACAAACAAATGATGAGATGTGCAACGACTGCTCTAAAGCAGATGAAAGATATGTTTGAAACAGCTTGGTGTCCGGTTAAAGAAAAATCGGACAAACAATTGAAAGGATACAATGGTTGTGTAATAGATCCTGCATGTAACATCAAAGAATGTCCATTTCGCGGAACTGGTGTGGCGCCTAACGTAAGTATAAATAAAATGATTATAAATTCGTAAAAATATAGTTATAACCTTTAATTCTATTAAGATATTAAGCTTGCATAACGTCAAAATTATTTAAGTCACAGAATAATTTTAGAAAAAAAATAATATGTTACACAATTTAGGTATGTGCTATTCTTATCTAACTGACAATTTCTTTATAAAAGGATAAAGGGTTAATACCATATACGTATAATCAAAATTAGTTCGATTGGTTAAGTGATATTTGATTTGTACGCAATCGTTGTATAGGTTTTACAGAACTATTGCACAAAAAGCATCGAGAAAACCTTCGGCGGGCAATCAGACCGTGACGCCATGCGGCTGTTGCCAGGCGAAGTAGGCCTGCGTGGTGACCGTGCCACGTTCTCTTTGGTTCGTGGCGACTGCTTAGGGTACGACAACTATAGTACCGGTGGCGGCGAAGTGTACTACAACATACGTCCGAACGTAAATCAGTTTGCGGATGACGAAGAAGTTATCTACGTCGATAGCAACGATCTGCAGGAGCAAGATCAAGAACAGGATCAGGATCGGAATCAAGAGCGTGATCCGGAACAGGATGATAAAGAGAACGACAATCAGCAGGTGGAAGAGTTAGAAGAACAACCATTGTCAAACGAACGCAAGCATGTGATGGAAGTGTTACCTAAGTCTGTGAAACCAAAGCTGGGACCAGTTACCGGGCTGCCTGTCAGCGATGACGAGCACGTGTTCGTTCTATGGCTGGGGAAGCGACCGGGTGAACCTGACGAGAAAGCCCGGCTGCAGATCGAGGTGCGCGTGCCCAAATGGGTACCAGATTCAGAGGAGGAGACATCTGAAACAATGCTCGCGGAAGAATTACCTGAAGTTACGACGAAACCGATAAAAGAAAAAAAGGCTAGTAGCTCCAAGAAGTCCGGCAGATCCAAAAAGTCTCGCAACTCCAAGAAGTCCGGCAAGAATAAACAGAAATAAAATCTATGAAAAGTAAGAATTTTATCACGCGTGTATATTATAGTTTGTGCCTCCGCATAGGTACTTTGTGTCCCGTTAAAAATAATTGATATTCAAAACTTAAAAAAAAATAAATTTTCTTATAATTTATATTTAAATAATGCAACGCCGACATTGAAACGCATATTATTTATAAATTAACTAAAAATAAATAATTTATAACTAAAATGGTAGAATAAAGTTATATATTTATATATCTGCCGTAAAAAGTTTATTTTAGAGATATAGACCATTAACCAGATCTCTTATAAAATAAAAAGTTAAAGTATATAAACAACCGAACTCAAATAGAACAAAACGTGATTATACAAATATGTGTTAATCGCGACGTTAAATGGCTGTTAAAACTGAATTAAAATACTGGTGAATAACATTTCCAATTATAAATAGTTTTGATAATTACTTAATTTTCTATAAACAATGAGAACTTCACATAAAATAATCGTTTTTCGTTACCCTACAAATCTTTTTGTGAGTCTCTCTTTAAATACGAATTTTGATTAATCCTTTCCAAATGTGAATTTGCGTTATGAAATTAAGATATTGCCTAAACTCAGGGCCGTGTTTAAGAATGTGGAGGCCCTAAACCCACCCTTATGAGTAGATATTATTTTTCGATTACATATATTTAATATATTGTTATAAGTGAATTTAATTTAATAATATATTAAAATTTACTGCAAAACAATATTTTATTAGAAACTATGGTTTAAAAATATTTGTAATTAAATATTAAAATAAAAATAATAATAAAATGTGATACAAATGTAAATTATATTAATTAGATAAATAATTCTAATTGTCATTATTGTCATTTGCACTCACCAACTTAGAATACTATCCTAACCTAACCTGACCGTCTTGAAAAAGAAAAATAGCAGGTCACTTTTGGAATTTGGGAAATAATATTTACCTTCTACTTTTAACTTTCTTTCCTTTGTCCACCAGAAGTATAATATATGCAAGGCGTTTTATGACGACCGTCGTATTATTTTGGTGAATAAAAAATTTATGACTATAATAATGGAGTAAAATATATTTATATTATTTTATAAGTAATTTTTCAGTAGTTAAATCAAAGAAAATTTTTAAATTTATTAAATATTTTAGTAATATAAAATAGTAACGTTTTCACAATAAAATACATCTTAATCATCGACGACGACTAAGAGATTTTATAGGATTTGATAGATTGTACAATTTATATAAAATACGAGGCACAAATTTCATTAAATTATTTCGAAGTTATTTAAAATAAATTATACAAAATTAAATTTTTCTTATGTGAATTTACCGCGTGCTTACTGTAAAAATTTTTTTTTATCGTTGCAAAGAGAAAGTTTTGGAACTATATTTTCAAGTTTTCACTTCATAATACTATTTAATACACTTAACTAACTCCGATAATTATCATGATCAAAATTTTACCAAAATATACTTGTGTAGTTAAAGAGTGTACACGTCTACCACATCAATGAAACCTTTATCAACATTATCATAAAATGTTTTTATTTAAAACTTATTCAGAACAGCGGTCAGGCGGCTTGCTATACAAGTTATATTATGTATTTATTTATAACTAGGGCTAGTATTTAAATGTAATAAAAAAATTTAAAACATGCATTTGGCTTTTTAAAAATATGCAATTAATATACACTAAAAAAAAAAAAATCATACATTTTAAAATAATAAAATAATATTCTTAACTATTCACGCTTTTTAAATGTATTATATGAAAGAATTACATGGTGTTTTAAATTTTCAAAACTAAACGAGCTTCTGTTAAACCTTTAATATAAGTGTTTTTGAGCTACGTTAATACATACTGTCACGAGATAAAAACGTCTAGTAACAAAATATACCATATAACATGCATTTTTTTCCAAAATATACAAAATAAAAACACCACTGTTTATCTCATCATGAGGTGATTCGTGGATATAAATGACAAAAGTAACACTTTGGAGGATCTAAAGGCCAATCCTATACAGAAACGTGGAACAACAGACTGGTTTGATGCAGCGAGCATAACCTGGGATAGTTATGGAACGAAACTGAGTAAGAGATCATCCACCACTAGAAAGTTCTTGTTACAGCCTGCTGACAAATGAGATGAGCAACAAAATATTATTGCTATGAGAGAGGAACAACCTTTCTTATAAAATATTGTATCAAAATTGTTTTTATTATTACCAAATTAAGTAATGGGACACTCTACGTTCATTTTTTACGTATAATGCGAAATAAATAGTTAAGTTAAAAAGAAAGGTGTTTTTACTACTTATTAATTGATATTGGTTATATTATATTTTATTTTTTTATATAACTTATAATTTTATAATATGTACCTGGCTGTACACCCACATACCATGATAAATTATAATTTGAACGAAAGACACTTTTATAAACGATGTTAGGTAAGTCAGTAAGTGACATTTCGAGAAGTATCGATGGGTAATTAATACTTATTGATTTAAAGTTTGAACAAAATCATATTATTTCAAAAACAATTAAGTCCATCTTTTGTTTTTCTTTATCTTCAGTTTTTACTATTCATACTAGTAATATAACTGATTTACAAAGAGAAGTAGTCTGTAAGTGTAAGTGTTCTAAAATATAAGATATTAGTTATATTTGAATTAGTAGATACAATATTAAAGATTGAAATACAATTTTTTTATAATATGCACACTTCATATTAAAGAACTAATATAAAAGAGCCTTAAGAACTTTGTCCCCATCTTTATACCATAAGGGAGAGTGTGGTAAGTTGACGAATCGATTATATTTCTTAACAAATTATGATATCATTTATCGATTACATACATGATATTAAAAACAACCATCGAGATAAGAATTTTTTTACATTCTTATAAAGCACATACAAATATGCATTTTGAAAAAAAAAAATTTAAAAAATTGATAGGTTGTTAAACTAGAATTATGCCAAATGTATAATGTCTAACATAATTTGTAGGTATTTATAAAATCTGTTTAAAGTAAATTACCAATTGGAGAAATTGTACAGTGTTGCCTTTAAATTGCCCATTAGTACAAACCAAATGCAGCACATGAAATAACCATATTATTTTCAATTAATTTAATGTTACAAAATAAAAATATTTTATAACCTACACAAGGTAAAAGTCAAATAAATTTGAAGTAAAAGTATAAAAATAAAATTATAGTAACAGTCACACAGGTCTAAATAAAATACGAAAATAGGGATGTATTACAAATGCTTTACTATATTATCGTTATTTTTTTTTTGTACGGTGGTGGGGATAATATTTTAACTGGCTAACCTTTCTTGGTGTCTGTACGCACCCCACTATTCGTGTCTATTTTGATAGGAACAACTTATATATCAATTTCTAAGTTATTAGGATAAGAATTAAATTGTTTATACGAGTTATTCTAACCACGTTTTGACAATATTTTTGGAACATTTACCGTTAAGGAATTTTTGAATTACCGTAAGTATAATTATTAAATCGAGTTTATACTTTGGAAAGTACATGTTCTATGCTATATTTTAAATGTATTTATGTAGAATATAACAAGTTATATGTGCCGATAAATAATTAAAAGTTTAAAAAGAATGTGTGGGGAAAGATGACTTGGGTAAATTGATGATGTAAAATAAATATACAACAAAATCGTCAACTTACACAGTTACACCAGTACATTTTATAAAAGTATTCAATTTATACAAAAATTATTTGTTAGGATCATAATGGTGACAACGTACAAGAAAAAAACCATAAAAACGTGGTCGCCCGATACAATAAAGAAAGCAATAGATGAACATAAAAGTGGAAAATCGACATGCTATGCTCTTGCAAGACGGTATAATATTCCAGAAGCTACTCTTCGACGGTATATTAAAATTAATCAAAAGGTACCTAAACAGTGTAATGTAACTTTTTCATGTATTTAAACAAATGAACTGTGTCATTTGTGAATTTACATATTATTGAATATATTTAAAAATAGTATGATAAATGATTAGCACTATGCACAGATTTAAAGTTTAAATCCAAAAAAATTATTACATTTATATATCCAGTCATATATTATATTATATAACAAATGAATATTGAATAAGTTTATTAGGATTATGCTATACATAGTGGTCGATTTAGAGATACATTTTTCTCAGAAGAATAAACACAATTAGCTAAATACATCTCTGACATTAAACATAAAGCTTTTGGTTAGACTAAATTTCAATGTCAAACATTGGTGTATGATTTTGCTTAAAATAATGGCATTGTACATAATTTAAATAAAGAAATAAAATTAGCTGGTTAAGAATGGCTTAAGAAGTTTATGAACGATTTCGGTTGTAGTCTTAGAACACCTGAGTCAACATCAATTAGTCGATTAAAATATATTGAATAGAATAAATGTAGACTTATTTTTAACTTTTTAAAAGAAATAGGATTACAAAATAATTACACAGCACATCAAACATATAATGTTGATTAATCAGGGTTGTCAACTGATCTAACTAAGGCAACCAAAAGTTTTTCACCATTAAGCACAAAGTGGGTAGGAAAAGTTTCATCTAAGGAAAAGAAGTAAAAATATAGCAGTTGCATGTGGTATGAAATCTTTGTTCCCCCCTTTTTTCATCTTTCCAAGGAAATATATGCATCCAAAATTTATGATAGGATCTCCTTCAGGCAATAAAGGAATAGTGCAATTTCATGTTACATTTTGTATCATTTTGTAAAATATGTTAGACCCAATATTGATGGTTCTATTTTACTAATTCTAGGTAATCATGCTTCGTTTTCTACCAAATACTACTCATAAACTACAGCCTCTTGATGGTTTTTTTGGGGTGGGGGGGGGATCTCTGAAATCATATTATAACCAAGTATGTAACAACTACATGATATCTAATGCTGGACATATTATAACGGAAACACTAATTGATCATTTATTTGAAGAAGCATACTCGAGAGTTGCTACTTTAAGAACGTCTTTAAATGGATTCAAGGCATGTGGGATTAAATCATTTAATCTTTTGATTTTTCTGATGAAGACTTTGCTCCAGCTGCTACAACAAATTTAAATCTCATAAGAAACGCTAATCAATTTTAAGACATTTATTTGTGAAATATGTATCTGTTAAGTATTTTATTTTAATTTTATTTTTACCATATACTAAAATGTATATTAGTTGTGTTAAATTTGTAATTGTTAATACTTAATTTTTACTGATAAAAGTTCCTAAGAATTAATATTTTAAGAACCTATTATTTTCTTTTTTAAATTTATTAAATAATTATGTTGTTAGTTTTGAGTTTTCACTAAATAAAGGTTAATGAATAAAGTGTTTTAAATTATTTTGATTTGTTTAATCATGATTATTTATTTAAATAATAGGTTGATTATCTAATAATTATCATTTTTTTTTTTTTTTTAATTTAAATTTAAATTTTCATTATGCTAACTTTTATAATATGTTTAATATTATCATACATAAAATAAAATTAATAATTATTCTATATTTTATTGATTTATCAAATGTATTTAATAAACCCTTTAATATAAAGTTTTGAAATTATTACACATTATTCTTGATATTTAAGACAATGCTCATAAAAAAATTTTAAGATTTTCTGATTATTATTTATTAATGTAATTATCATTTAAACCTTAGATTTGTCAACTTACCATGCTCTCCCCTACACATAAACGCAAATTAACCGGTAACTATTTTTTTAAATATTTATTTACATAATTAATTACAATGATTGACAACATCACAATAAAAAGTACTATAAGCTTGAAAAAATTACCAATGCATAATTACAAACAATAAATAATACAGTTAGATTATACATAAAGTAATGCGTTTATTCGCCACTGTTTATCTTGTAGTATTCTCATACAAATCGATGTGTATCACAACAAAATTTAATCAAATATAAATTAAACATAATTAACATATATTATACAGTCAATTAAGACAAGTATTATATTTTTAAAACAAATTACTTCTATAGAGACAACAATTATTGAATATTAATATTTAATTAAATATTAATTGTATCTGTTTCAAGAGATTTTTATTTTGAAGTTAAACATTAATTATATTTTCTTTTTTCTTATAGAATTCAACCCCAGCAGAATTAAAAACTCTAGAACAATTTTCCATTGGTTTGCAATCCTCTAGCCATAACAGGTAATATACATATTTTTTTTTATTTACTCATTAAAATACTACCATTTAGTTTTAATCAATTATTATTATTTAATTCTGAAACAAATTATGAAGCTTCAGTTCAAAGACAAACTCAGTTAATTAGAATAATATGTAAATTAAAATATTTATAACTATAAATATGATTTTTGTTAATTTTAAATTAAATTATTTCAACAGTAACCAAATCCCTACAACATCAAAAGATATGGCAATGTCAACTAATATGAAACCAGATATGCTACGAGTAAATTTATTTTTAATATATTTTTTAAATATTTTATGATAATTAATTAATTACATTATAGGTGAGATTAGATAAACTAGGTGAAATTCCTTCAACATCTGACAGAGTCTGTATTGAATGCAAAAATTCATGTTTATTACATGAAAAGATTTGTGCATTATGTCGTTTACAGAAATTGCCAGGTCTTATAGTAACACAGATTAATATGCCTGGTAAGTTAATTTAGGCTTAAGGATTTTAAACTATTTAACAATAAATTTATTATTATTAAGTACCTCCATGAGTTCTTTAAATTCATTCAGAAACGAACAACCATTAGAACCTGTCAATGCTACAAGTCAGGAAAAAAATTCCTAAAGAAAAACAAAAAACGCGAATTATAATTTACAGTTTATAAAGAGTGAACTATAAACCATTTAACAATAATAAAAATATTAATTAGTTATAATAATATTAGTGGTGAAGCTGCTTACGAGACAAAGACATTGTCTACCCATTTTTATTTTAAACTGATTGCTTTGTATATATATATTGTCAATTTGTGTTTTAATTTGTATTAAAATAAAATGTTTTTATTAAAATTTATTGTATTTTATCATAGATAAATATTTTAGTTTATAAAATAAAATAAAATATATTTATATTTTTGGATATGCTGTTATTTAAGTTTTATTTTCCTTAAAATTTAAAATATATATATATATATATTATAAAATTAAATTTTTTTTTACTGATGTTTCCAAAAATAATTTATAATAAGAATATTTATTTTAAATTATTATATTTTTTTTTTAAAATCACTGTTTAATAATATGAATATATCTAAACATTGTTTATATAAATAAAAGAAAATACTTGCAAACAAACTAACAAATGATATTTAACTTTAAATTTCATACACAAAATACATCTGTAATATAATAATTACCTAGTAAAAAATTGTAACAAAATACCTATTATAATTATAATAAATATTATTTATAAATTATTAGATTTTATTTTAATCTGCAATTTAATATTAAAATATATATTATAATATAGAATAATTATAAATTATAATTAATGAATCTGCAGTAGATTGAAATAAGTTTAGTATACTAAATTCTTTATAGGTACTTACCAACAAATATTTTGTTAGATGTATATGACGTGCATGTTGCGACCGATCCAAATGATATTTATTTATTTTTTTATTTTGGGTTATTGACAATAGTCAGCAAATTTACAAGTTTTTTTAAACCAAGCTTTTTAGCTCCGCCATTCTCTTTTTTTCCCATAGTACTGTATTAATTATGTAATAATTATAGCTGTACTTCTACACTGAACACTGAACAACCAAATTTTTTCACACACGACTACACGAGGTTAGGTACGAGTAGACGAGTAGATGGTACTACGACAGAAATCAAAATCGTGGAAATATCAAGGCAATTCGTATCGTGCATTGAACATTTATACTATCATTATCATAGTATCATAGCTTTTATAGTCTCAATATTATTGTAATAACTATTTTAGGAATATGTTTCCTGGTATTCTCCAGTGGCATCGACCGCTGATACTTGATAGCATAGCGATAAATATAACATAAACTAGCCGACTAGCATATTATTGTGTAATAGTGTAATACGCAAGGAATCAAACTTGCATAAAATTATTAAAATTAAATATAATAATATAATATTTTACTTAAAACTTAAAAGAGTACTTACAAATAATATCATTAATATCTGTCTTTAAAAATATTTTTAATACAATAGGTACATATTGGGTTATTTTGTATGGGCCCGATGGATATAAATTATAAATATGACACCGGTCCACTATGCAAATGCACAGTAATAGTGTAGCACAGTGGCTCAGTCCGCCCCTGTACTCTGTAGGTACCCAAGAAATCCATCTCGTAATGAGCTTAGCCGATGGGTAAGATTATACGACTATGCGACTATGCAACGAATAATCTAAATTTTAAACTATTTGGACAAATGCGATAAGATGTAAAACGTCAATGATTTTTACTTGAAAGTTAATACCACAATTATCAGTTTTCAGTCGATTGTTTTAAAATTATAAAACTATCATCTATTACAATAAAATATCTAACATAAAAAAAATAATAATAAATAAAAATACTGTAAAATGCTGTTAATTATAAGAATATTATGATATTTAGTAATGTCAATTGGATACAATTTTAGATGAACTCAGTACAAAAAAACGCTAAATTTGTATGGCATTTAAAATTTTTTTTCACTTAGTTAAGTGTAATTGAGTGAGCACGTGCTATCTTTAAATTGTAGAAGTTGATTGTCGAAATTTCGACAATTAATACATTTTACTAATAAAGCTTAACAATAGATAAGACAAATATAATAATTTAACTTAATTAAAAAAGATGCAATTCATATTTTTTTAGTAGCTAAATAAAATTAGTAAGTGATTCATGTAAAAAATGATTGTGCTCTTTTTAATTTTTTAAATTACAATAAACATTTGTCTTTAACTTTAATTTCTACGATGTAGTATATTTTATTTACCTATATTAATGTTAAATTTAAATAATTATTAAAATGTATACATCTCAAATATCTAAATAGGTAAAAAAATTTAAAAAATAATAATGTTTTTTATCAAAAAACAATTTAAGATAAGTCATATAATATTAAAATAACGTTTTTAATTTAATATTTTTATACAAAATACTTTGTAGAAAACATTTTTTTTTTTTTAAAAAACTTTGAATCCAACTTCCAAGATATGGAATTAATTACTCAGTTAATAAAATATAATAAAAATTATATCATAATTTTTTACAAAAATTTAAAATAGTTTAAATCAGTAATTCAATAAATATAGTTGTAAATACGAACTATTTGGTAAAATCATATATTGTTTCAGGCCAACTCAGTGGCGCCGAACACGTACTTGAGGTGGTGCATTTGTACCACCTATAATATTGGTAGGTGGGTACTGGCCACTGGGTGTCTGGGTCCATATAGTTATGTATTATATAAATAGATCATGAATGTGTCGATTTATGTATAAAACAATATTTTATTAAAGTTTTATTGAAAATGTTGACTTTGAACTTAATTGGAAATAATATTTTGTGGGCGTCTAGGTATGAGTGGGTGGTGGGTGGGTGGTTAAAATTTGTGTTTGCACCACCTACTAAAAAGTAGTTCGGCGCCACTGGGCCAACTACTTAGCTAATAGTCATTACTTATAACTACTAATATTATATAGTATTATTTTGTCAAAAAATTAGAAACAGAAGACATATATAATAGTAGGTATTATATTATTTTTATTTTAAACTGAGTATTAGTATTTGAGTTTAATATTGTTTAAAGTAATTTAATATACAAAACCATTGAATAAAAAAAAAAACTCGATGGATTGTTTTTAAAATAACTGATAAAAGCTTAGTTATTTCAACGATAGATTTGATTAAACTGGTTAAGTTCTCAAGTTAATTTGAAAATAAACTAATCAAAAAGTTTCAAAAAAAATTGACTTTTTAACTAGCCTTCGGCTTTTTTCAATTGGTTAATGCGCACTCTTGTTGAAAATACTAAATCACGTTCGTGTGTACGAATAATATAATAATATTATATTATATTTCGCCGTATCGGACGCACCGCAGTACCGCACTGCGCGGCAGAACAGCATGGTCAGAATAGAAATCGCACAGACGCCACAGACTCGCCGCACCGTCGCTTCACGTAGGACACGGTGTGGCGAGTACGAACGATCGTACACGAACGATTTATTTTGTACGCCATATTATTCATGTTGGTATATTATGTAGAATAGAGCCCACCAGACAATCTGACCGAAATATCGTTTGTCAATAATTTTTGTTTCTACGGAGTACGGACATGGACAACGCTAAATATTTACGAAAAACTTATGCGGGAAAATCAATCATAGAAAGGCGTGCCGCGTGATAGATCTTTCATTGCTGTATTGAATGGAAAAAACGATAAAATAATGTTGCGAACGGCAATCGTCGTCTAGAGGAAACTAGTAAACAACGCGCGGGCTCCACAGTCCACACCACAGTCTATGTTTCTGAGTACCTATTTAAACGACGGAATTCTCACTAAGTCGACGTCAGTTATCGCGTTACATAAATCTTAAACAAACATTACCAATTAATTTTTTTTCCATTGAGCTATCGTATCTAAGCTAGGCGTGATAAAGTAAAATGTAATATTATGTTCTTACACTGCAGTAAGTACTATACCGAAACATAATGATTATTATGATATGATACATTACGAATAGTACTCATAAATCACTTACGCAGAATAGTTTACGACTGCCAATAAACATTATTACAGGCAAGACTGTACATAATCGTAAACGCGATTGCCGATTGTTTGATTCGGTTTTTATCGAAATATATGTTAGGGAAAAAGTAATATATAGCCATATAGGTACTATAAATGACGTCGACGACACGTCGGTTGTCGATAGAATATGCTTTTTAAGTTTTTTTACAATAAATGTTTAAAAACGATAACTGTGCAGTTTGTGTTTGATTTGTACTTTAACGATTAAAACGGGTTTGGTTTTTTATTATTATTGTTATTATTACTTTTCGTTTTTTGAATACCTATCCTAGGTTTACGAGATGATGATCAATTTGCGTAATCCTACAGGTAACAACTATATATATATCTATTTACTTAATTTATCATTCAGGCTCATTAACATGATTATCCTAACAACATGACATGCTTTTAATTGCCTACAATTACATGCCAGGTGTGATTAAAATTCGAAAGATACCAGGATTTTTTAATCCTTTTTTAAGTTTTCACAAATACAATACCTATTGTTAGGTTATTAATTCATTTTTAATTTAAATAAAAGATCGATAGCTTAATCGACAATAGGTTGGTGTAAATCATTATAGTAAAATTGACAAATAATTTTTCAAATACTTGTTCAATATTTTTTAGTACATACCATTATACTAAGTAGGTAGGTACGTATGTGAATATTTCTATATCGGTATTGATAGGTAGGTACATATTATAATTTGTATTATGTAGGTGAACAAATATATATATTATGTACATTTATTGTTTGTGAAGATGACCTTTGGTATTTGATATTAAGGTCATTAATAATTAATTTTATTATATTTACTATATTTATAAATATTATATAATATATTATTATTTTATAATCAGAACGAATGAGCAATGTAAAACATAGTAATATATTGTAACATATTTTGTAATTTTATACACACAATAAATAAGTATATCGTATTATCGTATAATTAAAAAAAAAATAACACATTTTATGAATATTTATTTAATTTTTGTCTTATAAATTGTTGTAAACTAATTAAAATAATTAAAAAATAAAATTTTTATTGTGTATAGAAAATAATAATATAATTTATAATTAATATGTAATGGAAAAATTTTAAGTAAGTATCTATAAATGAATAATTTATTCTTTGAGTTTCAAAAAAATATATACAGTAAAACCTCTCTATAACGGAATCGTTTGGGACCAATATTTTTTCCGTTATAAAGAGTTTTCCGTCATAGAGAGGTAGGAAATTATATATTATTTACACCGGGACTATTGACATTTTCCGTTATAAGGAGGATTCCGTTTAATAGAGGATCCGTTATAGAGAGGTTTTACTGTAAACCTATAAGAAGAAAAAAATAATTTTTTTATTAGGTATATCCGATTTCGTCAATATTTCAATTTCAAAAGTTCATAATGTAATTTAACTGTAGATTTTTATTTTTAATTTGTAGTAAGAACAACTCATTTGAAACATTGCATAACTTTTTTTTGCGAGTATACAATTTTTTTTATTAACATAAATAGAAAAAAATTCGAATATTTCAATAATATATAGGTAATAATAGCTCAAACAATTTAAAATTATATTATGTTCAATATATACATATAGGTAAATATTATATTTATAGTATATTTGATAAAATTTCAAGTTTCTGTGGTTATTCAATGATTTTTAATAACATTAAGTACTACTAATACCTAATCATAGAAGTCACCTCGTTGTAAGTAAATTTTAAATACTTCACTTTAGCAAAAAATGGATGAGTTAAAATTTAATTCAATGATAAATCATTGCTCATATAAACGATTCTGTGCGATTTTGAGACGGGGCAGACAGGCTGTCTGCTTATATTTTTAAGGATGTTTTAAAATCACCAATGTTAGTAAATTGTACAGTAGAGCCAAAATTTAAGATCGTCAGTTGTCTCCATTAGCTACTTTTTCTTCATCATATTTAATAGATATTTATTTGTTAAAAATAATTTCCAATTATTGGAAATTGCATGTATTTTATTTGGTGGAACATTTATGCATTTGATTGGTTATATATTTAATATTTTAATGAATTAAAATTATAAATACAATTTTCTCACTTTTTGCCTTTTGAATTTATGTTATACATACCTATAAATTTTTATATATTAAGTAGGTATCTAATTTTAGGAACCATAATTAATTAAAAAAAAAACTACAATTGACAAAAAAATAAAATAAAATTTCAATACGTGAAAACCATATCTAACTAAAAAATGGAATCTATGTTGATGAATTTACATTTTATGTACAAACATTTCCGATAATCGAGTATTCTCACGATTTTGTGTACTTGCAGTCATTACTCATTAAAATAACATTATTGTTAACGAGATTTTAGAAGATATGTACTATAAAAAACATCTAGGTATACATCGTATATATTATTATTATATATATATATATATATAAAAAATTGTTTAGTAGGTTTAAAATATTTTCATCATAATATTATATTTTAACTCTTAACGTTTATGTGTATAATAAAATTGGGTCATCAATCTACACCCCGCCACTTCCAAATGAAACCTTTAAGATTTTTATTAAAATAAATAGTTATGTATTAATATATTATATTACCTAACAATAATACTTTTTCGTATATCAAGGTTAACTGCTTTTAAGTTATAATAGTCAATATTGACATACCTACACTAGACAAGTGTTAATAGGTCCATGATATAATTAGGGCTGCGAATTTGTAGAAAAGTGCATTTTTTTTTGTGACTGTGAAACGTGGCTTTGTAAGTATATAATTTGAGTTAAGTAACAACGAATCCATTCATAAAACATTTTATTTTATATTTTTTAGCATTTTTAATATATTTAATTTTTAGGTTATTTTTTTGCATTTTAATGTCATATTTTCTTTTTTTAGTTTATTTTTCAGTATTTTCAATTATTTCCGTCAATTAACATTTATGAAAACTAAATTACTAATAAAATAAATATAAAAAAAATTTAAAAATGTTTCAGGTGAATAGCATTATATAAAATTCAAATTCAATCAAAAATTTTTTTTTTTAATAAACACATTTTTATGCATGTAAAAATATCATGTACTAAATGTATATCCTAAAATATCAATATAAATATAAAAATCGTATTAAATTCACAGCCCTAATTATAATATATTGATAGTATTATTTCAAATATTTCAATAGGTATTAGTGCAATTACTATGGGTCAGATGATTGATTGAATAAAATTACATTACATGAAAATCCAAAATATATAAATACATATTATACATATAAGGATTAAAATGATTAAATTAAAAAATGTAATTATTTGTTGATAATATATTATAGATTTATACACTTGAAAAATATAAAATATGAAAGTAGTATTATCAACAATTAAAAATACTACATTTTATTGATTGATTGATGACAGAATGTCAGTCATAGGTACCTTGCTAATGATAATTTTAAATTGATTTTAATGTATATTATGTACATTTCTGGATTTTCAAAGTTGAATTATTACAGTACCATCCACAAATAATCTTTTATTAAAATTAAATGTTTGTTTATATTGTTTTGTTTGTATTCACATGAAAATGAATTAGGTACATACTTATGAGTTTTAAATTAAAAGTATTAATTAAACAAATATTTTTCTTCATTTCACCAATGTACAGCATAGAAAATTTGAATTCATTTATTTGATTTTGGTTTTTTAATTTCTTAAATTTTTATACTTTATGTATGCATAAAAGCATAAAATTGTACAAAACCCATATGGAAACATAAATAATATTTTTGCTTTAAATTTGATTATATATTAATTCACTTTAATATTAAGGTTTTTATACAAAGTTCTAAAATTTGAACTGTTTAACACAAATTTGGTGTGTCGTACATTCGTATGACATAGTCAGCACTCAGCATCACAAATTAATGTCTTTGGTCTTCTAAATAATACTTGATAAAAATTTAGTATAAAAAAAAGAATTCAACATAATACATTCAAATATTGCAACATTAAAATCTATAAACTGAATTCCCATTTTTCATATTTTATGGACTTCTGCATATTTATTTATTTAATTGGGTTTGTTGGTTATCTCAAAGAACTGTGATAGACATTACCATAATTATGAAAAGACATTATGTTAGTAAAATAGAAATGATTATGATAACAATATTATGTTTTTTATATTTATTGAGCAAGTTGTATTAGCATGTTTGGTGATAGCTAGAGAGAATGCCCAATTATAGATACTACCTTACTGCTAACGCTAGTATTAAAATGTGTGGACAAGAGTGAAGCATTGCCATAAACATCTTCTATAGTGATTACTGATTAGATATTATGTTCCATGGACAAGTTCATTGGAAATGAAAAGTATAAACACTAAATTTTCAAAAATTAGTGTTATACTTTTCTTAATATTAAATTAAGGTGTTTAATTGACAATAGTTTACAGTGACAAACAAATTTATAAAAAATAAAAATCATAAAAATTATTATAAGAATACTTGTCATAAAAGTTTTTTATTTAAAAAAATTAATGGTTTTTGATATATTGAGTATTCTTTGATCAAAGAATAATCATATATATATAATTTAATAAAATATTTACTAAATATATTTATTATTATTTATTTATTTAAAATCAATTCAAAAATATTTGTACTTATTTGGAAATTTAATCACAATTTGGCTTATATATAACAAAAATATTTTAATATACATAAAAAGAAAAAAATTGATTTGAAATAAGAATTTATTTAGAATTTGCTCTTTGACAAAATAAAAAAAAAAAAATACATTAAAAAGATACAATAATCAATATTTGCTATCTTTATCATAAAGTGTTGCTATTAAAATAATATTATTACACAAAAAGACATTAAATTACATTTTGTTTTCATTTTTTAAATACATAACATAATTTATGTTCCGCTGTCCACATTTAGTGTTATTAATTTAACAAAAAATATGAATCACTTACTGTAAATAAATTTTCTATGTTACATAATATTCAAAATATGAAACAATTATAGATGTAAATTCAATTACATATATTGAGTAACCAAATTATTTAAGATAATTTTTAAATAATTTAAAACCATGATAAAAATGAATTAATAATAAAAATAAATTAAACTATGAATCACAATTTAAGATAATACAATCAGCCATCAACCTATACACAGGTAGACAAATTAAATCACCAACAAGTGGTTTTTTTGACTACAAGTGCTTGTGGCATAGCGTGAGTACATGACTTAGCTATTTAAGTACAAAAAAAAAAAGTTCTATAATTCAATATGATTTTAGTTAGCATTTTTAGTGTTTTAATGACAAGTACATTTTGTTCTTTATCATTTTTCTTTCGGGATTGATTCTTTTTAATAATAACGCAATAATCCTAACCAATTGCTCAGAGCTTAAATTAGAACGATTCTTAAACTTAGTCACAAGTTGAGTAGTAGTTATTGGTTTTCGTGACAAATATCGACGGACAGCTTCTTCAGTTATACCATGAGTATCAGATAAAGTAACTGGAGAAAAATCAATTTTAGCTTTTTTCTGGGAAGGTTCCATGCTAAAATAAAAATTTTAGTATTAGTTGGTATTAGTATAAGTTATGCTAAAAATAGATTAACATTACCTTTGATTAGATGAATCACCTGACAAACTAATTAGATCAGGACCATTATTTTTCAATGCATCTAGATTAAAAGGTCTTTTTCTGGTAATTGGCTCACTGTCTATATCTGAACTATCGACAGAACTATCACTATCTGAATCTACAAAAATAAAAATGTGATAATAAGTAATTAGACTTTTTAGATTAGTTAACAAAATAAATTTAAAAATATATTTGATCTCAAATAAATTTATTACCTGAATCTTTTTTTGACTTTTTGTCATTGTTTTTCTTTTTTTTCTTATTTGGTGAAGATTGCTTAGGTTTGTTTTCTTCTTTTTTGGTCTTATCTTCTTCTTCCACATCAGTGTTATTTTGTTCATCTTTATTTTCTTCTTTCTTTTCTGCATCTTCATCTTCATCCTCATCTGATGTCAAGAGACTTTTTAATGCTTTTTCTTCTGCCACTCCCTGCATTTCTTTAGTAACTTTAGCTTCGTCATCTGATACACTATAGAAAAAATTATAAGCATTTAATTTTAGGTTTACAATAAAAAATACTTCAAATTAATTACTCGTCTGAAGAATCTGATATATAATCCAACTCTCTTCCCTCTTCATCACCATCATCACTTTCTTCTGTTGCTGATTCGTCAGACCCTTTTGACTTTTTTTTTGGTTTAGCTTTGACCTTGTTTTTTTCTACAAAATAATAACTAAATGAGTAACAATTTGATGATTATATTTTTAAGATCATAAATAAGTAACTATGTTAAATTAAAAAAATATATCAATATGAAAAAAATGTAATTACAACAATTATTCAAGTTTTTAAATTTCTTAAACATTGTGAGCATTCCAAATCTTTGATATTAAAACAATCAATTACACAAAATATACTTAGATTATCTATAATTTTTCTTTTTAATAAATACTGCCTTACGTTTTTGTTTCTTTTTCTTTTCAATTTTTTCTTCGTCTTGTTCTTCTTCTTCGGATTCATCTTCTTCACTTTCTTCCCACTCTTCCATTTCAGATATTTTGAGTTCTAATTTATAATTGTCCAAAATATATCAACAATAGCAATTAATATGTCTAAATAGTAGCTTATTTTTCAAACCTTTGCTTTTACGACTTTTTGTTGTTTTTTTCCCTTTAGTTTTATCGTCTTCATCAATATCTTCCTCTTCTTCATTTTTAAGCCTTTTTTGTACCATGAGAGTAAAATGATTCAAAACCTTATTACGCCTATACATTTTTTATTCATATAATTATCATATGTACTGTAATTAACTAATTTTCTAATTAAATACCTTCCAAACTCTTCTTCTGCTTCTTCAGAAGTTAATGTTTTGTAACGTTGTACTGGTTGAAAGTTATACCACTCTTCTAGTTTATGTGCAATGACCATACCATCTTCTCCATGAGTAAACAAGTAATATGAAGAATTGTCAGTAATTCCTCCTTCACGTACACCCCTAAATCTACATAACCAATTAGGTATAATAATATTAATAAAAATAAAAAGACATACTTTTTCCCGCCAACTTTTAATGCCCATGGACTAGACTCTGAAACTTTTTTGTTACCTCCATATCTTCGTTTCCTTGCTTCTTGTCTAGCTTCACGACCAAATTCACTTCCAGCTCCAAATCTAATATAAATGAAACGTAAACATTTATAACACTTTAATGTTATAAATATAAAAAAAAAATACTGTACTTAGGCATATCTTCTTCTATAATTTTTCCATCTACTTTATTTGTCTCTCTCTCCATTTTGGCATGAGACCATTTATCAAAGTCAATGTTTAAATTGCTATTGAATTTCATCATCTGATATTTTACATCAGAGTTTCTATAAATTAATATAAATACAAATTGTTAAATTATGAGATATTGATAAGCAATTGCTTTTCTTTTTATGATAGTAGTAAACGATGTAATTAGCCATATCAGGCAAGGTAATTGGAATTTACAAATCATGTTTTAAATAATATAAAATAAAAATATTGATTTAGGAAATTTGTGTTCAGTAGTTTCAATTTTATGTTTAATATTATAGTAAATTACATGAAATAAAATTTAAATCTAAGAACATAATCTGCATTCTTATGTTGAGTTCTTACATTTTTAGTAATTTATGAATATTTTCAAATATTAGCCCAATTCCACTTTGATATTTATGCTAATAGAACAAAATTTTAATTATTGAACATAAACTTTGGTATGTTAAAAATAAAATGAAGGGAATGAAATGTTAAGTTATAATAAGTAATATAAATAAAATAAAAATACTAACAAAAAATTGTATAATATTACTTGCTACAATAACTAAGAAGAAACTTTTTTTTTCATGAGCTGAAATTTGTTTTATAACTAAGTTATAAAACTAAGTTAGATATAAGTTTATACTGTATATATTGTATAGTTATCTTAAATGATTATCAACTTTCACTGTAATTCATTGTGATAATACTAAACTTCAAATTAACTAGATCACTGTTAATATATTTTTGAATTATTAAAACACTATATTTAATTTAAATGAATAATTTAATTTAATAATTAATAAATTTAAAATGAAACTTATAGTTTAACAGCTATAATATTTACTTAGACGCTTTTATCCCACTACTAATGTACAAAAGCGCAAAATGAAATAGTGCTTTTTGCACTTTTGAGTTGCACCGTATTTTTAACAGGTTTACAGTTACAATACATTAATAACAAAAAAAAAATCTTATCTAAAATGTACATTATATTTAAGTAATTTTATATATATAAATCAAAAGTTACAAGATATTTTTGGGATTTTTAAAATTATTTATTTAATAAGGATGATTGTATATACTGAAACAATAATTATAAAACACAAAATCTAGCTTATTAGAAAGTATTTACAAACTATAAAAACACCAAAAACACTGACATGATTTTCGTAGACAAAATTAATAATGATATCTGTACGCTTAAACCCATAAATAAACACGTATAATTGCATATTACTTACTTGGATACCCTTAACGAGAATTCTTTAGTATTTACCATGGGTGACATGTAAGGAATACTGCTCCCGCTGACTTTCTAAAATTTGTTAACAATGTTAATCCACAGCAAAAAAAGTCAAAGAATTATTTACTATGGAACTTACATGTGAAAAACTCATTGTTGGCAGTCAGATATAAAATAATAAATTATTAGATTCGTACGTCGAGTCGTCGTTGTCGGGAATATAAGTCACACAAGCGAAGAGTCGTCACAGACAAGTAGACAACACTTAGCTCTGACTCTGAGTTTTGAGTGTTTTGACTGAACAGTGAACACACGCTACACGTTATCTATAAATTTGGGATAAATCTCAAATCTTGAGATAACGTGATACTGGTCATAGCAGTGGTACCAATACCGCCGCTGTCGCTAAATAGACGACGACTCATCCACGACATGAATAATTCATGTAAGCAAAAATTCATAAATTATTATGAAATAGAAAATAGATTATGACTTCCGAGTTTTGAGAGTTGCCACTTGACAATGAACAATATTGAATGTAAACACATCGTCATCTTTTATATCCGTTTGGTTATACACGTCCAAGAGGTACATAATTATATAAATAATACAATGACACATGATATCCTGACGTCTGTGCTGGTGCAGCCATTCTAGTGTTCTCTGATCGTAGTTCTTTAACCATAGATCGTAGAATTTTTATACTGTTGTCTGCGATAGTGTCGATAATATCAAATAGAAAACCCGACATATTCTTATACTTTAAATGAGCATGCACATCGATAATTCTAAACAATTTTCGTGGACCATCCCTCTCTACACCTTCCGACCGAACAAAGAGTAGGTATATTATCTTCGGGTCGTGTTCTATGCACATTGCACAGCAATTGACGGCGTCATTGTCCGTGAAAAATAATATTTATTTTTTAATTCTCTTATCAATTGACCCAGTGACGGTCGGCGTAGCTCCTATCAGTCTATCTATAATTATTCTGATGTCGGAGAGCTGCAGCTGATAACGCGACCGTCGTCGTCGCCGCCAACGCCGACGATGAGTTTTTCATCCGTAAGTACATTGTACCATGATAAAAAACATCACTTTATCATGGAGATGATGATTTCTGGGGCTGTTTCGTGTATCTTTTATCATCTTTCACGTTTCTCGTAAAATTTTCACCGGTGATGAATAACAACAACGATAACGTTACGATTGTTGTTCCTTCGCCGCCGATCGCAGTGACACGACGCCGACAGTATCGTCGTGAAAGTCGCCTGGTGTCCGAGACGATGTCGTGCCCAGTTCGACGGTCGTAGTTGACGGTCTGCCAGGGACGACGTGACAAGTCTAGAGACGACCGTGCGATATTGCGATAGTTGTTAGATAAGTAGGTGCCATCCGTCCGTGATCGAGAGATCGCCCAGCCGGGATGTGTCGCGCGTTTTCGTCTTCGATGTTCGCGTCTTGTCGCGGCCGATCGTGATCGACAGCGTATTCTGTGTGTTTCACAGCTGACCGGCCGAGATGTGACAGACGCCCGACCGTTATGAACGCGGCGGCCGACGGTTACGGTTCGTCGTGCATCATGTCAATGAACTTGGACGGCTGTGGCAAGGAGCAGCTCAAGACGCAGTTCGTCACCCGGGAGGGTGTTTATAAGCTGCTGACTTTGGCCACGTACTCTCGTCCGAATCGCATCGGCTACAACGTGCAGACCAACACGTCCGTACGCGTGTCGTTTGTTGGTTACTCGTCGTCGGATACCAACGGCGACCGCATGTGCTTTAATATTGGACGAGAGCTGTACGTTTTTTACTACAAAGGAACGAAAAAGGTGAGTAATTATTGTAGATTTGTCTTTCATGCATGTAAGTGTAGGTAGCTTTATGTCGAGGGTTCAGAAGTTTCATGGCTATCGGGTCCTCTTTAATTATGATTCAAATTTTTTTTTTTTTACTCATCTAATTTCATTGACTATTGTTGGCAAAAGTTCAGCATTCAGATACTCTTTAATTTAAAATATATTTCAAGTCACATTAATTAAATCAGTGTAAAATCAAATGGGTACAACTATCTGTATAATTGTTGGTACTACAACATGACATGAATAAATTAATAAAATTAAAAACTTTAATATCATTTGTATTATTTATAGGGGGCAGATTTAACTAAACCCATAGATAAAAAATTATATAAAGGAATAAGTCCTACATGTCATGACTTTAATTCAACTGCAATAACTGAAGACTCACTACCATTGATTGTTGGGTTTTCAACAGGATTGCTACAGCTAATTGATCCTGTTCGAAAAGATGTTAGTGTACTATTTAATGAAGAGGTAAGCAACATATTTAAGAAACTATTTTAAAATATTAATTTTTTTAATTATTGGTAATTAAGTATATGACAAGTAGAGTTTAAGTTGGGTATTTTGTATATTACTACTGTATAATGTGTTTAGTGTGTCATCAGTTAATACACTTACCAGGTTGTATGAAAAATTGATTAATTTGATAGTTAAATAAAATTTAATGGACAAATTATGGGCCACTAAATCATATTTAAGAGAACACTAGCTCACTATTAATTCATTAAATGTTTGGTGATTGTTCATTAACTTCAGCAATACAATTTTAAGTCCCAGCTTAATTCCCTTTGTTTCTTGTATATCATGTATTGTACAACTTAAAGTGAAACCAAATAATGTTGTCTATAGGTCGTTAAATCCATGTGTATGTTGTCTTCTTATGCATAACATAACAAATTTTATATTTAAATAAATCCATTTTACTCAATTATTTTAATATTGGAGTGAATTGGCTTATACTAAAATTAAAGATTATTATATTTACTAGTGCATCTCAAATGATTTTTTTTTTATTATTAAATCTTTTGAGATTTCCTTGGTTATATTTGTATCTTTAAGTTTAATGATGATAAGTAACTACTATAAACATAATTTACTTTAATATTAAAAATAATAGCGAAACAGATTCTTCTGAATGTTAAATTATTTGTATTATGTGTTAGTAAGATAGAAACTACTTAATATGTGAATGTAAAATATTTTTAAGTAATTTTTATTGTATTAATTTTTTTTCTAGAAAATCATCGATAAAACGAAAGTTACATGTGTTAAATGGGTACCAAATTCAAAACATTTATTTCTTGCATCACATGCTAGTGGTCAGTTATATTTGTATAACGAAACATTTACGTGTGGTACAACAACGCCAAATTATCAACAAGTAAAATCTGGTGAAGGTTATACAGTTCATACGTGTAAAACAAAAAGCACGCGAAATCCAATGTATCGATGGTTAATTGGTGGCGACTACAACAGCATTAATGAATTTGCATTTTCTCCATGTAGTCTTTACTTAGCAGTTGTTTCCCAGGATGGATTTCTCAGAGTATTCCATTATGATAAAATGGAACTGATTGGAATGGCTCGAAGCTATTTTGGTGGATTTCTTTGCGTTTGTTGGTCTCCTGATAGTCGGTAAATAACATATAACATATTAGATATTATAAATTAAAATATTATGTCAGTAAAATTTTAACGATTCTAAAAATAAAAGCATAAAAATAAAAAAATTGTAAATTAATGTTAACCAGGATTATCGGATAAATTAAATTACATTTATTTGATAAAACTAACTGATAAATTTTGTTATCAGTTTTGTAAAATTACCAAGTCAAAATTACACCTTTAAAATTCAGTTCAAATAACTTTATATAATTTACAAAGTTAGTAACATTATTTGATGTTTTAGCAACATCCAATTTTATTTACAGATAGTTGTTACAAGATATTTATACTATCCACCCATAATATTTTTAGAAATTCCGCTCGAAATTCTAACAAAATATTTTTGGTCTATACTGCAGTAATAGTATCTAACCCAGCAAAGATAGAGTAATTTAAATTATTTTTAAAAATAAAACACCATTTAATTTTTATTTTATTTTCTGTATATAGAAATAAGGATAATAATATTGAACAATTAAAATTTTCAGATATATAGTGGTCGGAGGAGAAGATGATTTAGTTACAGTTTATAGTATTTCTGAAAACAGAGTCATAGCCCGTGGTCAAGGACACCATAGTTGGGTTAGTGTGGTGGCATTTGATCCATACACAAGTTCACCGCCTTCTATTGAACCATGTTTACCTGGATACTACAGACTAGGTTCAGTAGGGCATGACACTCAAATGTGTTTATGGGACATCACTGACGATATATTACATCATGTTACATTAGTATCACCGCTTCCTGTGACATCTAAACAAAACGGTGCTATAAATAATGTGAAACATAATGCTAATAATGTACAAAAACAAACTCAAGACCCCATGCGATTGATTGGTACTACTGCTTGTCCACGTTTTGATCAATGTCCACGACTTGAACCATTAATATGTAAAAAAATTGCTCATGATCGATTGACAGCTCTAATTTTTCGTGAAGATTGCTTTGTAGCTGCTTGTCAAAATGGATATGTGTACACTTGGGCTCGTCCTGGAACAATTGTAAGTGTTGAATGAGTACAAATTGTTTAGTCATTAAAATAAATATTTTTATAAAAAGTTAATTTATTTTTCAGACAAGTCTCAATGCACATTTGGTTTCTGATCCAAGCTCTGTCATGTCATCATTAGATCTACCTTCATTGAATACTACATCTGCAGTGTAATGAATAATTTAGTACAAGTAATACAATATTCGTTTATTAAATTGATGATATTATGTTCTGTGTTAAACGACTACAAAAGTTAGGAATTAACAAGCAAAAGGTGATAAAAAAAAAAATAAAAGAAAGTTATAGTTCAAATGAATAACTTATTATTATCAAACTTTAGAATAGTAATTACATAAAAAAAAAAAACAAATTGAATTAAAACAAAAACAAATAGGCTGTGATCATTTATTAATATTGTCAGCTAATCTAATAAAATATCTTATTATATCTTAAATAAGAATTTTAATGTGTGAAAGAAATATTTTATCAAGATCAAAGGTATATTGTATTTTGTATGTTTTTCATTGATCAGATCTGTTTAATATTTGTATCAAGTCTATTGTTGTCTTGTGTTCAAATATATTGTGTTCAGTTTTATTTTCTCTTTTCAAATCATAAGTGTGTAATATTTTTCATACTCAAAAATTTTGATTATAGCCACTGTGAAATAAATAAAATAATTACTTTGATGACATAGTGCAAGTAATGAGTTGTTAAATAGTATTAAAGACTATATTATCCAAGAGCCTATGTGAGTAAAAAAAAAAAAAAACACAATAATAACTTAATTTACAAACAAATTTTACAAAATTTTTACATTTTTTTTATTACTTACAAACACAACTAAATGAAATAATAGATCATCAGAAATGGATATAATTTTATTTAATTAAAATAAATGTATTGTTCCCATTGTACATAAATATTATTTGTACTAGACAATTTAGACTGATTCCAAATAAAACATGCTAAAATGTATATATATTTATAAGTATCTTTATTAGTATTATAGTATAAAATCATTTTGATTGACTGGTAGATTTATTATACGTAAAAGTATCTGTACAAAATATTTTATTAAACAAGTTTTAATTTTGTAATAGTTTGATTATTTATACCATTATTAAATCTAATTTGAATTTATTTTCTTATCGTCTTATTGACTGAATTATATTTGTTTTTCATATTATATTTTCATTACTATTACTTTTAATATGACATCAGCAATTGTTGTATGAAAGAACAAACAATAAAATACAGTAAATTGAAATCAGTAAACATACTACATCAATGGGTTAAACAATTTAAAACTACCACTTATTACTGGGATTTTTTTTTTATATTGGGAACTATTTCTACTACACTATTTTTTAACGTACTTAAATAGAAGATTTTGTCACATTCCACAATCTGTTACATTTTTTTAAAATAATTTTTATGTATGCTTAGCTAGTCAAAATTTCACTATGAATGGTTATAACTTTTCTTTCTTTTTTTTATTTATATATATATTTATTATTGCAAGGGTAATTTTTGTCTTGATTTCAATTGGTAGTATTGTCTTTTAATATTTTTTTGTTTTTTTTTTTAAAGAATATAATATAATATTATACTTATCATTTTTGTATACTTTTAATTTAACTTTAGTTCAATAATTATTTAAAAATTATGTAATTGTTTTTATTTGTTGGATAATTTTATGGCCAATAAATATTTTATATTATATTATTAAATTATTCACTCATTGCGTTCAGTAAAAAAAAAAAAACATTTAATTGTTACAAACATATTGTAAGTTACTTTTATGTGTACGAGAAACATTTATTTTCTACCTACTTATGTTAGTGATTTTAAATCAAAATTCTTTACATTTTTTATAATAAAATGTAGAATCTATTAAGTAGTATCTTGTTACTAATGAATTGTATTGCATTTGTTTATTATTAAATATAAATATAATGTAATTAAACCATATTAATTAATTCATATTTAATTATTTTAATTCTAAAAAATATAATAACATTATAAATTTTAGTTTCATTAAAAATAAATTATTATTTTTTTTAAATATATATAATTGTATATAAAACAAGACTTCTGTAATTTTTAAATGGATTATTAAAAAGCAATTGGAATATTATTAATTTATCAATTAATATTCTTTTTTTTTAATGTAATATTACGATGTAGATGATAATATGTTATTATATTATGAATTATGGTTTAAAGTTATTATGTGTCTTTTTATATTATTAAAAATATTTAAAATGAAAAGTATACTATACAGAAATATTATGTTTATTATTTGTTTAGTATTTATATACTGTGTACATCAAATGTATACATATATTATACTGACATAATGTAACTCGGTTACATTTTTTAGTGACATAAAATTTGACTACATTACCTTGAGTCTATACTATTTTTTTCCTTAAGTCTTGTTGAATTTGAAGTGATTTTAAAATATGTATAAATTGTTTGATTTTTATACTTTGAAGAATTGAAACAAAATTAAAAATTAAAACTTAGAACTCTATTAGTTGGTCTGCATTTGCAAAAATACAAACTAAAAAGAACTACAGTCTGAACATTTGTTTTTTGTTTCGACGGTTGACAGTCTTTTAATGTTGTGTAAACACTAAACGCCACAGGTATATTACTCTATGATGTATGCTAACCAAATAAAAAACAGATAATACTGAATACAAATATTGTATTATAATGTGTATATTATATTACTCATATTATAGTTACTACACAAATAACAAGATCAATGAGTTGAAACAATATTGTATATTTGGTGTCTAGAAGTTTGGATTAATTTTCAATTTTAAGTACCAAGATAATATAAATACTTATCGTTTGATGTATTTAATTAATTAATTAATTTTTTTTTTTTTTTTTTAACAAACAGAGCCAATTATAATTCCTAAGCTGCAATTTTCTTTGAAATGATTATAGTTTCGAATACGTGTTTGAGCAGTCCATGTACAAGTCCGACCATCAAGTTTAAAATTGTATCTGTTTTTGAGTAGTAAATGCTTTCGAATTTCAAAAACAGCACGTCTGACGTCATACGGTAATTTTTGAAATGGTTTTCGACTAGTTAAAATTGCCGCCCCGTAGGTAGTACCATTGATAATAAATATTTATAATCAATGGTGGTACTAATGTCTTTGGGACCGATGGACTGCCTACCGAACGTTTTGCGTAGCGTGTACATTCTTATCAAATTCACTTATCAATAGAGTCTCGTCATCAGACGAAAGCATGAGACAACGATATTCGTTCGCGATCAAATTATCAAAATCATTATTTGTTTTTACGCTGTCAAATTATTAACTGTCGTTTACCTTTTCGGAAGAATGTTTATTGTTTGATAGTGTCAACAAGACAACGTCACATACTTAGTTTCGGCTGGATTATACGATCTGTCTTAAATATGGTACTACTCGACAAGACCAAAGTAAGTGCTTTACAAAATATTTATTTTAGTGCTTCGATTAAACGTGCTTAAAGATCTAAAGCTAAACACAATAAATTTTCCACTTTCCGCTACAAAGCCAAAAATTAACAAAAATTTGAAAATAATCTCCCTAATACTAAGCGACCTACTACACCTTTTTGTGTGTCTAAACATTAAGTAGTCGACTGTTTATTAGGATTGAAAAAACTTTATTGACTACTGACGTTACTTATCTGAAATTCCATCTGTCTGGTGTCATTTTCATAAATTATTCATAAGTTTATTCATTTTAACTTTTAGGTAGTTTTAGGTAGTTTTATAGGTAGTCTTATTATTAAGACAATGTTAACTTGAAATTGATTGGTACCTCTATATTTCACACACTTGTCATATAAAAATCATTCTTCGTATTTTTTATTTTATATTTAAAACTGTTTGAATTAAATAAGTATGATTTGTCACAAAGTTTATCAAAAATGTGTTAATCTAGCGTCCTGAATAGGTTTCTTAGTTTGTTTCAAAATCGTTTTTTTATTTAAATTGTAACCAATTTAAGTTGTTAATAAAATAATACAACTAGATTCTTTAATATTTAAGTCCTAGAAAAAAATGTATGTATGTTGGTCGTCATTTTTGACATTATTATATGTAGTATATTATGATAGGCTATAGACAGATATACAATATTAATTATTTTACATTTATATTTTTTTATTTTAAAATTAGCTGTTCTAATGTATATACACCTAATATAAATCAAATAATAATAATAAAAAATTCTATAGAAAATGATGACCCTTTTTGTTTCGTTCCCTTAGGCAGTTGTAGACTGGTATTTTTTAAATGAAAAGTTGGCAATTCTACTTATAGATATTAAGTGGATATTATACAAAATAAATTTATAATTTTTTTATTTGTTTTCTTACAATTTGAATTTTAAATGATAAAATAAACCATAATTATCACTTAACCAATAATAATAACCATAGATTTATTATTTCTTAAATTCTACTATGCTTGTATAGTTGTATATTTAAAATTTTAATTTATTTGTCCAAGGTTCTTCCTACATAAATATTGTTTATTATAATTAGTTTTATTAATGTCAATTGTGTACTAATTCTTAATTTTTCTTCACTACAATCTTATTTAATATTTTAATAATTATTAGATTGCTTATTATTTTAGATTCTGAGTGTGAGCTAATGGGTTTTATGATTTTTACAACATATTAATATATATTATGAGTATTAAGTAAAATATTAAATGATGCATATAGGTAGGTATTAATAGAAAAATAATTATTTAGACATAGAACAGAAATTAATATTAATGAATCATAAAAATATATTATAATTAAATTAGATTTAACAACTTTGCTAAAATAATATTAAATAAATTAAAACTATCAAGCATTTCAAAAGTATATGTAACTACTTATAACTGAAAATAAATAAATAAAAGAATTTAAATTAAAGAAATAAGTTTAAAATAATTATGGTTTATTCATAGGTACCTACACTTTGTACATTTAAATTAAAATTAAAAAAAATATTGTTCTATTTTGGCAGTGAAATATGATACTAATAAGTTTGGTTGTTAGTTGGTATCATTAATGTAATTTTTTCTTTGTTTAACAGTTTTTAGAAGAACTAAACATTTTGTTTAATACATCTCAGTCATCTGGATCAGTAAGAATAACGATGAAATTATGTAAGCTACTCATTATTTGATAGTACAGTGAAATCTTTGTTTATAGATAATCAAATTTAAAACTGAAATAGAGTTTAAAGATTTATATAGAGTAGTGTACTTTATAGAGCAGTGGTTTTCAACTAGTTAAAACAATAAGTTTTTTCTATGATAATATTAAATAGTAAAAATATAATACTACTTATTTCTTTAGGAAATATAAATTTATTAATTTGAACATATGATAAAATAGAATTTCACTAGTTGATTTGATGTAAAAAATTAAATATTGACCCTCCTTCCAAAAATAATAATAATAATAATAATAATTGAAGAAAAAATTGTTAAGTTAAAAGCACATTGTGCTATGTTTTAAAAAAAGGTTGAAACTCACTGCTATAGAGTATAATATGTTTAAATATTTTTGTGGAATTTACTGCTAATAAATGTTTGACGGAGAGTTGTTGTCTATAAATTGAGGTTTTGCTATGTTTAGATTTATGTATAGAATCTAAAAATTTGACATGTTTACATATTTAGTGCTATTGAATAAAGAACCAAAGGATCAAAAAGTTAAAATTGAAGTTCCTAAGGAAAAAGTGTGTTTGATCAGAGCTACATTCAAAAACAAAAAATTAAGTACTAGAGTAAGTGTTCATTTTGTTGTAAAATTGGAAATCAGTTATTAAATAAAAGTGTAATATCATTTTTATACATAGATAACTGCCGATGAAGTGAGTTCATTCCAAGAAGAGTATTGTACTTTGTTGAAAAATTCACTAAGTAGTTTGAAAAAGACTAAAAAGTTAAAGAAAAAAGTCATGTCTTAAAGTGTGCAATATTGTTTGTAATATTTCAACTATTTTTTCAAACATAATGTATTTATGACTTGTACACAGTTAATGTTTTTTTTATTAAAATAAGATTTTACAATATGTTTTTTTTTTATTTTAATCAAAAATTTACAAATATGAGTACCTATGTGATAATTAATAATTATTTGCAAAACTTGATAAGAAAAAAAGTATCATGCCTAAGTAAGCTTAAATTAGTAAGTACAATCTTATAAGTTATAATCTAAATCATAAAAATACAGTAAAGTAAACAATATATTTATATTGAAGATAGGAAGTAACAGATAAAACTAATGGACAAATAAAACAAATTAGTAATGTGATGTCGAGTTACCATGACTAAACATTTTCTGCAATGGAAAATGTTCTAGACAACAAAAATGCCTAATTGGTGTTTAATTGTTTATTCAAAATTATTGTCATGTGATTTTTAATAGAACAGATCACCTTGACTTGTATGTAAACTCAAAATATATCAAGTAGTGGCTAAGTTGGAATTATTTTTTGGTATGACAAATTATAAAAATTAATTTTTACCTATTGTGCCTAAATGAACTATAGAAAGGAGGCAAAAATTAAGATAAGTAAACATGTTTGAAATAACAATATTATTATATATACGCCAAAAACATTTTAATTGAAATACATTGTTGAAAAAATGTTTTGTTTTGAATTTAATAAAATATTATATATATTTTTAAGGTAAGATAATTTCAATGATATTTTTTTGATTGAAATTAATTTTTTTAGTTGATGTTTTATTAGATGATAATTAATTTTTTGAATTATAATAATGTTATTGTTGATTTTAAATTAAAATAAATTATCAAAAAAAAAAAAAAAAAATATATTTATATGTAGGTATATAAAAGTATAAATCAAAAAAAATTTTTTTAACAATATTAATAGCTAACTATGATATAATATTTTCTGTTCAAAATGAGACCAGTCTCGGGCAACCGAGCTGCAAACTCACTATACATGGTAGGTCTATAGATAGTTGTTTCAGTGGTGATGATAAATAGGTGTTGCCTAGCAAAGAAAATTAGTTTTATCTCGAAAAGAGTATAATTGGTGTCAAAAGTTAACTAACTATAATTAAATACTAAATAGCATAACATTGATACATATTATATTCAATAACATGGATTTGTGATAAAATTATAAAAAAAATTTTATTTGTAATTTTGTACTTAAATTGTACATTCTGTAAGAGTACTATGTAATTTTTTATCATGACGAAGAACCAAAGTCACTTTAGCACACTGTTTTCCAGGAGTATTTCTTCAATATTTGGGACCCATAGCCAAATGGGAAAATTTATATTTTAATCACTTATGTGACATGACTTGAATTTCAATCTAATTAATTTCTAATAATTGAAGTTTGGTTTATTCAACAAATAATCCACAACATTCTAATAAGTACCTATTATATTCTTATGCTTCCATACGCTTAAGTTACATGTGAACAATAATATTTTCTTAACTTAAAATGTAAAAAAAATAACAAACTTTGATAGCCTAGATATAATTTTTTTTTTCATAATTTATTATAATAATTATAAAATAATTTTATTCTAATGTTTTAAAGGCAGTTGATTTTTTTTTAAAGTTTGTATGAGATCAAAAAACAAGTTTTACACTCTTACATACTTAAATATTTAATCAAAACTTAAGTCCTAGAAATAATTTTAACTACCTATGTGTATTATAATACCTACCTAAATAATATAATAATTTACAATAAAACTTTTGTAGTAGGTACATTTTCAGATTCTTATACTAACAATAAAATTTGCAGTCAATTTTATTAGTTAAAAATTCAAATAATTCAAAAATGTTAACAATTTTATAGTTTCAAAAAATTTGGTCGACCAATATTTATAAAAAAAAAAAAAACTTTTTGTACAATTTATAAGATATATTTATAGGTATATTAAATCATTAAAGGCTATATTTTATTAAATTTTATCATAATATATGTAGGTAGGGACCAGAAATTATTTTTTGTACAATTTAAGTTATTCAAATATATTTAATAGCGAACATTTTATAGCCTATCAGTAAATAGGTACTTATCTTTAAGTAATGGAATACCTTTATTATTTTTTACATTACATTTTTAAATTAATTAAATATTAATAAATATTAATCGGTAAATCATACAAAATTATCACTTGAATTAAATTATTATATTTCTGTGAAGAAATTATTTTTGTTTTATTTAATATTTTCTGTATAAAATTATAAAATTAGTAGGTAAAAGTATGAAATGAACCACGAGTGAAATATTGTATTTTTTAAGAATACTTACTTATTTTTTTAATAAAATTTAATGATTAAGTATTAAGTTACTTCTCAGTTATTTGAATGAAAACGGACGTATTTGGGTACTATAGTTGACTTTTTATGTTTCATAAAAATCTACCATACACACCGTGGTATAACATAGTCATTATTGCTATAAATATTTATACGACTTTACTCGTTAATTTTATCAAGAATTATTAACAGTGGATACGGTCGATAGTAGGTAAACGTGTCAAACAACCGAAATTAGATTTTATTGAGCGTCTATCGGTATGGACACAGCCACAGCGCACATTTTAAGGTCAATGTTTTTTTGAACTTTATCACATACGAGTGTACCTCTACTTATGACATATCACGCCTATGTATAATAATACTTAACAATATGTTCATTAGGTAGATATACGCAAATAAAATATTGGGTATGGGTAATATATTATATTGGTACATCGACAGCTAATTATAAAATATTTATATTTTTATTTTTATTTGTTTTTACAGGTAGGTATCTAATCGTTCAGTGTTTAAACCAGTATTTATGAACAAGTTTAGGTTGGTTTTTGTATACTTTCCTACTTATGTAATACGCTAATGACCGTGTGTTTGTCAATGTTTCCAGTTTATTATTTTCTTTATTAGATACCTTCATGAATAAATACATTAAAAACGCTTAAGAAGTTAATTCTGGAGTTTGAGTATAATTTGTAGTATGACCCACCTATATTGGTATTGTAAATTATGTGTAAAACAGTTACCAACAAGTCTAGATTAAAGGGAAGGGGTTACGGTTTTGGAGCCTATCTCTACCAATGATAATATGTTTTTAAAACCTACTTACGTTCAAAAAATACAATTATTTTATTAGTAAATTATGAAATAAAAATGTTTCTAATTTCATATCAAACCTACTCATGTTCAAAAAATACAATTATTTTATTAGTAAATTATGAAATAAAAATGTTTCTAATTTCATATCAATAAAAGTATAACTAAATGAAAAATTCATAATACATTTTAAATTAATTTGTGCTTGAATGTTTGACAAAGTTTATAAATTAAAATTGTAGTTCTGAATTTGCTGTGAATTTAAGTTAAATAAACAAAAGTTGTGTATTTAATTTATTAAAATGGTTTTACGAAAAATCACTGCAATATGTATTTCCAAATATTTTAATTGCACTTAGATTGCATTTTTCTTTCAAGTACCTAGTCAATTGTTCGACCAGAAGAGCATTAATTCTTAAGTTGACATGAATAAAAAATAAATGCAGTACAGACCAGATTCAAGAAAATGTAATGTCATTAATGATATTATACGTAGGTACTAAGAAAATAATATTTTGTAATTTTAACCGATTTTAATGAAACCGCAACAGTTTACAAAAGAGAAAGCAAGGAAAAAAATATAAGTTATAAATATTTAACAACCAATACACTGTGGTCTTATACATACGTAGGTGTAATGTTATTGCATAATTTTAATTTGTTAGTTCATTAATTGTTTTTTATATACTACAAAATTATAAACTATAATTAACAATCGTAAAAATGTTATAGTAAAATGTTTTTTGAACTTTGAATTGAAAGTTTAAAGGATCCTATTAAGCGGGTATCCTAGGGCCCAAATGATACTTAATTTAACCTGATTACAGAAGGAAAATTTCTTTAAATTTTCTCTTAAAATTATAATTTTAATAATTTTAATTACAGTTATGTTTTTTTTTTTAATTTTAAATACGGAATGAATTCTAACTAAATCAATTTAAATTTTATGGTGGGTCATAGGAATTTTTTAAGATGTTCCCATTATTATATACTATACGTTTATCGGAATGTGCAGAGCGCTATTAAATTGGCCGTTATACATATTTTCACGAAAGATTTTTAGCTGGTCCACTTGTTGTTTTATAGATTTTCCATATTTATTTTATAAAATCATAATTATAAAATTAAGCAACATCGTACAGAAATGAAATGAGTTTAACGTTGGGAAGATGTTATAAAAACAATCGACAATAATATACAAAGCGGAACCGTTCGCTACGTATTTTTTTCTCTGCAGTTGTCGGTTATCGCCAGTTGTGATTGCAGACTGCGTGTAATGATAGGTATCTACACATTACATAGGTATTTATAATATTATAACTATAGAAGATAGAAATAAATATAAGATGTATATCATATGATATATTTTTACAAGTACATCTGTCTATACTCGAAAAAATATTTTTCTATTTCCATAAGATCTGAGTACAGTCACATAATAATTGTAATGATACGTATAGAAGCTCAACTTCAATACAAGTGTGTTGTGTGTTATATAATGTAGGTATAAATAATAAAGCGTGTAAATGCAGCAGATAAATAGATAGATTATAATTGTTCTAATAAAATAAATATATTAATTTATAATGTAAGTACTTAGTGTAATATAGTTGTTGATGCTTGTGAATTCAATCGTATAATTATTAAAATGACAGGTTTATATTTATATTTATGAGTACATAATTTATAATGTTATCAGATATTCAAGAAGTATTGGGTAATCTACCTATGTCTTTGTGTAAATTACTATTCCAATTTCTCTGTATTTTAAATTTTAATCCTTAAAGAAAATCTGAAAATGATTTCCTCTGAAAATATATATCCTCATTTAAAAGTGACGAGAACATGAATACTACTATTACTTTAATTTATTATCATTAATATTTTATTCCATAAGGACCCATAGCTATAGTATAATAATTATTATGAACCCTCTAAAATATTGACTTTTTATACAGGCTCTTGAAATTTTGATATTGCATAATATGTTTACTCAATATGTAAACAGGTACTTCAATCTTTATAAACTTTACTGGTAATATTTGAATTTATTTCATACCTATTTATTTGTATAGGATGATAAGCAAATCCTAGAGTATTCTTATTTAAAATTATTTTTTGAATTTATATTTTATATCAGAAAGAATAATTAATCTTTAAACTTTAAATATTCTCTTATATCGAAATATTTATTAAATAAATAATTTTTATAGGAAACGCCTATTAATAGTTCAATATGAATAGTTGTTGGGTCTAAATTAATTTTTTTATCAGATTGTAAACTGTATTATTTATATTAGTGGCGCAGCTACGAGGGAGGCAAAGGGGGCGCTTGTCCACCCAACCTCCTCTGAAAATATTAGGTAAAAAGTTAATAAAGAATAACAATGATACAGGAAAGAATTGAGTCATTGATTTTGGTATTCAGTATTCACTGGAAAAGAAATTTTAGAAAAACTTCAAATTCAAGACTTTATGGACAAATTTGGTGAAAAAGATAGGTGCATGAAATTATAAGTGTGAGATGAATTGTTAAGAGTAAATTTGTAAGTTTGTAAAATAATTTTCCATGATAAATTTTAGTATTTATACATAAATAATATTTTTATTTTTTTTAAAATAAATGTAAGAAGTTGTGTATTATTAAGTTCTATATTGTATAACTTCTTTTATTATTTTAATTTACTAAAATTAATTATTAATTATTACCTATATACTTGTGTATTTGGATTTATATAATCCATGATTATTATGAACAATTTTGAAATTTTGTCCTCCACCCAACTAAAATTCCTAGCTATGCCATTGATTTATATCATTGGTTAAATTATAGTGATAATATTTATGACGAAACTATTTTTATAGAATTTATATAATCGACAAATGAAACTATTAAATAAAATTAAAAATTTATTACTAATCATTTGAAGAACTAATTATTGGAAACTTGTAATGTATCAACATATTATCGCACACCTTATTCACTACACTATACTATAATCACTGTAAATCAATTATACTTGAACAACTGTTTATCATAACTAATATTCATAAAAGGCAGATGTATTATGTATAACTGTATCTATACGTAGATATTAAAAGTTTCGTTTAGTTGAAATTAGTCGACCTCTACATGAAGTGATAAATATTTTTCATCTCGTTTTTCTTTTACAATATTATTGAAAAAAAAAAACACACGCAATTACTATTTTATATTATTGCTATATAAAATAATTATTTACATATTAAATTTAATTAAAACTATCGTTATAATAATATGTGTATAATATTAAATTATAATTTATATACTACTGAGTCATTCAGATAAAATATAATAAATAGACATATCTATTATTATTATCGTTAATAAGACTATTACATCGTTTATTAATTGTAAATTGTAATATAATATTACGAATACACGAACATTTCACGGTGTGATGTTAACGTATTCTAACGATTTATTAGTATGTATAGTTCTTGAATTCGAGCTTATACGAATATCTCAGTTGTATATAAATTTATCATTATTTTGATCCTCATCACGCCATATTTCAATTCAAGTATTTGCTTAATTTTTTATTGGTACCTGCCTACTTACTACACTGAATTACCACTCTTATTATCAACGTAAGTAAATGTATTGTCGTATTAGTTAATTACTATTTATCAACCATCTGTTCGTAAAAAAATTGAAAGATTTTCAAATAAAACACGTGGACGTTTGATTTATAGTTATCTATAAATTATATAGTATCGTTCAGCAGCACCTATGATTTTTCTTTCAGATCTCACTTTATCGGTAGGTGCACCTATTGATCGTTAGTTGTCGAGTAAACAGAAATTTTATATTAATTAAACAGTTAAACATTTTTTAATATTTAATCGCTTATCATGAAAGCTGTAAATAAATGTCTGTCTTTAACATAATAAAAATGTACACGAAATACAACAAAATTCAATTCAAAATCTCGTCGAAAATTTGATGGTATCAAGGCGATATCACATACGTATTTTTATCAGGTAAAATTTATTAATATTTTTAAAAATAAATGATCGACCTAATTTAATTTTTAAAATATTATGCATGTCTATTGTTCGTCTTATATTTCAATCACGTCGATGAAATATAAACCTATCTAGCATATAATTATGTTTTTGTTTGCCATTCTGCGTGAGCTGTAATAAATTGTAAAAATACGAACCATAATCATAATCAAAAAACTATTTGATTTCGCAGGAGTGCTTCAATTTTCACTGTTGATCGATTTTATTTTTGTCTACGAATAAAATTATTAGCTATTAACCTTCTTTGTAGTTTTAAATGCTCACGTTTGTTTTAGAACTCGAGTTATCGCAAAAATTAAGTATTTCACAATAGGTAGTTGTTTTTCAGAAAGTTGAGAGAAATAGCTGGTAGAATTTATAGAATATTATTCAATTCGATTAATATTAATTTAGGTTTATCTACACAACAAATAAAATATTATGGTTTGATATGATAATAACTATAATAACTATAATAATAATTTTAGCTTCTAGATAAATTACACAATTTTAATAGCTTATTTTAGCATTAAATATTAATTATACTTATCTGTGGTATAGGTACCTGCAGTGTATGGTGACTATGATGTATATATTGATTTATGTTAAACTAAAATTTATATTTTATATAAGTTATTTATAGACACTTATAACCTCTAGACTTTGATAATTAGTTTGGTAAGTTTCAGTATAAGTGGTTATAATTTTGAACATATTTACGTATACTTATTACGTATTCTGGACATTTAAATTTAGTTTGATGCTTTTTATTCCGGCTGGTTTGCCTTGTCCTTGTTCCATTTAATATACCAAACCACGTTCATGACCATCCTCATTTGGAATCCTTCGTACGACGTTTACATACCATAATAATGTATTGTACGGACGTACTGTGACATAGTATTGTAAAAACACACTAACAATTATTACTATACAAGTTCGATTATTAAACAATAAATTTCACATAGGTATTCGTTAATTTCAGTTTTAGACGAACGCGAATTGATTTCCAGGTCAATCAATAAATATATTTCATATTTGTCAAAATATAAATATACAATACAGGATGGAAAACGTCGAGGTGAAGTCAAAAATTTTGACTTTGGCGTCATTCTGGATATTGGGTCTATGCAATAACTTTGGATATGTAGTGATGTTGAGTAGCGCTCACGACATTTTAAAATCTAATTCCGGCACGTCGGAAGGCAACGAAGTAAGTATAAATTATAATATTACTTCGAAAGTATTATGCAAAATATTATAAGTAATCAGCTTTTTTTTTTTCCTGAGAAATTAGTATGAATTGTAATTAGTATTGTTAAATTAAATGTTTATAATTATTAATTCTGCATAAAAGGTATTATTTTTTTATTTTTTTTTTTTGACCATGTGATATTTTAGTGTTTTGTATAGATAGATAGATAGGTTGTTACAATAAAGTGCAACAATATAAATAATGTTCTAATAGCATGTATTATTTAATGTGCTTATATTTTTTAATTTAACTAAAATTTGTATGAAATCCAATTGATGGCATGCATCTACAGAATCACTCGTATAATATTCGTTTGTTGCAAAATTTATTGATAAAAACCACATTTAGATAGTATTACTTGTTAAAAAAAAAAAAATTATAATTCGATCATTAATTAGGTCTCAGATTAATATTACAGAATAAAGATAATAAATATAAATGTAAATAAAAACGTTTTTTCCTTCATAAATAATTTGCTATACATAATATTAAAAATAAATATAATAGGTAACCAAATTTATATTAAATATTAATATCCATAATATAGGACTATATGTATATAGAAATTTATAGAAATCGAGTCGTTTTAAAAATATTCAAAAAGTTCTTGAAAATAATTAAGTATTTGATTTAATATAAATAAATTATTTATAGCTTAAAATATAATTAGTATGACTTAACAGACTATACACTGACTTTAAACTATTACTTAATTAAATAGATTAATACTAATAAAGCTACTGTACTATGCTTATGACAATAGCTTTAATTAATTAAATGATCGAATTTCAGATTGTTTGACTGTGATAAAGATTGTATAATAGGTACAAACATACATAAATTTTAACTTAATTTCACTGTTAACGTGAACAAGTAGCAAGACTTATAATTATGTAAGTTTTATCCTATTACAACTGTTATTGATTTCTATTCTAAAATTAAGTGTTAGGGTTTGTAGTTACCACTCATAATATGATATGGATTAAACAATATTTGAGATTTGTTAAGTTCTTAACGAATTATAAGCTGTAACAGACAAATTAATTTGTAATTTGATAACGAAAAACATAAATGAAGTATTATTGGTAGATAAATATGGTGCTAAATATTAGTTATTAAAGGTAGCTAATAATTATTAATTGTAATAATGTATTAATCTGTATAATGATAAGTATTAATAAAAAATAATTCTGTATATATAATATTTAACTTTTTAAATATTTGAATATTTAAGTAATATAGTTTGATCATATTTCGTGTTTATAAATAAGAGTAAATGTAATATGATCTTTTTTTTATCCACTATCTATACTTCTTATAGGTAGACAGATACTCGTACATTATACACTTTAACCTAATCTAACTTGGTTAACATATGATGTTTCGGTTTACAAGGTTTATTCATCATGCTAGCGCGTGTAACATGTCCCTAATTTAAAGAATGACTTTTTTCGATTTGATTTTGCTTATCGATTTTAACTAATATGAATAAATAATTTTTATTTATAAAAACTTTAAGACCAAAATTTCCAAAGTAGGTATATTTATATTAATTTAAAAATTAATTGAGTTCCGAAGACTTGTAAAATTAATTGTGGTCTGTAATCGGTGACCACAACTCTTTAAAGATTGTGGATGATTATAAAATTATAATATGTATTTATATATTATTATTTTGATTTAATTTAAAAGTATTTAGCTATGAAATAAAAAATAAATTGTTAAGTTATTTAAATTTGTACCTGTTTATAATTTTTTTAGATGAAGTTAATTTTATAAATCAATATTATTTTTGAAATAAAATATTTATTTATATAGATTTATTTAATGACATTATAAAATAAATATTTAATATCATTAAATTTGATTTTAAAGACAGTTAGCCTCAATTCCACTCAAGAAGGATTTAAAAGAGAGTGTAATCATTTGTCGACCGGCGTTATACTTTTGGCCGATATAATACCTGGACTGTTAATCAAGACTTTCTCACCATTTTTCGCGTTGTATATCAAGTGGGTATTATCTATTTGTTGAGTAATTGGATCATATAGTTGTTTTATTATTATTATTGGTCTCTTAATGTTTAGATGAATGGATAGTTAATAGTAAATAGTAATATACAATAATTTCACAATGTTGGACATAAACAAGTTAATATATAAACCTTTTTATTAAACTTTTTTTATACCAAATTTTTTATCAAATTTTAATTGATTTTTATAAATATTTACTAAATAATAAGTTTGACAGTAATGACTATGGATGCTCCCTTCCTATATTTTTAAGTCTAGTACAGTAGTATAAATTTTTAACTTAGTTACTTATTGTAATATTTTGTGTATGCATATTGTCAATGTATTTTATCAATACAAAAAAATTAACTAATTAATAAATGAGGTAGGTACCTACTTAATTTACTTTTAATTTTTTAATTACATTTTTTTTTATAAATTATTAAATAATAAATATAACAAAATTATTATTGATGATAGATTGATATATATTACAGGAAAACAAAAATATTATTTTCATATTTATTTATTTTTATTGCCATTTGTTCAATAAATATAACTTATTTTTGATACTATGAGTATATAGACATTTACAAATAATAAAAATATTAATAAAAAACGTTTATGAAATTAATTAATAATGGTACATATTTCCAAGAACAAATAATAAAATATTTTCATTATTGTGATATTAAATAATAAAATGACACTGGACCTCCTAAGTAAGTTGTTACTTATTAGCTATTATTACTGTTATTGTAAATGTATTACTTGTGTCCGATGATATTTAATACTTTTATTATACTCGTATTAAACTATCTGTTGACTATTAATAGATTTAATAAAAAAATAGTTAAAGTTTTAAAGAATTTCTAAATGTTTTTTATTACATTAATTTAACTTGATTAAAAAATGTCATTAACTTACCCAGCTTTTATAATATATTTATTTAATCAAAAATATTATTTTTACAGCCAGAGACTATCATTGTGTATTTCACTGACAATCGCTAGTTTTATAACTGTAGCAAAAGCGAATAATGAACTAGTTGCTGCCGTCGGTGTAGCACTTACATCCTTGGCTTCAGGTCTAGGAGAATCAACACTTTTATCTTACATGGTCAACTATGAACGGTATGAAAATAAAGTATAAAGTAAAATATTTTTATGATTTTAATATATTAGTAAGTCAATATAGAATAAACTTATTGACGACTACTATTATACACAGTGTTTGATTGTGAATAGGTATGAATTCCTCAATAACTTGTAGGTTAAATTAAACTAGATTTTAACAATGATCGGTTATATTATAGATTTGCTCTAAAAACTATACAAATATACTCTTTGTGGTTATAAAAATAATAAAAATATGTTTTATGATATGCATATTTTCTTAACAAATAAAAAAAAACACAAGAACATGTTACAGTGTTACATATTATTTTAAAATAAAAACTAACCATAATTGTAGAAATAGAACATAAATTTATTGCTACCTTAAAGAACATTTTTTTAAATATTAATGATTTAGTTAGAAAAAAAATATTGTAAAAAAGTTAAAAAGCCGTTTTAAAATAATTTCCATGAAGAATTCAAACATTTTATGGAATAAATAGGTCAGTCGATACAACTGTTAACAAAAGATTAATTAATACTTTAACTTAAAAAAAAAAAATAAATAATTAATATTCATGGTACCTATTGATATGTGCGTGAATATGCGAAAATTCTCAACTATATTTTACTTTACGGTCACTTACTAAGCGCGTGTAGTACCTACGTATGTGCAGATTTAGAAAATTACCTATAGTGAACTCCTTAAAGACCACGTATTTTCAAATTGTTGAGATATTTTGTATTGTTTACTTTAGGAGTGTCCCATGAGGATAACTTTTGTTGTTTTTTTTTTAAATGAGAGTTCCTCTTTTTTACTGTAAATTATTTAATGCATAATTGTTTTTAAAATGTTGATATATCTAATGAGAAACTGAAAATCGAATGAGTAATTTCTCAATCAATAAAATGTTTATATTTTACATAAAAAATGGTTTTATAAAAATATAAAATCAATGTCATATTGGACCTAGTGCTTATTATACTTGGGCCAATTTTATAAATTATAAGTGTTGATAGGTTAATAAGTTAATTATAAACATTTTCAAATTACCATGCCTCCCAATACTTTATAAGTTCATTAAGAACCTATTATTTTTAGTTTAAATAAATCGAAAACTCCTCATTTGAAATTTTATTTTAATACGTCACAATATTTTTAGAAAAACTATACGCTAAATAATTTACCGTAGAAAAGAAGGGCTCTTGTTTGAAAAACAAGTTTTACCCCTAAGTAGCACACAAAATATCAAAACAGTTTATTTAACAGCTCTAAAAATAAATGTTTTAATAACTGTTATTGAAGAAAAAAGAGATGCTTGCTATTTGGTCAATTACGTGAAAAACGTATTCTGTGCGAGAAAATAAGGACAGAAATTGTTTTTTTAAAACGTTTATATAAGATAATTATTGTTGTGTTTAAAAAAAAAAAAAAAATAAATATTTTATATTGTAGGAGTGTAATTACATCTTGGTCGTCAGGAACGGGCGCTGCTGGTATATTAGGAGCGTTGACGTATGCAGGATTGACTGGCGTTTTTCATTTATCTCCGACCACTACAATGTACTTAATGCTTTCGGTGCCATTTTTAATGGCTGTAACGTAAGTATTTGTTTATTTTTAGTTCATTTTAAAAAAAAAAAACACTCATTAATAATAAACAATGCGTTTAGTTAAAACAAAGGCAAGAAATCCAATCGAAATTAATTGTCTGTCATAGATGGTAAATACTTATATAATAGATTTTTTGATTATTATCTACATACATATATAGATTAAATTACAGCGTAATAAATTATTGTTCATATGATACCTATCTGAAATGCATTTTTAATTATTACAGTTTTTTTTAATATTTGTTTTTGTACATATATTGTTATTGTACATATTTATAATAATATGATTTTATAAATTTAAAATTGTAATATTTTAAAAATAATTAATTTTTTCTAAGGTTTTGGGTATTGTTAGAACATCCGAAAAAAGAAGAAATTCCAACGATACCTAGCGATTGTCCTGAATTCAATACAAACACTCAGAGTTTTTCGAAAAAACTATCATATGTGCCCTCGTTGTTGAAATTTATGATTCCTTTAGGATTAGTGTACTTCTTTGAGTATCTCATCAATCAAGGATTAGTAAGTTTTCCACACAATTTACGTTATATTTGGTTAAAATTCATATTATACCTATTAATAGACTTAATTGTCTTCAGTTTGAGTTGGTTTATTTTGAAAAAATATGGTTGACACATGCCGAGCAATACAGATGGTACCAAGTCATATATCAGTTGGGCGTTTTCATTTCTAGAACTTCAGTGAATCTCTTTCCGATTGAAAAAATTTGGATTTTGACAGTATTGCAGGTATCTTATTTTGTATACATTTAGGGTTAATTACATAGTTTAGGTAGATAATTAATTCAAAAATAACAAAAAAAAAAAAAAAATGAATATAATCAGTACATTGAATTACAATAAAAGTATATTAACTAGATTAAAATTGAACAGTATATTTTCAAATGTTAAAATAATATTAAAACTTTTTGTTTCAATACCATGCTTCAACATTAATGGAAAACATCTGTTTTCTTTTTAAAGAGAATAAAAAATGTTACAAAAAATGAAAATTTGTTATTTTTAGCCTTTGTGGTTATAGAAAATTGTGTTCTACAAATTATGGATTAGAATGTTATTTAAAAATTCATTTGAACTAAATAAAAAAATAAAATAAAAAATAAACTTATATTATTATTATTATTTAATATTTTAGTGATAAATTAAAGAGTAGAAAGAAGTGGTAAAATAAAATCTGTCCTCAGATTGCAAATATTTTAACACAGTACTACATTTAACTTGTGAACATTTTAATAATAAATTAATTTGATTAATGTAATGTTTTAATATTTAAGCTACTGTGTAATGTTATTTAAAATTTAAAAATAATGTCTTCAAAGTATGTTTGTGTTTATAAATAAAATTAATAAAATTTTTCATTTTCAGGGTCTCAACGTCGTATACTTTTTAATTGAAACGCTTTACTCTTTCACGCCAAATATATATATTATATTCATTATGATAGGATTCGAAGGTTTATTTGGAGGAGGAGCGTATGCTAACTCGTATCATAAGATCATGAAAAAAGTACGAAATTGTTTTATTTTTATAACTCATCAAATATATAATATAAATTATATATTAAATATATATTTACAAAATAATTCACCAAATATGCTTACTCCCACCTTTTTCTTTAATAGTAAATTTATTCAAATTATGAATTTTGGAATTTTTAAATGTGAATTATTAAAGAAATTTTATTTTAAAATACTTTGTTTTATTATGCAATTTTTACTTTTTTCAAATTTAAACCACTCTTTTTGATTATAAATTATGAAGAAGATTTTTTAAATATTTTTATACGTTTATAAATTTAACTTTAAATGAGTATTTTCCAAGTTATTATAAACTTTAAATACTAAGGATAGTAAAGTTTATAGTAATATGTGGGTATTAAAATAAGGAGGCTATGATGTTTTTAAAAATAAAGTAATCAATACAAATTCACTAAAATATTATAATTTGTGAAAATTATTATAATTTAATGTTTTAAATTAAACTACTATTAAAGACTATTATCCTCAATACATAAAGTTTAATAACTCAGTATATACTTATTAAATGAATACAATGTTTAAAAGTATCGCTTAGCATACAATTTACAAAAAAAGAGGTGATTTTTATTAGAAAAAAATTTACTTGCAAAAGGAGACTTTATACAGTATAAAAAATGTCTGTATTTGAAAAAATAGTCTTTAAGTGTACCTACTTCTAAATCTCATTCACCACTCATCCACAGAAGGTTAAAAAAGTAATAGCCTAGGGACTTGCTAAAAGCATAATATTAATAATTTATCTTGTCAAGTGGTACTACGAAGAGCCTTCCTATTCTTAACACAAATGTCATTGTTAAATTTGTCATTAGATTTACTTATTATACTATGCTTCAATGTTTGTATAGATAGTTAATATATTGTTAAAAAAAAAAAAATGTCAATAATAAAAATGTGTACCTAGATATGTATACTTACTTGAAAATTCCAAATATCAGAATTTAAATAAATTTATAAGAGGATAAAAGAGGAGTAAGCTCTAAGTATGCTTGACGAATCATACCCTATATACATAAAATCAAAAATAAACTCTGTTTTGTTATTGCTTGCAGGTTCCGAAAGAGCATCAAGAATTTTCAATGGCCATGACGTCACTTTCTGACTCGATCGGTATTACATTTGCCGGACTATTGGCGATTCCGTTACACAACCGAATTTGTCATATATCGAAATAAGTTTACTTATTGATAATAATTGATACTGTATCTATAAACAAATAAGAGTTTTTGTACTAGAAAAATTAGTTTAAGAATATTGTGTAATTTTGTTAATTTTCAACAAAAATTATTTGAATGTTACTTACTATGACATAATATCGTTTAACTCCTCATTATGATTATTGGTTTGAATATTGTCTGTAAGCAAACATGTTTATTATTTATTATAATAATATTATGAACGAATAAGATAGCACAAATTTGTACTTAAGAGAATGTCTTAATTATAAATTATAAAAGTTTCTTAAATAGTTAAAACCTTTTTGATATTTAATAATAAATTATAATATTTTGTATTCATATTTTTTCTTTTTTTAACTCACAAACTGGCATGTTGACTTTTGCTCTATATATTACGTTCGTTCTTTGGTTAACTACGATGTCTATTGCTCGTTCATCAGCACCGCCGTATGTACAACAAGTAACGAACGTCTCGCAATAGATTTCCATATCCGGAACAATTATCGGCATCTATTATGAATTAGTAAGTAATTAATTTAAATATGTTCATGTACTAATAAAATTAGTCTTGTTTTGCAAAACTTTTTAATGTTATGCCAGTTTTTAAGAAACTATAAATATTATACTTCAGAGACATCTAATCAGTGCTTATATTATGTGTTGTCTCTGCAGTCTTATTACCATTCATAACATACCAAAATGTAGGTACATTTAGCAGTTCCAATTTTTTATGTTTAACTTCAATATTATAGTGAGTTGATAAATTAACAAGCTTTAAGGTAAGAATATTAAATTTGTTTTTTATTAAATTAAAACATCGTAAAAGATGTGAAAGACACAAATAATATTTTTATCTAAAAGTTTTATGATAAATTAATTAATTTACTATGATATTTAACTAATCACTCAAAATTGGAACTACTGAAACTGAATGTAAATTTTGGTTCACTATGCGTAAATAAAATAGTACAACACATTATCCTGTTATACTGGTACGAACTTCTCTTAATTTTTACGCTTACCCTGCAGCGTGGTGATTCTATACTATGATAATGGGCATTGTACAAAAATGCCACGTTAATGCCCATCAAAGGTTCTTTACCCAAATTTTTCAATAAAAAACGTATTTTGAAACGCGGACCCAGACCTAAAAGCTAAAATATACATTTCATGCAATATAATACTGTATTTATGCCAAAATGGGTAATATTATATTATACTGCTACCAGTGACGTATCCACAGAAATTGATAAAAGGGACTATGACAACTTATCTTTATATCTAATATTAAATTTATTGTCACTATATTATATCTATGCAGTAGTAGGTACATAATGTAATAAATATTTTTATGAAATATATTTGTCTCTATAGAGATATCCATTTATTGAATTTGTATCATATAACGCATAACTGTGTAATATATACAGTGTATATATTATAAAGTAAATTAATTGTTTTTAGGTGCGTCTAATGGACACAAATTATATCTGTTTAGTGAATTAGAAACAATTTGATTTATTAACCTTATTTAAACCAAATTTCTAGTTTTATTCTCCAGGGAAAATTTTTACAGAATGTGTAAATAAATTTTCAGTTTTTTTTTAAATTTAAAACACAAAAAAAAAATCTCAAGTATACAAATATTCAACACACATTTTCGCAATAAAATACAGAAATATAGCCCCTTTAAACTTCTCTCTGGGAATGCCACTAATCGCTACTTTTTAACTTTTATACTTGAGCAGACGTGTGTATGAATTGATTTGTAATTTTTTGTTTGATCGAATTTAACCGTTTGTTTGACACTATCATTTGTAGTATTTGCCACGTTTGTTGAGTTCGTACGTGCATTTCTATAAAAACAAACAGAAAAAGAAACGTTAGACGATTCATTCGAATTCTGAATTGATTTTTGTTTATTATTTACCCTTGCAGTGTTCTCTCTCACGCAAAGTCTGTTCTATGAACACATTACTTCTTTTGGGTATGCTCAAGTTACCTTGGACGTGCGCTGTCAACGTTGGGCGAACACACAAGTCGAACGTCGCTGTTCGTTTCAAGAGTTTTATGTCCACTTTTCCATCTAATAATATTTTTGTAATCATTTAGGTTGGTCATTAATTTCTATATCTAATTATAATATATATATATATTAAGATTAACTGTGATTTGTGACTACAGACCATATTATTATGATGGTATAATTATTGATTAAATAATTTATCGATAGGACCGCGAGTTAAATGAGTCATTATCCAAACGCGGAATTTATGATATGATTAAAAAATAGAAAAAATTGCACTACAAATTCCAAAAATTCTATGCAAAATAAATTCACAATTTATAATTATGTTTTATGACACTGAAGATATCTTTTCTACTAATAAATGATATTTTTAAAATATTAAAAAATATTTAAATAAATTTAACGAAAAATAAATAAATAGATAAACGTAAAAAAATAGATATTTAAAATATTCCTAAACTTTTTATATAAAAATATGATTTTTGAATATTTTACATGTGATAGTTTTATTAGTTTAAATGTTAAATAAATTGTATAAAGCGTCAAATCAATAAATCTATTAGAACAAAAATTTTGATACAAATACGTAAAAATATGAAATGAAAACACTTAAATATACCTATGAAAATTAACAAACTAAAATGATATTATATATGTTTTCAATAAAACACGTATTAAGTTCAGACTCGCATTGAATTCAAAACGAAAGTCATTGATTTGCAAAATTATTAAATTCACAGACCTGTTTTTATTAATAAGTATACTCACTAGTAGTAATCATGATCAGAGCATTTTCCTCTTGTCCAAATCTTCCAAACACGATGCACGTCACTGGATCCGGCATGGAAATCTTGTGGATCACCGTCGAACCACAATACATGAGGATCAATCCTCTCGAGTGTCCATCAGTGTTCGTCACGTTGCACGACACAACTGTCATTTCGAGTGACATACTTTGCACATACATGTTCACCATTGTCATAGGATCTCCGGGTAACTTAATGTTCCACAAAGACACACACTGCAATAAGTGTACGGAGTTGTCGATGAAAAAAAAAAAAATTGAAAAATGTTGGTATAAACATTATACATTGTGTTTGGAGAAGAGGAAGCTGAATGTGTCGAAAGAAGTTAACACGTCTGCCCCTTGTTAAAATAATGTAAAATTTATTTTTTGTGCAACAAGTATTTTATATTTTTAGGTACTCATCAGTGACATGATTACACGACCACATAGAATTTTAGTCTCTACTCCCTGCAGTAACACATTTATATCTATAAATGATAAGTCTATATGTATCATAGGCAATATTTGATTGAATTTTAGAGGGGAAAGGGGCTTAAATCTTTCTTTGCATATAACTGTATAAGAACACCGCAAAGACTTATACGAAACGTAATGTCACCTTTAGCGTATAACACTGTAACAGTCCGTCTACAGTGCAGCAGATGAACTTGTCGATACGAAGTATTACGGCCACGATCGCGTGTGTCGTCTCGACCTTAAAGCCGCTCGTCGACGATTTCGAAAAAATGTACATCCTACCCGTTCTTGTGGCTACGAGAATCTTATAGTCGACGTCGTACAGTCCAATAGCAGACATGTAAGCAGTTTCACCCTGTAACTAATAGGAGTATGAAATATATTATTTATTTTTTGTCCACATTATTATCGTATTATTAAAAATGTTTTAAAAAATATTTTTTAACCGTCCGAATCCGTATATTTTACAATACGACCGTATTATGTTATTTATATTAATTTTTGATAGTTGATGATTTATTTTACAGTAAAAAAACAAATATAAATGGTAGATATTTCATTTCTGGTCAATACCTAGCATACAACTATAAAATATTGATGGTTAGGTATAGAGGTATAATAGTATACAAGACACTTAGACACGTATAGATAGGATTATTCGATTGTTAAAAGTATGAAATAACCGAACATTTTGATTAATCAAAGATCTTTACTCAGAAAGCTTTAGTGCTCGATTATTGAAATAGTTTAATAGAACTAATCAATTAACCAATTATTCGAAACAATCGAACAGTCCTACGTATAGGTTAGATAATTTAAGTTTTTTTAAACAAAATTTAAAAATATATTAAAATTATTAATTCACACTAAATTTTGTAGTTACTCTCCTTCTTGGGTCGTTATAGCTTTAAGCTTTGATATTGTAGTAAATATTAGTTTGCTCATTATCAAAATTAAAAATAAGAATATCATCTGAAATTTCAATAAAATCCTATGGAGTAACTCTGATTATAATATTCTTAGTTCTTCCCTACCCTTGCTCTAAGTTTGCACTTTACTTATAGCAAACAAATATCATCAGCCATCAATAAATAATTATTTACAAAAGAATACGATGTTTATAAATAAAACATATAATAGTTTTTGACAATCATATTGACTTATTTAATACGAAAAAACGCCAAGCACGCAATTTAATACATTATACACAATACACATTCATATTGATATTTATACATTATATAGTAAACAAAAAACAAAAATGTATACGTTATTGCATTTAATCCAAATAAGCTTTGCACAATATTAAACTAATAACTCTAGTAAGTTATATATGTATAGTATATTATATTATAATAACTAAGGCTCGGAAATTATTTTATTTGCATGTTTTTTTTTTTTAGGGCTATTAGATTTATTTTTAAGTAAGCTTGAAATTAATTTTACGACACAATAAAAAAATATTAAAAGCTTATTGTGTATATTTTTGCATATTTAATGATTTTGTAATTTTTAAAGCATAATTTTCAATTTTACCATTTTTTAGACCACATTTGATGATTAATGATATGTTTATAACATAATATGAAAATTTGACAATAAAAAATAAAATGCTTTATAATGTTTATTTATTTTCAAGATTTTTCTAGGTATTACTGTATGTTTTTGAAATTCCTAGTAGACATGCAATTTCTCATCTTTATTAATAAATATTTAGTAGAAATTATAAAATGTAAAAATATTTTTTAATATAATATTCATATTCATGAAAATTATAAGTAGAAAAAAAATAAGTGCTGAAGTGCATGCATATTTAGTAGGTGCATTTTAATTGCATTAAGTTCCAAGTCCTAATAATAACTATACGATTGATACATAGTATAAATATTATATGTATATAATATAGATTATAGTATGCATAAATAGTATATATTCAATACTATTATACTCACAACTGAAAAATCAACTAAATATTAACCAAAAAAAATCCGTAAAGAAGAACTCGATTATAATACAATCATAAAATACATTATTATGTAACATCTTATAAAATAATATTACCTCATATTTGTCCGGTAAAATTTTAAACGATTCAGTATCAAGTATGCTGATCATGTCAGTGGTTGCTATTACCAGACAACTGACCCCCTGTACATCGCTCTTATTCCTTTTCAACTCCGTAACACATGTTATGGTGTGCTAAAAATTATACATTCTAAGTACCTATTTTATTAACGATTGGGGTCGACGGAGAAGTTATTTTAGTTAGGTAATCAAAGTCAATAATATTATAATACTTGCTTGTTTTACTAGATTATTTTTTCTATACTTCTCGAAATATTCGACGAGATGACACTCGTTTAAGCATAACATTTGCTGTGACGTCGTCGAAAGATTCACGAATCCTATTTTTGACGAAAACACTTGCAAACGTTTTAGCAAATCGAACGCATCTTCACTCTCTTGCCACAATTTACATTCTTCGGCATCTTTTATTATTGTCGATTGAATTGAATATTTATGATAGGGCTTACAATTTCGATAAAAGTATATCTCGTTTTTTATCACTACAGCTATACCTGCAGAAAATATTTCATCCGATCATAATAAAATATTAAAATAATAATCATTTTATTGTCTTACAAAGTACGAGTATAGGTATATATGTAGGATATGTACCTCTGTGATATTGTGTTATAAATAAGTGTCGCTTCTAACATTATTATAATGTAATGTATGTTTGGAAACTTTTTTTTATTGTTTTTAAGAGGACATCGCACTCGCGTGTGTTGTCTCCGTCGTACACACGTTCGACATAGTAAATTTTCGTTTACTAGTTTTAATAGTGTGCTTTTAGTTTTGAGTAAATTAACCTATTATCGTTTATCAAGCTTTTAAGTAAGAACATAATCTGTGTTCTCTTGTTAGTTTTTTACGATATTTTAATTTTTAAATGAGTTAAGACTGTTAAGAGTATGAAAAATATAAACATTTGAAAATACTCGTAATTCACAGGTCGTACGAGCTAGTCGCTATTCGATTTTTAGGTATGTTGTCCGGCGCGCGGCGTGCAACGACCGTGGCACAGCGGCTGTAGTTGCTCGTTCAAAAAACCGTCACTCACAACATACGCCCCTGTTACATGTGTACCGATCTTTCCCCGTTATAACGCGTTCCATTAAACGTTTATAACGCGTTTTCATAACGTTTATGATGCGTTTATATCTTTCATACTCGCAACTCACTTAAAAATTAAAATATCGTAAAAAACCCAACGAGAGAACATAGATAATGTTCTTACCTAAAAGTTTGATAATAGGTCAATTTACTCTAACATCAAAACTAAAAGCACACTATTGAAACTGGTGAACGAAAATTTACCATGTCGTACGTGTGTAAAACGGAAACGACACACGCGGATGCGACATCCTCTTAATGTTTAGATAATTTTGTATTTTTATCAAAGCATTTTCTCTTTATTGTTCATACAAATTTAGCACTGTCCATAAATAATTATTTCACTAGTATGAAAAATTTTCTACTTTTTTTTCAAAATAAAAATTTCGAATCAAGTTTAAAAAGTTGGTCAAGTGTATACCACTTCGCTGTACATTGAGTAATGACTAATGAGTGAGTTACAGTATAAAAAGTTGATTATCAATTTTTAAATTAATACCATCTTATCGTAAAACAGTGTGAATATCTAAAAATCAATTTATTTTAAAATATTATTGTTTTAAATAAAATTAATCGAATTAATCGAATAATACTTTTGAATCACAACAAATCTATAAAAATAACTGTGATGTTTTTAAGTTTAGCATAAAAAACTTATGAAGAACATTATTTCAAATTAACAAGCTTTAGCAATAAAAATTGAACATTTTATAAATTTTCAAGTTGAAAACAGTTTCAAAATGTTTGCGATTTTGATGAATTTTGTAATAATTTTAACTTTAATTGCATATAATAATAATTATACTTACGTATATTTAATATTTTTAAATAGATATAAAAATAACTTTTGCGGGATCTTATATAATTTTCAAGAATTTTGACTCAATGAATAATTTTTTATCGTCATTCATAGAAAAAAGAGATAACAAATTTAAAAAGTTTTTAAATAGCTCAAAAAGATTTGAAACATTTTTAAAATTGTGATTTTATAAAAAAAAATGATAATATAGGTAAATATTGGTGAACATTTTCGTATGATTATTTATTTTTGAATTACAACAAAAAACATGATTTTGCAATCAACATTTTTCTCAACAGGAACATTGTAATCAATTCTCAAACCAATATTATGATCTTGTATAATTTTTAACATACTTTTATACGAAAAACATATTTATAAATTGAATAGAGATTTGGTCATTTGGATACTATAGTATTATATTTAATTTATAGATAATTTGACTACGTAGGTTAAATTATTATAGTATTATAATTTATTATATAATCATTACGTATTTTTATCGTTTATTACCTATAACACGAGTACGTACGTATAGGTATATCAAACTTCATCAAAAAATGTAATATCGATTAAGATGCGTGTTTAAAATATTGGAATAGATTTATTGTTTGTGGGTCTGCAATTCAACTCTCAAGAACACTCTAAGATATTTTCGGTTAAATTAGTCACTATTGATGTACGTATTTACCTATTGAACTTATTGCTTATAATTTTGATTTGATTGTACTTATCAAAATATTAGAATGATCAAACTTTCTCACGACGCCTCGCTCGTCGCCCGAGTGCCGTTTACTGATACCTAATTTGCAAATAAAAAAATACTCTATAGTATATACATCATGGATCATGTTACACAATATGTCTTTATAATTATGTAGTTATTAATAGGTGTAACTCACATACAAAATAAAAAACGTTTATTTTAATTACTTCGAACTCGTTATTATAGAATACCTATACAGTTTTCATGCTTAAATTTAGATTATAATATATTTTGATCAATCGTTTGAGTACAGAAAATTGTAATTTAAGTAACAGTTAATGTTATGTTTCTACGATTAATGTGTAATACTTTTCGAATAACGACGAAAAAAAAAAAAATTCAAATCGTTTTTTAAGCGTGAATTTTATCAAAATGTAAACTTAATTATAACTAAATTATGAAAGTAAACACGTGAAATTATGCGTAAAGATTTTCAAAAATATCTGCTGAATTAAAAGTAAAAAAGAAATTCTCGTCTGTAAACCAGAACTCTGAATGACTGTGTCAGGATGGTATAAATAATAATTAATTCATATTATATTATATTTTAATAGCGCAGTATTAATCCGGAAACATTCTAGAAACGCGTTATAAACGTTCTAGATACGTACTACAAATGTTATGAAAACGCGTTATAACCGAACTAAAACGCGAAAGATCGGTACACATGTAACAGGAGCGTATATTGTGACGTGACGGTTTTTGAACAGAGCAGCTACTGCCGCCGCCACGGCCGTTGCACGCCGAGCGCCGGACGACAAGACTTTGAATCGAGTAGCGACTAGCTCGTGCGACCCTAGTACTGTAAACTCCGTTTCGTCAACGCAAATCGTCATCGACCGCGTTTGGTATGTTATGTGTACCTCCATGTTCAGTTCCGGTTAGTCAATTTTAAATCCCCGCCAAGTTTATTATCACATTATTGCTATCATCATTAGTTTACTACTGCCGTCTGTTGTATATTCAATTAAAAAATAATATTAGGTATTAATCGTCACTGTTGTAATCGTTGTGATTTGTACTCATTAGCGTATTCAATCGTTTCAATCTGTATACGTTTAATCATTTATAATTATGTGTATAATCCGTCCAGTTCATCGTAGGGCTCGGTAACTGAAAACACATTTTTAAAAAAAACAGTGGTCCGAAAACTGAATTGGGTACTGAAAAACACCATGGACTTACGGGGCACGGACTAGTGCACACAGAAAATGAGATGATAATATTTTTTTAATAGTTAATCTTGATAGATATAATACAATTTCCGGACTGATGTTTTTTTCCAATCTCAACGGTTGTCGTGCCAAGACGAACAGTTTGAACGGGTTATGTTTTCCGTTTAAATTGGATTGTGACTTTTAATTCCTTATTTCCTCGTTAATTAAATTGTACTTCATTCAGTTGGAAGTAGGTACTTACCTATATAACTGCATAAGTACCTACTTAATATAATGTGCTTAAAGGCGTACCAAAGGTGGGGAAGCTGGGGAGTCATATTTAGGCCTAATAGGTATTATTTTAATTTATTTGTATACATAGACATCGGTGTGTTTTTCTTTGATAGTTTATACATTCAGTTTAAAATATTAAATCAAAATGAAATTGACTAAACTTATAGAAACAGCTAGGACTATACATATATAATAAAGTTGACGTCTGTATTACACTTTCAAATTTTAAAGATTACCAATTTAATTGATTAAAACGCCCAAAAAGTCCACAAATTTTCAGTTTTATATAATTTCCAAATTATTTTTATGACCAATATTTATATAAATACTTTTTATGTAAGTGATTATTTGATTTACCTATGTATGATACGTTTTAACATTATACCAAGGGTTGTTTTATTATATTTTACTATATATTAAGATATATAGTTAATAAATAATATTTTTTTGCGCAATTGAAATTATTTAAATATTATTTTATAGGTAGCAAACATTTAAAAATGATCAGTAAAAATACTTAAATTAATATATTATATAAGTACAGTTCATTCAATATTCATAAATATTTATCAATGAACATTATATTATTTATTGTAAACCTAGTAAATATAGAAATTAAATCGATGTTTTTTGAAAAATAACAAATATTTATATCAATATTGGATGTTTCATATAAAATATTTATAATTTAATTATTTTTAAAAATGACAAACAAACTTATATTGAAAACATCTAATTTAAATATCTAAAATGTCAAATCTTATTTAAATATAACTTTAAAATTTAAATATATGTAGCTTTTTTTTAAAAGTTACAATGAGAATTGCAACTAGATAATTTTAAAATAACTTGAAAATTATATAACTGATTTATAATATTATCCTGTCTTGGTTATTATAACACTAATATAACAATTTTACGTTTGAAATAACAAAGCACCAATGGTGATTTAAGGTATTTTATTAATTTGATGTAGATTTTAATATTTTTTTAATCATCAATGCTACGCGTAGTCATGAAATACAATTTTCTTTCGTCGTTACTTACAAAAATAATTGGCTCATTAATAAACCGCACGCTTACATTTTTTCTGATAACATTATTTTGATATCCAATATAACGATTTGATTTCATGAAATCGATTAACCTCATGCCATACAATTTTTATATTTTTATGTCATAATTGATATAAGTACCACGCACGCATCATATGATATAACATTACTGTTAATCATTTACATATCATGTGCATCGTTAATCGTTATTTATTATAAATTTTTAAGTATCACCAATGGGGTACCTACGTGATTTTAAAATGTTTTTAAGACTTACACGGGATGTGTTGTTCACTGTTGTCCGTGTACACGGTTGTAACAGCTGATGGTTTTTCGTTCAAGTATATTATGTGCGTTCGTTTCAATCCTTTGTAAATCTAAAAAGAACGTAAATATATAAGTATTTATACATATCATAAAATATTTCATATCTTATATAAAAAGTGTAATACTTTTAATTGTGGACTGGACGTTCCCGAACCGAAATCTATGACTACGAATTTATTATCATTGTCACCGTGGACATCAGACAACATCATACAGCAGTTAAACGTTTGCAGATTGATTGGTGGGTTGATATCCACGTCTATCCACGTAGAACTCCTGTAAAACGAACGTACATTCAATGAAAATAATAAATGCATTATAATAACAATTAATTGATAATAATATATTGCGATAAATTGTTGACTTGTTTACATTTTAAAATTTTTTCCACGCAAAAACAACTATAATTATAACGATCGTAACATTATTCTAATCGAAGTTCGAACATGTATTAATTCGTGCACGTATAATATTATAGTATTTTTATAGAGTTTAGACATTCGTGTCGTATTAGTGATGATTGCATTGTACAGTAGGTAACAGCAAGTAACTTTTTGTTTTAGAACGCTTCGGTGTGTTGTACGGCCGGTCGCTTAGCAACTATTTATATTCCCTTGTGCGGTTTAACTTATGAATCAAAAATGTGCAGTACGTAAGAATACATTTTTTTTCCTATTTTCAATGAGAAACGATAGATAGGTGAACTGCGATCTAAAACAAAGCAGGTACACTGACATATTTAATGGTACACAAGCCATTTTAAAATATTAGAACAATTTAATATCATGACACTCTACAGTATATCTTTTTCTAAAAAATGTAACCCTCTAACATATTTTAATTATAAGCTATCAAATAGTTTATTGAACTAGACATATAAAATTAAATACATTGATGTTATATTCTATTCAAAACAATTATTTATCTTGTATGTATTTCAAATCACTATCTGTTTTTGGTATGATTAATAAAATTGTAAATTGTAGTGATCTTAGTAATTTTATAAGTATTTAATCTTATTAGTGACCTATGGTATATATATTTTTTTTTCCTTGTTATTAACTCATTATCATAATTACCATACACATATAAGTATCAATCTTCATTACTCTAATATTACATTATTATTCTAAAATAATATGTTAATGTATTTTTAATGCTGTGTTTTTAAGTTATCAATGTTATTACTTATTAATTTACTGTAAATTGGGCTAACGCCTGTTAATATTATTAATTAAATATATGACGTCATACAATTTTAATGACACTATTATAATATTGCTCTTATTTTTCTTCATGTTGTATGATTTTTTTCCCATCAATATGCTTAAAATAGTGTATCTGACTTAAGATTGTGAAATTAAAATTACCAGTTTTTTTTTTTTAAATGAAAAGTTCACAGGATTTCAGCACCTTTAATAAGGGTGATCAAATATTAAAAAAATCAAGAATTTCGTATACCGAAAAAGGAATTAAAAAAATTGAATGTGTGTAGTTGAGTTGATCACCAAGTAATTATAACATGCAGTATGTCGATTAACTTAAATGCTAATGAGTAAATAATTTATGATGCAGTAAAAATATTTTAGTGTAGTTTTTTTAATATAATATTTTATATACATGACATATGGGGCCTTGTGGTAAAATAAGAGCTAATAATTAAAAAAAAAAAAACTGCTAATAACTAAAATATTACCACTTTCATCATTGTGAAATCTGTGGATTATGAATTCAAGTCACTGACTTTATTTATTAATTAGCATGGTATATAAGATCGAATTATAGATTACAGTCAGACTATACTCTTCTCATCATTGGGCCTATTTTATGTATAATAAACCAATATGTTTGTTATGTGCAGCCGTGTAGGGTTGAGCAGTACCTATCTTCGACACAATAGTACCTATCTTAAATACATATTATATTGTATTTACAATTGTATTTTTTATATTGTATCTCGAAACAGTCATAGTAATTATCGAAAATTTATTTGTATTTTGATACATTTTTAGTCTATGTATTTTTATTAAATAATTGATACATGGAGTAAAAATGTATCAAAATACAAATAAATTCTCGATAATTACTATGACTGTTTCGAGATACAATATAAAAAAATGTTCATTTTTTTCCAAAGATTAATAACTCTTATTATAATGTACATATTTTTATCTTCATAATTATTGTTATATTGTTGATAATATTAATCCAGTCTACACGATTGTAGGTATGTATTATACATTTATACGTGGAAAATATTCGTCAATTATTATATTTTACGAGTCTTTAATACATAGACATCAAATGGTAACTTAGTGATGTTTCTAAATGTATATAATAGATATCTCACATTCGCATCATATCATATCTGTAAATGTATTGACATATAGTTAAATAGTTACTGTAGCCGTGAATGGTAAAAATAAAAAAACGTATACAAAAATATAATATTAAATATCATTATATTACGATCAAAAATTCCCAAATATTGGGTAATTTAAACAATTAGTCATTTAATATTACTTTAAAAAATTTAAAGATATTTCTATTATAAAACAAGTTATACAAAAATAAAATAAATTAATAACTCTAACTGGCTTGGTTGTTTATTAGTCATTTTACTATTATAGATGAATACTTATAATATGACAGAATTACTTTTATCAAAATAATTTTATATTTACTATCTTCGTAAATGTTATAAAGTTTGTAATGACTAATTATTATTAATAATTTATGATAGTATTTACTTAATGTTAATTACTTACATTATTTAATAAATAATAGATAACAATATTTTACAATTTATGATTTTTTTTTTTTATTTAATGATATAAATTATATTTGATTAATCGTATAGAATTTATTCATTTTTCAGACTAACCAATTTAAGAAGTAAGCCAAATCACAATAATATTGGATTTTAAAAACGTAAATGCATATTTTGCGTGATCCTAATGACAATACTGCTTTGCACTATACGTATTACAAACCATCAGATCTGATTAAAATGACGGCCGACATAACATGTGGCTTAAAATATAATCTCTATATCTACTTGGACGAAAAACAAACATCTGTCGGCGTAAAAATATTAAAAAATATCATTATTCATCACACCGTTTAGTGTTTACCTATACGAGAGTTTGAGACATGCGTGCTTATCTTATATATATATATATATATTATAGCGTATAAGAAAATAAATAATAATTGTGTATACTCATTACTCACCGCGTCATCTAAAGTCGTTTTATCTTTGTTCGGTAACATAATGTCGTCATTTAGTTGTAGTAATATTACCACGAGATAATAGTAATTGAACGCGCTGTGCCGGCGCAACCGCTTACATATTATATAGTTATCATCGCTGAAGTGCATCCGTAAACATCGATATCGTAGATATTTACGTCTAAATATTTAAGTTCCAAGTAGGTACAGCACTACAGCAGTACACGGCAACTCGTTCGAATAGAATATTTCTACGTCACCTGAATAATCATATTATATACGTATGTACCTACCCTTGTGACAAACAGGGTTTCGTTTATTACTGCAGGTAATAATATTAAATATAATATCAAATAATAAGTATACAGTTTGGTAATTTAAAACATAATTGATTCTTATTCAAAGGTTAATCCAGGTTTAGTATAAAAGTTTAATAAAAATGAAACTCGAACAAAAATTACTTTTTCTCTCAAACGCATAAGTCATGAGTATAATACATTAATACAATATATTCAATATAATGGTATTTTTCAAAGGAAAGGAAATAGCTTGAGTAACTATTATAATGTTACGTTGTTCAAATTAATTACAAAATATTTTATCGTTTTAAATACCACCGGAGAAAGGTCGATGTTGAAATATATTTATCGAGATTTCGGTTGAATATAAAATTGTATCGATCAAATTACTTACTATACTTATACTAGTTTGTCGCTCAGTTCATTCAAGTCCCCATATTAATGTGTTATGCTAATGATCAGTATGGACGTTGAGATATTTGTAGCTATGATGTGAAGTATAATATTATTATTATTGGATAGTAAATAGTAATACGTCGAAATCACATCAATCGTTAACTGATCGCATCTGAATAGGGTTCTATGTTATTATAATGAAGTAATTTAATAAGATGTACTTAAATCTAAAACACGGTAAATAATAATAATAATAAGCCCCCACAAATCCAAATGGTAAAAAATAAAATAATAATAAACCTGCACATTACTATTAACGCACTGTGAACATTTACTTTTTAGACGATCGTAGATCCCGAGCCTAGCCGATTAATATCGTAATATTATAATATCATAATATTATTATTATTAAAACACCGTCGATGTCGTCCAGACGACAGTCCGTCGTCGCGAAACCCGGCGGCGGAACGCTGATCCGGTTGACGCTGAGCGGCGGCGCATTAGTCGCGTCCATAGCGGCTGTCAGCTGTTTCCTGACCGTGTGGTCGTACTGGTACTTCGAGCTTGACGCCGACTGCACGCAAGCGCGCGACTGCAAGTGCCTGCTGTTCGGCACGAGCTTCGCGGGCGGCGGTTTCGTGGGCGGCGACCGGTTCGCGTGCCTGTACGTCACGTACTCGCTGCTGGCGTCCGCCGGGCTCGCGGCCTGCGCGTGCGCATACCACGGTTGCAGGGCGCTATTCTGCCGGCACCATCAGCACCACCAGCCCATCAGGTCAGCGGCCCATACCGGACCCGAGAACGGCACCAGTGGCCGCAGAAGGTACATAATAATAATATGTACCTTATTTCGTGGTCGAAAATCTATTTATTTATTTATTTAATTTTTTTTTTTTTTTTGAAAGCTGAAAGGTAAAATCTTTATTGTTTTTACAAAGCCGTTGTTAGAATTTTGATCGCAAACGATTGGTTTTGAAGTTGTGGTGATTTAAAGTTTGTCAATTCGGGAGCGGTTTTATTTACATTTGCTCCTTTGGGTGGGTTATTTTTACCCCGGTGGGCCTGTTTAGGATTGAACTATTATCCAACGAGAGGTCTGTACAGGATCTAAAGTTTTCAACCGCTGTAGCCGGCAATCGCCGCGTATCTATATGGCCGGGGAACAGCTACCCTTTATTAATTTAGTATTTACCTATATACATATCACGCACGCCCTCCCCTCCAAAAAAACACGCTGAAAAAAGTGAGTTATTATTTTATTAACATACTCAAATTAGTATATTACGAGTACCATAATAGTCTCAACATTAATTTATTAATATTTTGTATACACGTAGACCGAGTAGATCGACAACTTGCGGCCCTCATAGTGACTTTATGTGGCCCGCGATAACAATTTATAATTAGTATAAAAATATTGTAAGTACAGTGTACTTAGTACACTATATTATTGCTTATAAATGAAAATTATTGAGGCATTGAGTTGCAAAGTGACGGAAATCTTAAAACCAAGGCTTATATTTGAAAAAAAAAATTGTTTTACGTTATTTAAAATTCAAATGTTATACAAATTTTCAGTTTATCGTTGTTCAGAATTAAAACATTATTCAACTTTTGCGTCAATCGTTATTCAGAATAAAAAATTTTAATATATTTTATTAATTATAATTATTAAATAATTGGAAATTAATTATTTCATTTAATGATATACTATATTTAACGTTTTGCGTTGTTTTGTTTTATGATATATCATATATTTTGTTAATCGTTATGTTTTATTTTGTGTTATTTAACTATTTATGTTTATTGTTTTCCGTTATAATTACATTATAAATCTCAATCGTTTTTTGTCAAATTTAACGTTATAATCATAGCATTATCATAACGTTTGCAAGCCTTGCTTTAAACTGATTTCATGATGGCCAAAACTTAGTTCAGTTTTATTTGAGTCTTTGTGAAACAAAATTTAGAAAAATAAAGTATTTTGCTAAATAAATGTTATCCGTGTTTGGAAGTACATAGGTACGTTTATTTGTGAGCAAAATTGTTCACTAATGAAATCGAAAAAACAAATTTATGCTTCGCGATTATCCGATAGTCACTTGATTGCTATATATTGAGAATGTTTCATCGAAAATCAAACCAACGGGCAACGATCAATAAACTGGTTTATGCTATTCAAACTCAAAAGTCACATTAACTTTTACTTTGTATTTTTTTTTTTTTTCATAATTAGTATGTGTTATCGTTAAAAAATTGTTAATATATATCTTATTGAATTAATATATAAAACAGCGATGGACTTAAATAAATTAAATTTGATATAATCATAAACTCTTGTTTAGATAGAATAAGGTGTACTTGATTTTTGTTTCGTGAAATTTTTTTTTTTTTTTTTGACCCTTGTCACTAAGAAAGTTACCGCCAACCACTGATATAGACTATGGCGGTAGTGTTTAATTGTTAATTGCTACAAATATTAAAATTATAAAATTACAATATTATCTATCAACTATATTCTAACTAATAAATTATTTATTGGGTATAAGTTAATTATAGATTAACATGACTTATTATAACACATTGCTATTGCACACTACATGTAGTCGTAGTGTTATTTGTAGTCTACTGCTATTCACAAAATTTCGGTTAATTAAGAATTTTTTTTTCATTAAAATATGTATTTAAGATATATAAACAATACACACGTTTTAATATTTTTACCTTGTTTTACTACTTTGATATACCTACAGAAATGATTCAAAATATCTATTTGGTTATATTATTTTAACTTTTGATTTAACTGATTATTTTTAACTGGTCTTAAACCGACCACAGTGTGCTCGAAATAAAAAATAACAAAAGACTCTATCGAATTAAAAACATAGAAATAATTAGATATCTGGTGAAAATAATTATTTGAAGTTTCCTATCTCTAACTACTTACATCCCTCACGCAGCGATTTGAATCTAAATGTTTTAGTCCGCAGATACAGATGAGTGGTTTAACGATGTGTTTTGCAATTATTCTCGCTGTCATGGCGTTAAATATGTTTATTGCATCCATCGTGCTGAGTAATGGATATATTTCGACTTGTCTGCAGTACGTGCATCGAGTGAAAAGTTTTTTGATGGTACCTAATGTTTTAAATTTGTATAAAACTATAGCGATTAACAAGATTAACAATCAATATAAAAATTGTTCGTATGATTATTATAGGTTTCCGGAAACATGGTAGAATTGATAACAAATCGTATGTCTTGTGCCACCATTTACGATTTCATGGACTATTTACAACCACCATCGCGACAAGTGACATATGAACTAATCCATCGACACAAAACTAATCCGCGCGATTCTGTGATTAATACATCAGCACTTTTAATGATATCTATTGTACTGTCATGGTTGAACACACTAATATGGATTTTATTTACGTATTGTACCTATTACTTCAAGTAAATAAGGGTAACTATCTATTAACTTAAATAATTGTACTTAATTTTAGAGTAATTTATTGAGAAATGTTTTTTATCTTATTTATTGACACGAATTAGATTTGTGTATAATATTTTAAACATTGGTACCTACATAACCGCGGAGGTAGGTACTTAAAATAATCAATTGTTACTTGTTAGTACAAAAAATGAATAGGTACCTAGTTGAGTTATTTAAATAAATGTCATTTATAAGAAAAATCACTGTTAACAAAAACACGAGCGACACCTAATATTAAGGTTTTGTAAATATAATTTACCTTACCTACTTTATTTAACAGTTGTAATAATATTTTTAATATATTTATGAGCTTTTTAAAATTTAAAGTCTAATTAAAATGTTTTAAAATCAAATGTTTTTAGTTTTTAGACAGTCTGATCATAATGCAAAAATAAAATGGTAATAGAAACATTTGATACTAACTAGTCGATAAAAAAAAAAAAAAAAAAAAAAAAAAAAAAAAAAAATAAATAATTATAAGAATCACATATTAAGAGGATGTATTGTCTCTATACATTTTCATACCTAATTTTTACAATAGCTTATTTACTGTTAATACCGGAGGAAATATACAATTGTTTAAATGTATAGAGAAGAATATGAATTGTAATGAAGCGAAGAATTTCATTTCATCATGCTCTATAAGTACATATACCTACTAGAATAATTTAAAATATAAAGTTCATATAACATGTTTTAAAATAACCATTGACAAAAAGTTAAAAGGACAGTTCATATTCTCCTCTAAAAATTGTTTTGTATTTAAATTTACTTTTATAATTTTAATTGACTTGAAGTTTTATAGTAAGATTTCAGTGTTTAGACTTGTTATGTTACGCGTGTGTTAGACAGAAACAACACATGGAGTTACGACGTAGTCCCCTTCATAATTATATATTTTTTATATTTAATTTAAAGTATGTTAAGATGAAGTCAGTTTTATAATAAAATCTTTTCAGTGAAATATGAATATTGATTATTATTTAAGTATTTTTGAATATAAGTACTTCTTTGTATAATTGTATAGCTTAAAAATTAAAATATTACTAATTTTTGTTATTTATTATTAACTGGTTGATTCTTTTAATAGTAAACACTCATTAATTGTTTTTTAAAAAAGTATAAGTATTTTTATACATTTTTTTACGTAATTTGAATATATAGTAAAATTTTATTTTAATCTTATTTTTATTTTCTTGAGAATTTTCAAGTAAAAATATTTTATTTTAGAGTTTGGAATATGAAATTCAAAATGTATATTTTCATTTAAAATAGTAAGAATATATATTTTTTTAATATTGTTTTGTAATGTCTTAAAATTATGTAAAAAAAAAATCGTGGTTATTGGTAAAATAATTATTTTGTGTATATTATATAGAAATAAAAATATGAATTAACTTAGTAAAGTAAAACTACGTAACAAAATGTGATGACAGTCCATTTTACATAATAATTTAAGATAAAAAATATTTATTTAGTATCTATTATATTATATTCATCATAAAAAACATAAAAATACAAAACCTTATTTTACAATATTTCTACTACTGATACATAATTTATATAAGTAAAACACTAACATACATACCTAAATACTATCTTTTTGAATAAATCTCTATCACATTTGTCTTAGAATCATTTAAAATGTGTACTTGATCTAACAAACATATTATGTAAAAATATATTTTCTTAAGTAGGTACTATATAAAATATATAATATTTAGTACAAACCATTAGTTGGTGTGCATTTAATTTAAATGAAGTTAAATGTGAACATTTTTATTTATAAGCGAGTGAACTGATAAAATTTTATTTTTTAGTTATTTAAAAAATATATAAATATTTACTTTTAAAACAACATTTATATACTTATAAAAGAGTAAAATTATTTTTTCATACAAATATTGATATTTATATCTTGATAATAGAATATGTTACTTTTGATTGTTCCATATCAATGTCTGGTACTTTCAGGTGAATTTTTAACTGGCATAATTTTTCTAGCACAGCAATACCTTAAAAATAAAATTATTGTGCTTTCTTAACATTTTGAATGAAATTATTATAACCTTAAGTTAAGCTTTAAATAATTGTTTTTACCATCTCCTCTGTTGTTACTATATTTACATTCCCATGCATCAAAAAGCATATTATAATATCTAGAACTATCAAAGTATTGATGATATTTAAAAGATGAAGCAGTTGGAAATATTTTTTGAAATCTAAAATCATAAACATAGTTAATAATAATGATAACAATGAAATGAATAATAATAATGTATTAATAAAATACGTACGAGCCACTTTGTGACAGTTCATCTTCGTATAAAATAAGATGCCGAATATCATCTGGTAATAAATCATCTAATATACTATCAATATACTAAAAAATAAATAAATAAAAGTTTTTTATTAATTAATAATTATAATTTTAATTAATAATTTATACTTCTACTCTGGATTTAACATTTGTATAATATTCTTGTTTTTCTTTTTCTTTAGCAGATAAATTTAATGTATATAATCTCTTATCATAACATAGATGTGATTTGACTCCCAACATCTTGAGCAAAGTATTCTGCAAAAAAATTTTAATTTAATAAAAAAAAATTAATAAAATATTTATTGAATGATAATTATTGAAATCAGTTATTAAATTAATTAATATTTGTATAAGTTATTATAACTCACATGTGTATTATAAGACATTTTATTTGGAATATGGTAACCAACCATATTCATCACATCTCTGACTAATGGTCCTTTGACAGCCAAATCAAGTGGAGAAGATGAATGTAATGAAGGAGATATATTGACCTATCATTGCACATAAAAGTATAAAATCATTAATAAATTAAATTCTATAAACGCGTAATTTTAATTACCTCTAATATCCAAGGTTTAAGATATTTATCGAACAAAACATCTATTCCAAATAATTCATATGCGTTATATCTGTTAGTTAAATTTGAACGACACATTTGACTCATAGGTGATTCACCACTAATGACAGTTTTCACAACCAAATCTTTTAAGCTCTCCCATAATTTTTTAACATCAATTTTGCATTCATTTTCCATGTACGTCCATAATGATCGTAATGTCCTAAGTGATTATAATTAATTAATAATCATTGCATTTTTTAAAACATAATTCCTACATTAAGCGTACATTATATACTATATATTTTATTATTTACCATTTATGACCTTGACATGCATCAGCATCTTCATTTTCAGTAAACTGACTACTAAGTCTGTTAATACTGTAGTTTGTCAAATGCATATATCGATCACATATAGTGGTAATATCAGATGAATACTTAACTAAAATATTAAAAATAAATAAGTGACAGTTTTGAACATACAAAAAAAAATGAATATACCTGAAGCAAATCGTACAAGCCCATTATCATAAAGATATAGACGAAGTGGATTGATTGAAGTGATGAGTATATAGAGTCTTAAATCAAATTTAGTATCGTTGATTAAATATGGATTATCTATGTACCTTTGTACAACTAAAGGTATATTTTTTGGTATTTGATCCCATTTCGATACAACGTAAATTCCAGTTCCTCTAGCAGATGCTGGCTATAAATACCAAAATAAATGTAAGATATTAAATAAATTATCGTTTTAAGGATTAGTTTTAAAAATAATACCGGTTTAATAATCCATTTATTTTCATCATTTTTCTCCCAAACTTGTCGTAACATTTCAGCTTCTTGGGGTAATATATATGATGTGGGTAAAAAACCAAATTGTTCTTCACCATACTTTAACATTAATGCATGTAAATTTTTCCACAACTTATCTTTACGACCAATTTGAAAACTACCCGGTAAATGGTTAATTTTTTGTTGTTGCCAAAGTGTTTTGAAACATAACGATTTAATATGTTTACCCCAAGTTCCTATCCAATCATTAGATTCTTAAAAATAATAAGACAAACAAACATTAATTATTATTTTTAACAATTATATAATACAAAAGAAATAGGAAAAAACTATAAAAAGACACTCACGGGATCGTGGTAACATCATTAATTCATTAGGTGGAGGAGTTATACCACAAAAAGCATCAATGATAGGAGGTGTAACACCACAGTGGTTTTGTAAGGAAATGGCATTTTGACTGAATTGATTAGCAATGACTGTAGGATCAATTGTATTTTCAACTAAACTATGCTCACTTCTAACGAGTTTAAAACCACTATTTTGAACAGTTCGACGTACAACAATTGGAGTTATTGAACTTAGTTTCCATTTTAGTAACTTTTGCAATGATAATGGAAATGATTTACCTGTAATAATAATTATATTGAAATATTAATAATTTTTATCTAAGTAAATATTCAATAAAAACACATTGATACCTTTACTATCATAAGAAGAAAATCGTATGTATGGCGGCATATTAGAAAATAAACTAGGTCTTAAGGCTGAATGATATTCAAAATTATCATTTTGTTTTTGAGTATCTGTAAGTGTTTTGTATTGAAAATGATCATTATTATATAGGTATTCAATATTTTTATGTTTAAATTTGTATTTGAAACATAATACCAGAAAACAAATGGTCAAAAGTTAATTTATTTGTTTCGTCAGTCATAAAATCTTGTTCTATTATACTCTTGTTAAAATTTTGCACTATTGGAGATTTTAAACATTTTTGAGCATCTATTATAGAAACAGTTTGTTAATATAAACAAATATAAAGTATTATGTCAAATTTTAGTTAATTTATTTTACTTTCAAGTTCTAAGTCCTTGTGTGTCTTTAATAAACTGAAATAAATAAATTCAATAATATAATTAAAAATAAAATGTTAAATTGTTTAATTATTTAATTCTTACTTAATTGGAAACACAGTTGTGTTATTTATATTATCAGTTATGTTTTTTATTTTAGTAGTTAATATTTTACTATTTTTATTAGATAATTTTGATTTTTCTTTTTCATTGATATCACTATTAATTATTGATTCTGGTTTTAGATTTGTTTTTTTGAGAATTTGTTTGTCTTCTTTATTAATCATAGATGATTCTTTCACCTTAGGAGTATCTTTTATATTTTTCATTGATTTTAATGTTTCTTTTGATTCTACGGGCATAACTGTAGCTATTCGTACATGGTTAATAAGCGTTTTCTGATTTGGAATGTCCATGAAATCTTTATTCTTTGATTCTATATTATTCGAATGACTATTTATGGTTAAAGATGAGCATTCTATCTTTTGCATACAATTTGACTTAGGAAAAACTGTTGGTACTATCTAAAGTATAATTATATACAATATAATATATATAAAAATTAAAAATTATTATTACTGTAATACTTACTTTACCCTGGCGATAGACAGGGGGTTTTCCAATGTTTATGTTCTTTTTATTCAACGAATAATTAAATTGATCAGTATTTTCTAACTTGTCTTGATTATTACAGTTTTCATTTTCTTTCCATTGTCCTAAATTATTATGGTATTGATTAACATCATTGCATCTATCATTCTGCTCTATTTCATACATAGATTGTGTCGTATAATCTTCCTTTTTGTTTTCTTAAAAAAATAGATATTTTACTATAAAGTTATTCTCTAGGTAAGTATTTAGTTTATTAAATTTGAAAAATACTATTTTTTAATCTTCTGTTAGTATATTGCAATTTGCAATACGTTTGGCAGATTATCAACTAATAATATTAATTTTAATTTTAAACCAGAATATTTTAATAAACTAATTAAAAATTACTTATCCTTCTTACTTAATGAATTAATAGATTTGGATATTATATTTGAGTAGATTAAATTTTCCAATGTAGGATCAGTATTTAAGATTGGATAGGGACTTAATTTTAGTAGCTTCTCTTTAGTATGATCCATATTTTTATGTAAATTGGTGTGTTGACATTTTAAACCATCTATAGGACATAACTGTTCTTTAATCTCATTTAATGACAAAGTATTATATTGTTACAAATTTCCGTTTTAGTCAGGTTTCTATATAACTGAATAAAAAGAAAAATCCGTGCTATAGGGTTAAAATATTCTGCATAATTAAGATTTAAGGTTTTAAAATATTTCAGCCAATAATAAAAATTAAAATATTGAAAATTAATAAATATTATAGGTTACAATAAATTTTAATTTTTAGTAAATACCTAATTAAATAATATGTATTAATAAGATATTTCAAAATAATGATATATCAAAATTTAAAAAAAAATCCAAAATTTAAACAACATATTTAGTAGGTATTAATAAAATAATAAAATAAAGTAAGCAGGTTAAAATACAATTAAAAATTCCAAAATTCGTGTTAAGTTTTTTTTTTTAATAATTAATAACTTTCTTCTATAACTTTCATTTTTTCATTTAAACTTAAACAAATATTTGAAGACGCGTAAGACGGGACGAAACGATAGGAAAAATACGACTACGGTGTCACAACAATAAGAACTGATGATATAAAATCAAAATAAAATGTAGTTATCTATCAATACGTATTAATTTCGCTGATCTTAGTAATTATTTAATAGCAAAATAAATGTAGTTATCAAAAATATTTTTGTTCATTTTATGATATGTTTTTCCGTTTGCTAAAGGTGAAAATGATTCACGGGACCGAAAAATAGCTCTTTGTTTTATGTAAGACAGATTCTATTTTATCAAGAATTTAATTCTTTGTTAAATTATATAAATCTGCCAGGGCTATAATAAATTTCTGCACAGAACAGGATTTCGTCTTATCAAGAGTTCGGATAAGACAAGTTTTACTGTATATGAAATTTACAGTTTTTTTTTTTTTTTAGATAAAATAAAGTAATTTTAAAGTACTTACCTAATGAATGAGGAGATCTGGATAATACATTTGAATAGTTTAAACTGTTCAATGTAGGATCAGTATCCAAAATTAAATAGGGATTTAATTTTAGCAGTGTTTCTTTACCGTGATCCATTTTTTGATGTAAGTTGGTATGTGAAGTTTGTAAATGATCTATAGGACATAACTGTTCTTTAATCCCATCTAATGAAAATGCATTATATTGTTGATGGATATCAAATGGTTGAGATTGTTTAATTATATTCATATGTACATTACAGACAGTGCAAAAATAATCTTCTGATGCAGTTCTATCATCTCCCATCTTCATATTTTCTTAAGTCAATATTGAGTATGATATATTGTTCATATTCTATTAACTGGTTTAATAATATTCAAATTTATTTGTTAAAATAGTGACATATTAAAAATAATTAAAATAAAAGCATTATAATAAAAATACACTAAAACATAAAATTAAATATAACAATATATATATTAAATATAAATGCATTTATTTGAAAATATGTTATTGAGCAAGAGAGAAGAGTAAGGTAAGATGTATTTTAGACAAATGAGGTCAGTAGTTAGATAATGGCATGTGTATAGTATAAGTACTTGGCACAATGTTTAGATACTTTGACATATACAAGTATTCTATCATTTATAGAATGACATTAAAAAGAAACTATGTTTCAAATTATTTGAAAGGAAAATATCTTTTAGAATTCTTTAAAATATTTTACAATTATAAATATAGAACTATTTTATTTAATTTTATTTATAGAAAGAAAATTAATAGAAATATAATTCAAGCATAAAATATTTATTTTCAAATTATTAATTAAATAAATGACAATGACATATTGTAGATAGTTACTGTATTGAATATACTCACATGCGTAAATAAATTTAAAAAAAAAAAATTATAGAATAAAAGATATAATAGAAAATAATAGAAAAGTATGTATTAATATTATTAAATCTTATAATTCTACTTATATATAGTCCAAAATTTACTGGACTTGGCTTAATAATCAAAAACATTCGTAACAATTATTTTAAAATAATTTTAAAAAGAGTTATTTAATTTTATTTAACAGTACTTGATACTTAAATTTAAAAAATAAAATAAAATCTTGTTCTAAATTACAAGGTTTATAATCCTTAAAATTTAATTTTAACCAAAACACAGTGTTTAAAATAAATATTATACTATTGTTGTAGATATTAAATAATTATTAATTTAGTTTTTGTATTTATTTTTGAGATATATTTTAATAATCTTATATCAATATTGAATAACACTGGATTCCAATTATAATATTTATTCCTGACTGCAAACATTTTAGGATCTAGCTGATTAGAAAATAATTACACGTTATATTTAAAAAATGTAACTGATTTCATCAAAAACAGTTATTAATGATTCTAGTTATGTTTTTTTTTTTTGCTTTGGTTTATTTTACTTGATAACATATTTTGTTTTGACTTAACTTTTGATAATTATTGATTTGTTGCACTGTACCTATATTTTGTTATGAACTGATGAGTCGTTAATTTTTGTTCAAAATACAAAATAACTTTTTACAATGTTATTTATTTTACAAGTGTGTATGATGTTACTAATAAATGAAGTATTTGAAAAATATGTTGATGATAGGTTAGATATAGCTGAGTAAAAGTATGTACAGATAAGGGGCCCTTATTTCTATAAACAAGCCCTGACACTATGCTACATTATACCAGATATTATACCATTATATAAGAGTAGGGAATAAAATATAGAAGAGAATTATTTATTAAAATGTTAACTAATTTTCATATGACATGAGTATGATTTTTATTAGAATTAAAGTTAAAATTTACTATATAAGTGTGGAATTTACTGTAAATAACGTATGAGTTTAAAGGCGTATTTAGATATTTCCCACGCGTAGGCCTGTGTAAAATTGCCGACCTAAATAACTAAAATAATGTGGGTACAGCACTAACTGAGTAATCATTTGATAACTTATTATAAAATATATATTAATTAGGTAAGTGTGCAAAACAAATTATATTTTAATATTAAAATATAATTTCTTAAGAGTTATAAACTATTTTTATTAATATCTAATGACAGAATACATTTTTAAACTCGTACATGAGTCACAATGCTTTAATTGTTTAATTTTTCATTAGTTTGAGCGGATTTTAAATAATTTTTTACGCGTTTTACTCGATCTCTTTGTAGTACAATTATTATTCACAAAAATTCTTAATGGTATGTTAATAACTGAAAATATTTTAATATGCAAAGATTTTTTTCTATGAAATAAATAACTTGTAATACTTTATACTTGTATAGTTTGATTGGAGTTGAATTATTTATATACTATTGTAAATTTGTAAATGTGTTTACATTTATGAAAAAGTGTTGTCTAAATTATTTGGGTATACTTTTTGCAATTTTTCAGCTAACTCAACTATTTTCAAAGAATTTAAAGATGTGATTTTTAATCGAATATATCACAAAACGTTTTGTAAGAACTTTTTATTTTTTTTTATTAAAAATAACGCAAGATGATTTTACACGAAATGTATTCCCATCACTTAACTTGGCTTACACTTTTTTCATTAAAGTGTAATTTTTTTCTGGTTGATCATCATTGTACTCGGTAATCGTTGAAATTAATTTAATTTTTTTTTCATATTCTTTAAAATTATCTTGAGTTTTTTGTTATAGATTAATATATTATTAAATATAAATTTGAGAAACATTTTCATTATCAATTTCAATACATTGTAATACATTGTTTATTTGATACATTAAAACGTTCTAATATAAAATTTCAAAAAATTGCCATAAATGATGTTTCTAATTTTTACACTTGATTATAAAGATCGTGTGATTCATTTCGCGTAACACACTTTTCATTTTTGATATTGACCAATGTGTTAAAAATTTCGTTTTATGAATAATATAAGTAATGCTTTACACGCATCTATGTGAGCCGACCATTTAGTATTGAATAAACTTTTAATTGTATTACCATTCTGTTTTACATTTAATTGCAAAGTTGATCATCTATGTGTTGATGCAAAAAAGAAAATGTTTAATTTTTGTATATAAAAAAAAAATTATGCTTATGGTCAATGGACAACTTTCTGCAGCAGATAAAGGGACCAAATTTAACAAGTGTGCGCTACATAATACATTTTTTTTTTCGCCGCTTAAACGTTTTTTACTCAAAATCACAAAAAATGAAGAATATTAAAAAATATAAATAAATAATAAGATTAAGATAATTAATTCAAGAATACGAAAACAATTTACAAACACCTTATACGACAAATGCTACTGAATTTAAAATTATTAATTGATAGATAATTGACGATAACAATTTCTTTGAAATTCAACGTTAAATATTCCCGAATCCTTGTACACGGTGATAAGAAATTATAAGAATAGATATCCTGTTTGTAAGTTAAATAAACTATTATCTACTATTATATATTTATATAGTATACATATTTTGCAATAATAGAAAACCTAAAAATGTAAATATATATAACCGTACAACATATAAGTATAAAGTATAAACTAAAAAAATTTGTCGCTGTAGGCACGTGCTTATACTGCTTGGTATACACCACGGCCCACGGGACTGAGTTATAAATGCAACATGGGCAAGCTAAAACATAGGTAACTTAAAATTATTTGAGCAATAATAGATGTAATTAGATATTAAAAAAAAGAAAGAACAAGACATTCCTAAAATTACCTACTAGCTGTATAAGCCGACTTCACCCGGACAAAGTGAACATACAATTTGGCTTTATTGATGTATCTTGGTTTTAATGTACCTACCTTAATTCACGGGCAAATCGGCATCGGTGTTCTTCGTTTTGTATACTAATTCGATCGAGATAGACAAATAGATCGTCAGTAATGGATTGGATATAACATTTGGTATATTTTTGAATGTAGTTCAAAATAAATAACTATCTAAACTCTTTTGATATATCTAAGAACAATCTCTGAAACTTTCATCAAAATTGGTTGAGTGGTTTTTAAGTATATAAGTTACAAGAATTTAGGCGTTGTCTTTGTTATATACTTGAATAACAAATAATGAATGAATTAAATCATTTTCTTTTATCTAAAATAAATCGCATAGTTACGCATAATAGGTCAGTTAGAGTAGGTAGGTATACATTTTTTTTTTTTAATGCCAAAATGAAATTTATATACAAAGCTGTGAGTAATGTAAGCCAATCAATAGCAACCAAAAATAGTTGAATAAAGAACGTTAAAACTTAAAATCCTCTCTAAGTTTCATGGAATTTATTGATACAGCCTTTATTGAAATCGGTCTGGTAGTTAATTTTGAAATTAGGTTAATTAGTAAAACTTCATTTCACACAGGTTTGATAATTTAACTATAAGTCTATTACTAATGAAATTTACTGGTTAAAGAATATAATTTTAAGACAAATTTCCTTTTAGTAAAAAATAAAATTCTACTTAGTTCAACCTGTATTACTTTTGTATAAGAAAATTTTAAAACTACACGGTAAAAAATAATCAAATTTAAATATAATTGAATATTAGAACATAGTCTAAATGATTAAAACGTAGTTGTTTTAGTACAGATTATAGATACAATTAATTAAATACCTAGTAATGAAATTAATGAATTGAAATTAGTTCAGTTAATCCTTGATTATAACCGATGTATCCAAGATGAAATAGGTAATTCAAAATGTACTTTGTTCGGAAAAGTGAAAATTCAAATATTTGGAATCTTTTAAATACTATAGTACCTACGTCCTATATACACATAATGTGTTCATACCTATCACGTAAAAATATATATAATAATTTTATTATTAAAGAATTATTATAGGTAATATATTAATTTATTTTTTGTGTACCTATAATATATGAGATTACGTGTGTATAAGCACTAACTAATGCACTACAACGCGTTCAGATTGTAATAACTAATAAGTTGTAGTTTGGATAATGAAAAGTTTAACAAAAGTTCAGTAATTTATTGAGGTTCTACTATATACTTATATTTACAATAATACGTATACATTTTATAGGTACTTACCGCACTCTTCACATTTGAAATTTAATGAAAAATAAACTTCAAGATTAAAACAAAAAAAAAAAAATTATTCAAACATACTGGACGTGTATAAAAGTTTGTTTTAATTTATGCAGGTATAAGTACACAGGATGCAATTTTAAAATTATTAATGAAATGGTGAAAACACAATGGAATTAAATGGAGGTAATCCTATATGAATTAAACTCACCATGGATACGATCGCGATAATATTTTATGAGTTTATGACAATAAAACTAAATGTTGACAAAAAAGTTTTTCCTCAGCAAAAAACCGCTTGAAATTATAATACAAGGTTCCTTCATAAGTATTTCATACTGGAATAAATAAAAAAAAAATTGATTATAAATTTACAATATTTTGAAGTCAGAATTTTGTTAAAGTTATTAAAATTCTTGAATTATTTTATAAGATTTATAAAATACTCAATTCGACTGGAACATTGAATTAAAATATTTCTTACATTCGACTTTACTGTACAACACATTATCTACCTACTCGCCAAATATCTGTTCAATTAAAAAAAGCCAAATAAATAACATAAATTAGTAAATATGTTTATTTCAGTAGTATTAAAGTTATTGGTAAAGGTAAGGTACGTGACCTCTAACCAGAGTATAAAATTATTATACCACACAGTCATTCATGGATGAGTAAATTCTAAAGAATTTGAAGATCAGGTTTTATGCTTACTTAAACTAAACGGTCTAAACGTTAATGACTATGCATAAATTATAGTTTGTTAATAGTTAATAATTCTGTGATCATTAAATGTTGAGTTGTCATGGTTTTTTGCAACTGTTTGTACGGAATCCCTTTTGAGTCAGACAACTTGTAACTCATAGCCTGAAAGTGTTCTATCCCGAAACTCTAATGATTAAGTAGAATTATATCAAAATAAGTGTTTAAAACTGTCGGATTATTATTTTAAAACACTTTAATGAAAACGCTATTGAATAGGGTAATTAACTCTATTTGGACAGTGACAATTGAGTAGTAACTAGCACGTTTTAAAACAATTTATGTAAATGAATCAAGCCGGCCGAGTGTGTTTTTAAAGAAAAGGCAGCTGCTGTCCGACTCTCCTTTAATACGCCCACCGTGCAACGTCGACCGCATAGATAACAGCGATGATACGAGGAGTTGGGTAGGTACTTTATGGTTTGTTTCTTCTTCATTATTTTGATAACGACAATTAATTGCAGTGATAAGAAGCGGCTTGTGGACTTCTGTATTATTTAGTAATTAATTATATCTAACGCGAGTTCCTAGTTGTTAGTTAGTTAAACTGTGATGATATTATTATAATTTATTATTTAAATTTTATTGTATTTGTCAAGTTCGCGAATTAACAGACGTCAAAATCGATTGGATTCATCACAGTAAATCGTAACTTGCGTCAGATTACCCACCGGTTTTGGTTGTCTTTGCCCCATGAAATCTGTTCGTTTGTTGCGAGTCTAACTGGTGGTCGCTGTGGCACCTACTTATAGCTGTGTCCTTTTACGATCTCTCATCTCTCACAGGTAATAAAATGATTCTCAAACATAGTCCTAAAAATTTCGATACCCCCGGTGTCCAGTGTTAGTTGTAATCGTATTTCATACACAGTTTCTGGGTTGACACTTAAGTAAATTGTTGCTCTGTTGGTCTGTCAGATGCTTTTAACGGTGTTAATTTCTGTGTTTCTGTCTTTCTTGACATATGGTACATATTAATGCTAAATTTTAATCTAGAAGTCACAAGCCACATTATGTCGGACACAGATTCCATCAAGACCGATAAATCACAATCAGATTTGCAGCAAAAGTATGATAAATTGGCCATGGAGTTTGCCAAAGTAAGTATATCTGTGGGTTAAACTGAGAATAAAATTGTTAAAATATTAGTTTTCAAGTTTTACTCAACAATACTGAGAGTGTGTTAAATATTCACTTATACAGATTATTTAAAAAATATATATACGATAGAGAAATAACATTTAAATTAACTTTATGTAGATGATATACATAGACAAAAATGTGCATCTAATCCTTCAACTTTCCTTCCCCAATAATGATATAAATTAATTCTTTAAAACATATATATATATATATATATATATACTATAAGTAAATATTAACAATACATATTAATTAAGAAATATATTTTAGTTATATAAAAATTAATTAATAATAATTGATGATAAAAACATTAGGTATTAAACAAATAATGTATTTACCATCAATAAATTATTACATTATTTAGGTACTTAAAATTATATGTTTATAGGCCAGAATGCAATTGAATGTATTAAAAAAAGCTTATACTGCAAAAACTTCTAAATTGGATCATAGAAGTATTGAATCTCTGGACCAAGTGTGTAATTTGTTTTAAATACATTTAATATGATGATAATTTATTATTTTTTCTTTAAATATTTAGTTTGAAAGCTGTAAATATGATACAATGTCTACGAGTAGCTTGGAAATTCAAGAGAATTTTAACAAAACAAATCAAGTAAATTTTAAAATAACCTTTTATTTTTATATTAATCATACATTTTGTAATGCATATTATTCTGTACTACATTTTTTTTTTGTCTAAATTACTATTAGACATTAATTATGAATTTATACTTTATTGAGTGAAAGGACATTCATGATTTACTATATTATGATGTTATGCATTACAATATATTTAATTTAAAGATAAAATGTTGTCTCTGTTAATAGGATGATACAATGTAATTTGTTGTAAAAGCATATTTATTCATTAAATGCACAATCTTTTTACATTACAAATATTTTACATTATACAATCATCATTAAGTGTTGATTAATCTTAATAGGCCTTTAATCATTGGTTAATTGATCAATTTCTGTTTCTTAAGGTGCTATGAGTTTCCGAATAATATAATCTTAAGTAATTTCTGGTTAAAAGTTGTTAATAAGTTGTTATAATAAAAAAAGAAAAAAAACAATACTAGTGTTTTATATTAATTAAAATCCATTTAGTTTTGAACTACAGGTGTCATATACTATATATTAGAATATATAGTTTTAGTAAAGAAATGTAAATTATTGTTTTAAAGATTTAAATTACATCAGTTTTAAATATTATTTTTTTTTTTTACTATAAATTACATAATTTAGGCTCTTATTAAATATTCTTACTGCCATAAAAATAAAAAATAAAGTTGTGATTATGTATCTCATATTGAAATATAGGTATTGCTTTATGCATTTTGTGGTTTATGTTTATAATTGCTTGATTTAAAGGGAAAAGGAACAGATGAATTGAAATCTAAAGATATCCAGTTTTTAAGACAAGATATTAACTCAGTGCACCAATTTATACGACGTGTATTAGACTCTACTAATTCAAATCAACTTGATTACAACGTTTGTACATTATTAATTAAACCTAATCTATTATTATTTTAGTAATACCTTTAACCCTATTTTTATTTTTATGTTTAGCTTATTATGTCAGAAATTGAGTACTGTAAAGGCATACATAATAGTATTTCAAATAATTTTTGTGAAGTAATTAATGAGGAATTGGCATCATTAAAATGTTCTGTTGCTGATTGCTTGTACAACATATTATATAATAAACTTGAATCTAGAACTAAAATAAATGCTGAAAATTCTCACCTCACTTATCCTCAACATTGTAAGTATATTTACAGTTAAGAATATTATAAGTATTGTTAAAAAAAAGATGTATGTACTTAGATGTTCTTTATTTTGTACAAAATGATATTAATACAGTGGTGAAGCTACCTATGAGACAAAGAGATATTTTTAAGTTTATTTTATTTGTACGTTACATTTACATATATATTACATAAATGAATATTTTATTATTAATAAAAATAAATATATTTGTATGTATGCTACGGATAAACAGATTATCAGTCTGGCTGCGATGTAACAAGTCAAAATCAACAAAGATATTTCCAGCTTAGACAATACATGTAGTCGCATACTATTGGGCAAGCGGTTTAGTAGGTGCTTGAAAATGGGGGTACTTGTGCAAGGATGTAAAAAGACATGGCACTCATGAAAATGTTATGATGAAAAGTATGTTTATGTTTATAGAAGATAACTTTCTTCACGGACCCAACAAAATGTAATATGCACTCTCCTTTTTGGTAAAAATGCAAATGATATACTATAATATTTATATTTTATTCAAAATAAGATGCCAGTTTTTGTGGCTGGCGGTCGAGTAATGTTTGTCTGTCGTTTTCATGTCTACCATTTGTATACTTAAATGTGTGAGCGTGTAGTGAAGCCACTACAATTCCTGGGCAAGGGCCAAGTCGGTTGCCGAGTATGAACTTATTTTGAATAAAAATATAAAATATACATTATGTATAATTGTATCAACCTTGGATATTTTATTAAAATAATAAAAAAAAATATTAACACATGTTAAAAAAAAAAAAATTGTTTTGTCTATCTCAGTTTTGAACCCAAGCTTTGCCACAGTATTAATATAAAAGTGAAAATTTTTTATACTATTCACAATTGTATATTTATTTTTAATAATAAAAATCAACTAATTACTGTTTTTGTAATTTGTATATATTTTTATTTCTAGATTCTCTGGATAATAACTATAAATCTGATGAAGACAGATTACAAAAAGTTTTTATTACATTGGTTCTCCATTTTTTTCTGTCTTTCATTATACATTTTAATGATGTCTTAGAAGAGTTGCTCAAAGATATTAACCTAAAAGATGTTCGTACTTACATTTATTTTTATTTATTTTAATTGAACTTAAGTCCTGCAACTAGGGCCATTAGCTGTTTGTAGGGGTTCTGAACTATGGTAAGGGGTAAGGTTGGTACGGTAGGTTGTCTTTTACGATTGTTATGGTTGATAGCAAACACATGTATGTGTGGAAAGGTTTTTAACCACTATGATCCCGAGTGGTCACCCATCCGGAAGCTAATACCTGTGGCCGTTACTTACTCTCAGTCGCATTCCGTGATTGGTAACTGCCAACGCACCACGCCAAGCCACTTACATTTATTATTGATTGCTGGATTTGATAGTATACTACATTAAATAATATTGAGTCCTTACCTATATTAATCATGTAAAAATATATTATTTAATTAATTTTCAGGCTTCAATTGTTTTACAAAGAAGTTTAAAATCATTAACAAATAAATTAAATAGTAATTCTTTGATATTGGAAAAAATTTTAACTTACAGTGCTGATCTAAAAACATTTAAGTAAGTATAAATAATCACAATATTACTTTTTGTGTTAAATAAAATATTTTTTATTTGTTGTCATTAATAATAATTTAAATATTAATTGACATTGTGTTAAACATAAAATAGATTGTGTCTCAATGTGTAACGAAATAATTGTGTTATATATTTTTAGATTTGATTCTCAACACATTGTTATGGAAAATATTTTGCTATTCATATCAAATAAATATGTTGAATGTGTTAATTCTATTGAAGATATCATAAAATCAGGTAATGTTGACTTAAATTTTTATGTTAAGTTTAATATTGTAATTTTAGATTCTAAGTGGAATGTTGTATGTATTGATTTTAAAATTATGTGTATTTTTTTTTTTTAGATATATATAATAAGTAGTAAAAAATATGCTTCTGTTTTTAACTTAAGGATTGTTTTAAATGGAAAATTTGATTTAGTATATACTTAAGTTAAAAATTATAAAATCCAAGAGTTTTTATAAATAACTGGAATAACAAAAATAAGTTAAGGAAAAATAGGAATTTTTACATAAATCTAATTTTAGAAAAACTAATCATGATATGGCTGAAGAACAAATAACTCTTATACTGTACATTTTCACCAAATGTTTATATGATCATTTTCCATATATAGTATAATTTTCAAAATATTTTAACTTTTTTTAATAACATTTTTCATTTTATTTAATATTTTTTTATGAAAAATTATATATCTAAGCATTTATTCACTAATGGAAAATGCTTAAAATTTTAATGTAAGGTTCTTTTTTTATCTATAAAAAATACCAAAAATTTATGATTACAATATGTTAAGCATTTAAATGTAAAATTTCAACAAAATTTGTAGTCCCAGATATTTTCAAACTATTTTTAGTCAACCTATATTAAAACTAAAAAATGATAATCATTATTTTATTATTGATTAAAAACATTATTCATTAGGGCATACAATTTTATGTATTTAAATAATATCATTATATTATATACACAACAATGTTATTGGTGAAAATTATTTCAGTCTGTTGTATTAATACTACTAATAGTAAAATAAATTATACTACCTAATAGTAATGTCCAAAGAAATTAGAAAACGTAGCATAAAGTATACTTAGTGATATAGGTTAATAGATCATTACAGCTTAGAATTGTTTATCAGAATTTTTTTTGTATTGTAAATATGTATTAATTTTATGTTTATTTTTTGTTATAGATAATACTGTTAACTTTGATTGTTCATCTTTACGTCAAAACATAATATCATTTATGGCATTAAAGTTTCCTATTGGAGGTATTGAAAAATGTATAAAATAAATTTATTACAAAATTAGAATTTCATAACAATTAAAATTGCATAAATATACACTGTAATATATTTTTAAATATTGCTAAATATACAATATAAACAACAAAATATGTAGAAAAAACAAAATTATATTAATTATTATTATTATTAAGAATTTATTACTTAAAGATTATTATAGTTATTTAAAGTTTGTAAGTATTTAGTTATTCTAATCAGTTAAAATTTACTCAATTATCTTTCAAAATTATAAAATATAAATAAGTTTGTGGAAGTAAGTGAAAGCAATTTCCGCGGTGCCGTCAGTTCAAACGGGAAAAAATATGAATAAGTAATTTTAAATTATTTCCCTGAATGTTACATTAAAATGCTTAGTCAGATTTTTGAACTTTAACTTTTGCGGTTGTTTATTAGCAAAGTTTTATACAACGAAAATGAACGTTTGATGTTCATTGATACAATTGTTCATATTTTAAGTATATAATATCACTTATAAGATAATCAAAATTTGTGTTTTTTTGCCATTCATTGTTTTGTAGTATATGTTTTAATCTTAGAAAAACCACTATTTTTTCTAAAATGTTTTTTTAATTTAAGATCTATATTGTTTTACTGGATTCAAAATTTAGTGTTTTAAATGTTTCTTCAATATTTTCAACAACATTTAATGATGTGGCTATGAATAAATTTTTTGCTTGCAATTTATCAATGGCTACAGATAAAATTTAATTTTATGTAAGTTAAATTATTTTTAAAATTGGGGTTTTCTAAACATTTTTTTAGCTTTTTTAACACTATTTGCATCATTTTCTTGATTGAGTAATCCATTAACATAACAAATTACTTCTATATTCTGAGAATAATATGTAGTTGCATTATTTCAGGGTCTCTACCATGTTAAAATTGGTGTAAATTTATATCAGATAATTTATTTTTAAATAATTGCACCCAACTTGGAAATTTTTTTAAATATCTGTTTAATACTTACAGTGAATAACACATTGTATAGAAATGAGATCTAACCTTTCAGGTTCTCTGTGCAAACTTTATGCAAACATCATATGTAGTATTTTTTTAATAGAAAACTTAATTGTCTTCTGTGCCTTGACCATATATGATGCTGCACTTGGTACAAATATGAGAACATATTTATGTTGTACTTCATTCAGCCATAATATACTTATTGTTAAATAGTTGAATAGCAGTGGAATAATTTGTTTTTTTTTTAAATTATATAGTATAAAGTAAAAGTATAACACCTCAGTGTCAAGAGTACCAATTATCTTTTTGTATCAGTTATTTCATCGATATTGACCCATACTTGTTTAGATAATAACGTAGAATGAATGTTTTCCATAGTCTCTTTAAGTATATTATTCACATAAAACTTTTGTTAACATGGTTTGATTTGGAATTGGATTTTTGAGTGTTTCAAAAGGTTGTCAAAAGATTAAACTAGATAATTTATTTAAAGGAATATTCATTGCTATAATTGTTTTACACAAATTCAAATTAAAAGGGTTTTATTTTTGGTAATTTATAAGAAGCTGTTATTTTTTTTAAATTTTATTTTGATGGTAGTTTGTTGATTGATTATGTTTATCTGTTTTTAATGGCTGAGTTACGTACAAATATGTAAAAACAAATATTATCATATATTTTTATGATTTTTATGTTAATATTTCATTTGCAGAGTTAGTTAGCTCCAGCGAGTATTTGGATTCAACCAATATAAACAAGAAATTGGATGGTGCTTATGATATAGTACATACTGTAAGTGAAAAAATATAACTTGTATGTTGATAAATTAAATAAAAATATTCTCTACATTATATAATATGTTCATTTGAATTTACAATTTAATTATTACTTCTATTCTTGAATTTTTTTTTCATTCAGAATGTATATATTTTATAGTTGTTACGTGCCATCAATTTATTGGAATTTGAATATTTGTATAAATTTAGCCAAATTGATATGCATTGGCATATGAGAAATCCACTATTACACATAAAATATTCAAAACAAGTAAAAGTTGCAGTTAGATTTAGTTTTTAAGATTATATTTTTGTAATTGTCTAACTATTTTTAGGCTAAAGAAGAATTAAATTCACCTTTAATTTCTCAAAATAGCTATAAAAGTATAATTCAAGTTTATAATGAAAAATTAAATGAAGAGATGAACAGGTCATTATCGTTAGAACAAGAAAAAATCCACTGGGAAAATGAGTATAAACTTTTATGTAAAAAAAAGGAAAATGTAAGTATACTTAATAATTTATCAAAATAAAATAAAATTTTATTTTTTTAATGCCCTAATTTCCTTAATATTTAAATAGATACCATTTGACAATAAAAACAAATATTCTGCATCTTTGGAGCCATTAGTAGTGGAAAATGAAGTAAGCATTAACAATACTTAAAGAGTTATTTTATTTTTATAATTTAGAATACATAATGTGTATAAAATAAACTATTTTAAAAATAAAAAATGTTTGTAAAATAAATATTTATTTTTCATTTAGAATTTTAAATATTCAATTTCTTGTAAATTAGTTTATGTTGAATACAAAAAAAATTTAATAAAATAATTTTGAATTGTGAAATTAAAATACTGGTAATCATTGTGTCTCATGAAAAATTATTAATCTCTTAAATCTCTATTATGTTCATCTAACTATCCAAGGTCGTGGAACTATTACAATATACTGTTAATTGTTAAAGAAATAATAAATAAAAACTCTTATCAATTTGCAGTTAAATATTTTCAAACTATTATCATTTAATCGTTTATCGTTATTTTACTAAAAGGACAGTATTTCACTTATAAACTTGCTTATTTATTTTTATCGTATAAAATATAAATTGTTATTTTTTCAATTGTTTTACTTGACTATAGTACAGAAATAGGATTTTGTCATTTATACCTTAAGCAATATTGTTTTCAAAGCTAAATTTAAATCTTAGTTTATTATTATAAAATCTCCTTTAGATATTTCACTGTGCAATAGAAAATATATCTAAATTCATATTAGTTAAATGTTAGTTATAATAGTGTTTGGTGGTGAACTAAATTCAAAATATTTTGTCTTATTTCAGTAACTTTTAACAGATAAATATTAAATTGTTTATTTGCTCTAAGTAGTTTTGTTATTGTAATTTATAAGTTGTTAACTTATTATAAATTACAGCGTCGAAAAGAAACAATTATTTTAAAATAATACTATATGGTAAATTACAAAGAATCATTAGGTATAATATGACCTATCTGCTGGATTGGGCAAGTTAAGTATTTTCTTGCTAATATGAAAAGTTACGAAATTAAAAATTCTTGTTAAAACAGCTTTTATCAAAATAATAATTTATATAACTTATTTATTATGTATTGATATTGTAATTGTAGTAGAAGTTGTGTGATTTTATGACAGATTACAGACATCAAACATTCTTTTTGGCTTATTATGAAAGTTATATACTTATATTTATCTACAAACTATTTTTAAAGATTTGCACAGTCAAGTTTCTTGTTTTCTGGTGACAATACCAAATAATATAAACAAAAACAAACTTTTAAAAATTAAAATAACATTTATTTTTTGTTTAAAATAATTAATTTATTATAATAACTCCATTATAAATAAATCTTAATTATAAATTGTTTATTTGTAGTTGGGAAAATGCGAATCGGTTTTACAGTTTAATGACGAAGTAATGGCTAGAGAAAAAGAACTTAAATGTTATTTTGAAAAAAAAATCAACAATTTAATTTCAATAAATAAAGAATTATCCAGTCAAAGCAATGCTTATGCTATGGAGGTTAGTTCTTAGATATTATTATATGCCAATCAGTCTTTGTTGACTTAATTTTAATATTTTTTTGATATATTCAAAACTATATAGATCACTGCATTGAAAACGCGACTGGACCATAGCATATTTGTGCGTAATGATCTAGAAATAAAGTTACACGAGGCATTGGAGCACATCGATGATCTAAAAGAGGAATTTCACTTGACATCTACAAATTATGAGACTCAACTCAGAGCAATGACTGAACATTTGGCTAGTTTAAACGAGACGGTTGTGTTAGAGCGACGACATATAGATGATCTTAATAGCCAATTGAAAATGAAAGCAGTGAGTTAAATTTAAAATTAATTGTTACTTTAAACTGTAGGTTCTTAACTTTACTTACATGTACAAATTTGTTCTGAAAATTAATTTAAAAGTTCTGATTTAATATAAATTTGTTAAATTTTGGATTTAGAATTGAAATACTTATTGCATATTTTATAACTTCTTTAATATTTAAAAGAGTTTTTAAGAAAAATGTATTATTTAAATAAAATAAACAAACTGATATTTTTATTGTTGACGTGATATAGAAAATATTTAAAATGTTGGATACTTTTAAAAAATAATTAATGTTTAAGTATATACTTACTACTTAGTATTTACTTAAGTACTTATAAAATATATCAACATACTTTTAAACTTACATATTTTGCAATCAACAATTTAAATCAAAATTTGCATCATTTTTTTTTTCTAGAGTAAAAAGAAGTCTTCCAAATGAATATCATCAGTATTAAGTATAATATGTATATTGAATATTTTATTTTATAATAATATATTATAATAATTATTGATAGTTTTCTATGTTATTTAATTATTTTTTATCATAGTATATTGTAATAGTATTTTATATAAATGATTTTTTGGATCATATTTATCAAAATCTTACCTATCAATGTTAACATATTGTGATATTTCAGTTATATCTCATCTTTATAGTTCTGTAATTATTTCCATTTTTATTTATTATTGTCAACTACAATTATTTTATTATATAAACTATTATGTAAACATATTATATTAAGTGTCATGTGTATTGTGTGAAACAAAATTTATTTAATAGCCTATTTATAATATACATATATCGTATACCATATTTACAAATTTAACCATACTTACAGTTGATCATATTTCCATAATTATCTATGGACCAGCATTATTTAGCTCCTTTTGGATTTATATACAATTTTTTTTTTTAATTTTTTTAATACTTATTGGAAAATATATAATAAATATCTACTCTCTATTATTCTAATGTTGTCTTTATCATATTGTAGTATCTATTCAAATTTCAAAACATAATGCGTGTGTGACTTACTATAATGCTCAAAATTGGGAGAGTCACTGAGAGGATATTTAATTAAACTAGAATAAATTAAGTTATCTAAAAAATAGTTATTTTAATGTTGCTTAAAAATATAAATAAAATTAGTAATTGGATTACAAATTCTTATGGAAATATTTTTTTAGGTTATTTAAAATTAAAAAGTTACTTTTTTGCCTTCATATTTTGAACTAACTAGAAAAAAAATTGAGATTATTATATATTGAAATTATAACATCTGATCTAATAAAAACTGTGTTATCATCTTCTATTATCAGTGGATGTAATTAATATGAATTAGAAGTAAAGTGGATCATTGCTGCTTAAGTCTTTCAAGTGAGTTAATTTATCGGATAAGTTAAAATTTAGTTATATGATTTGTTATTATACATGAAAAATGATTCTGAGCAGAGACTGTCTGTCTATATCAGGTATTCCAACCGGCCCGTGATCATTTTATAAAAATTAGAAATTTGTAAAGGTGTAAAAAAAAAAAATTATTATTTACAAAAAAATGTATTTTATTAAGTTTTTAAGAGTATCAAATATTTTACAATTTTGAATTTTTATATAAAAAAAATGCATTGGATTTTAGAATATTAATAAAAAAAAATTAGTGAGAAATTTGGGTTTGTTTTTCTTTAACCAATCTTTCAATGTTTGGAGTGAAATGTGTAACGCCAATTCTTAATAAGAAGTGTAGGTGTTCATCAGTCAAACGAGATCTTTCTGAACATTTTACATAGTTCATGCGTGAAAACGTTTGTTCGCAAATATAAGTAGAACCAAATACTGTAAATATACGCATTGATAATTTTTTTATTTTTGGAAAATCATCAGTAAGAGTCTTATAAAAATGTATTAAATTTGTGTTTTTATCTTTGATATCATTATATAAATCTTTCAAATGATTATTTGTTTTTAAATCAATCGAAATGAAATCATATGTGATTTGAAATCTTGGAAACGGTTTTCAAATTTTATTGATAATTGTTCCAACATACTCACAAAATGATTTGTTGGAACGTCAATTAAAGAATTTTGTTTAATTTCTTGACACATTTTAAAATGTAAACAATTTTGCTTTAATATTTGGTTTTTAAAAAGTTGTAATTTTATTTCAAATGATTTTACATCACTTATAAGCTCGAAAATAGTTTTTGAAGTTTAAGATTTAATTCATTTAAATGAATAGAAATATTAGTTAAGAAAGCAAGATCGTACATCCATTGTTCGTTTTTAAATTCTTCTACTGGTTTATTTTTTTCTATTATAAATATTTGAATTTCCCGCCGAAGATCAAAAAATCATTTTAATAATTTTCCTCAACTTAACCACCTAACCTGGTTATGATACAAAACATCTTTATGTTCCGATTCAATTTAATTTAAAAATTCTATATATGGCCCGCAGTACAAATATACATTTTGAATGTAGCCCGCCAGTTGAAAAAGATTGGGCATGCCTGGTCTATATCATCAAGTATATTTCATGATATGTTTCTTGATATTGTTATAATATTCAAAGCTGGAAAAGTTACTGAGCAGATATTTAACACAATTAAGTTAAGTTATTCTTAAGAAAGTTAACTAAATTAATGTATAGTTATTTAAAAATATGAATGGAAATTATTATTATATTATTGCTATTTTTTTTAAAATTATTTATTTTACTATTGGTATTATGGTTAAGTTAAATGTATTACATCATTAATATTTAATTATTATAATAATACCTATAATCTATATATTTATACAATATTATATTATTAACTTTTAAGTCAAACCACCTTACTGTAAGATAGTGTATATAGATTTATAGTATGATTGGGTACCTAATTGACATTAGCTTAAATTTAATTTAAATATTTTGAGAATGCCAATGTGAATAGTATAATTTATTATATGTTAAAAATTCAAGTCCTTAAAAATAAGGTTTTTGAATTATAACTAAATAATCCATATCTTTATCATTTGTTTAAGTATAAGATTATATTCAAATTAGAACTTCAAATATCTATAAAAATAATCAGCTTATATACTTTTTAGGTTATTGGCATTTATTTTGTTATTTCTAGTGATTTTAAGTGAAAATTTCGTTAAAACACAAAATATACATAAACTTAGATGTTGACTTCTCTATCTTGGTCAGTTTTGTAAATAGAAAAAAACTTATAATACAAAATATGTTAAAAAAAATAAAATAAATAATTATCTAAATATGTAAAAAAAAAAATAATAGTATTCCATTTAAAAAAATGTAAGTTGTGCTGCGTATGTGCACATCAAAAGTGTAAAAACTTTAAAAATCATAAATTAATGTGTATTTAAGTACCCCTAGGCCCTCTAAAATATTCACTTCATTACAAGGTTGTCTAGCTGAGATATTTAGTGGTATCTTAAATCATGATTATATTATATAGGTAACAAATTAGAGTTAATAACATTACTCAAGAATAAAAATTATGAAGAATAATATTAATGAATTATATAGTTTATATAAGTACAGAATATATATGTTGAAGGTTTTTTAAAAGTGTGAATATACAATAATAAATTTTGTTATTTAATTATGTGACATAATTTGGTACCTATATTTTAAAGTTGTTAAAAAACAAACAATACAATAACAAGTCGTGTATGGTGTATTATAACCAGTCTAGACAGCTTGTTATTTACGTTGTACCTACCTTTACATTCCTTTTTTGATATTTATCACAATACTAATACTATGTTGCAATCAAATCTCCTCAACATGAAATAATTATCAAGTGAGACAATCAACTCTCTAGTTTTCATGTACCTACCTGACTAGAGACTGACTATGTGTGTTGTATGTATGTATATGTATGAACTATGAAGTTAATACATTAACTAATACGTTTGTTTAAGCATAAACTTACTTGTTGTAATTTTAATATAAATTGACAATAAAAACATGTATGATTAAAAGTTAAAACGATAATGAAATATACACGCTCAGAGCTGTACCTACCGTGTTTGAAAAGAATGTTTTTTGACTATTTCAACCACAGTAACTACGGTAGATATATTTAATTATTTGAAGTAATGAATAGGTATAATTTTATAACCATCTACCGTGGTTTTACTGGTTTTAGAGCAGTGACCACGAATTAAAAAAAAAATACAGGTATTATTAATATTGTTAATCAAGGACTGCGTCGTCGTGTACACTGCATATATCATGTCTCAACTTAAACAAACTTATTTAAGTAGTATATTTTACGTTTAGAATAATCCGTTCACGTAACTCGTTTATATTTAATATTAGCTCGAACTGATATATAAATCACCTACTTGAGAAACGGCGTAGTAACTTGTAAGTCACAAAGTATTGAGATAATGCGTAAAATGTATTATGGATTCATATCATGTGTGAATGTTAAAAAAAAAAAATTATTTTTAGATGGCGGACCAAATAATAGGTAATCAATAAAATTAGTTTATTGCAGTACTCATCTATTAGTCCTTTTTGTCTTGTCATTAAAAAAATTAAAATAAAATTTTAATAATATTGTTTTATAGGTGTACCTATCTAATTGGGACTGATATACATTTTTGAGAAGAACATAAATTCAATATGAACCTATAACAATTCAATCTCACATTTGCATTACGGAGAATCGGGTACTGTAAAAACGACGTAAGTCTAGAAACTTTACAAATAACATTCACCACCTTCACGCTAAGACGTAGGTAGTTTTTTTTTCATATTGCGTATCTCGCCGAGTTCTTTCTATTAGACCTCTTGGTTTATTCACCATTTATAACGTAAAAGTAGTTTTTTTTTATTGTTTTCTTCGAATTACCTTTTATTGATATACATCGTTTCTTAAATATTTATTATCTAATTTATTTATTTATATTATCAAAGGATACCTATAAATATAATCTAAGACATCGCGTACAATTTATTTTACGTTTTATAAATAATTAAAATACTCATATTATATTACTTAAAAATTAAAATATTTAAAAAAACGTACATACGGTACATTGGATAATATTCTAAGGTAGAAGTAGGTACCTATAGATAGGTACCTTTAACATCAATGATAGGTAAGTTCACTCTTAAATTAAAAATAATATAAATATTTAGATGGATTATTTTAAATGTAAAATTTGCCATGTTATATTCCATATGCGTTAGTTATAAGTTTTAACTATAAAAAGTGGCAGTGGCGTACTAACATGGGTAGGCTCTTCGACTGTCTAATAAATGCAGAAAATCATTTTCAAGTTTGAAAAAAGTGAATAGGGGGAGCACGAATTTTAGGATTTTTTCAGTAAAGGTAAAATTATGATGATATTTCCTGTTTCTCCAAAAATATAATATATTCAAAAGGTTTGCGTAATACGTATAGAGTAAACTTTTGACACATTTGCCATAAATTCTCGTAAATTAATTAGGTATAGTTATTTTTTATAGCCATCGAAATTAGCAAAATCGTATGGAATTCCGACGTTCTTTTGCAACTTCTATAGCCGTAAGTAATGCCGTAAAGATTATACGCGGTTAGTGATTACTTTATTACATCATACTTTAAGTCCGAACTCCGAACTAAAAACATGTAACGCAACGTATTTTAATTATCTACCGTATTGTTTAAAAACCATGACTTACATGAAATCGATAGGAAATTTAAAATTTTTAGATGACTTTTTAAAATTTGTGTATATATACTCAGCATGTGTTTTAAAAAGGATAGTTGGGTAATGTAATAACAAATTGGGGTTTTTTTGTAAGAATTAAATACTTTTAAAAAGTATTCTGAATAGGTACCTTAAAAAAATTGTTTAAAAAAGGTAGGCTCTGCTTAAAATTTTTATTATAAATAATATCTATAAATTGTGCCAATATATTTTTTATATTTTTAAACAACTTATATTGGGATGTTGTATTAAATTTTCAAGTATTTCAACTTTTGATCCATCAAATATTTTTTTTATTAACAAAGACAATTTTTGATACTTATAAATAGCTCAAAGAGTCAAAATATTTTGAAAATATTATCGTAAATAGAAAATAATAATATAAACATTAGGCGAAGATTTCAAGTATCTACGTGTATTCGTTTATTAATACCAAAAACAAAATTGATTTTGTTAAAAATTACCTGTTTTCCTTAATTTTTGGGTTTTCTGACTGTGAAAAAAAACACTGGGAGTTTTTCATTTTGATATCTCTATAGTACAATAATTTGATCCAATTTGTTACTAGAAACTATCCCTCCCCAGTCTCATTTTCGAAAATAAAGCATTTTATCGACTACTTATCGTGTATGTATACTCATAAAACAAAAATAAGGACACATACATCATTGCTTCGCTCAGAATCTAAAAATATTTTAAATGCACCATTATTCAAAAGAATTCATTTGAAAAATGACTTATGTCTGGTAAATGATCATTAGCGTTCATACGAAGACGTGCTTATAATAAAAGAGTACATTTGTTCTCGAATGCGCACATAGATGCATGTCAACAATACGATGAGTTGTGTATAATCGCATACTATATCACTGCTAAATTGATGATTTTTCATTCCATCATATACAAATTGATCGGTTGATAGGATAGAATTAGTTGAAAACTAATTTTTAGAAAGTCTAAATATGTTTACTTTGGATCTTCTGAACAACTCTTTACATTTATGAAGAAGTTCAGGTAATATTCTATATTATTGAATAAATAAATTTATATATAACACTTTCATATTTTTTAATTAAATTTTTTATTAGTGTATATCCAACTGTTGTAAATTGTTCGTAAGATTTGAAGAAAACATGTCGAAGAATCTAAATCGTTTTTTAAAATCTATATTACTTACTATGTACTATTATATAATTTATATCCGCATTATGTTAAAAAAAAAATAAGTATTTTTTTTTAGTACGAAAAGCTGTTCAGGTTGAATCTGCTCAATAAATAAAAATAAAAACGATACAGTCAAATTGTTATATCTCGTTTGCATTTATTAAACAACGACCGTCCTATTAAAATATTTGTATTATAAACGCAAAAAAACACTGTAGAAAAAACAATAATAATACATTATATAGAACAAAAAAAAAAAACTATAATTTCCATAAACTATAGTATTATTATAATAAATTAGGTACAAAATTATATTATTATAAATAATTAAATGTTTTATTCGTTTTCATAACAATCGTTATAAAACGCGATCTCTATGATTTAATATTTGTTCTGCAGTTAACAATTATTATAATAATGTATCTAACACAAACACACACATACACATTATTGCAGATGCCTACTGTAAATGATAGGACATATGCCAAAAAATATTTATTCATGAAAACTTCAAAGGCGAAAAAATTATTTAATTAACTCTATAATACGCCCGTCTTTTTTAACACTAAAACGTTATAGTGAAATATGAGCTTTGATTAGGTATAGATCGCGTTGGTTTCGAGGAATTTGCTTTACGAAAACGCTTCTTCGTTGTCGCCGGACAGCATTTGATAAGCGTACCTCTGCAGACTGTCCTCGATGTATTCCGATTTGGTTTTAAATCCGGGAAACAGCAATACCCCCATTACTTAAAAATGAAAACACAATCGGTTACTAATTACTGTAATGCACATATTATACAATAAAATAATAATTTTGGAAAACGTGATTGTTATGGGACAATAGTTTTCACCAGGAAAAGACCAAAAATATTTTTAAACTACATAACAAAACTCATAAATTGTTGTTATCACAATTCATGTATTGTTTATAGATTAATCATAATATTAAATCAATATTAAATTGAAGCCACCATCGCGAATTGTTAACATATATATAATTATAAAATAAAAATGAACGTATAATTAAAAATTTAAATTACATTATATTTACGTATTTTTGAGAGTAATGACCTATTAGTTTTAAATACTAAAAAAAAAAGAATTATTTAAAAATTAATTATTATTTATTTACTAATATTTACTTAAATATCATTACTATTAAATTCTATGTTTTTTAATTAAGTATAAGAAGGACAAACTACAATTTGTTTTAAGGCTTATACTAATTTATTTTAATATTGATGTGTTGCGTTAATTGTAATTGTATTCGTACTCGAGTTATGTAATATATTTGAATATAAATTAGGTATAATATTATGTATTCTAAAACAAACATTTCTGAAACTTGGCTTTCTAAAAAATATTATAACACCTTATAGGAGTATTTAAGTATCTTTATATTGAACTATATATAATAAATACAACTAATCTATTGCGAGTTGATAGTATTACTAACAAATAATAATTATTGTCTCTATTAAACGTTGATTGTCGCCGTTCTAAACGTGACATTGTTACCTTATTAGTAGATATTTATTTTCGACTTTATATTATTATATAAACGTTCGGTCTACAGAGATAAGTATATAATGCAATTATATTTTTTGTTATTTGCGCCTACTACCTACGATTACGTCTTATGAAACGTAGATATACAAATTATTATGATGACGCATTGACTTTTAAATATAATATTATATACCAAATATATATAATATATATAATATACATAAATCTATCTAGGTATAGTTACAATTCTGCAATTTTTTTTGTACGCCGATCAAAACATATTGAATATAAATAAAAAGTATTAACGAATTGTTTGGTATGCATAAACCTAATAAATAGGTAGTATTGTTGAAATTCTAAACCATAATATTTCCAATAATTAGTTAAATTAGTAAAATTATTATCAATTCAGCATACATTTATTAGGTATATAATGTTTTTGAAAGTTATGAGTTAAAAATTTTAGAATGTTATGTAATAGAAAATGATTTAAAATTAAAAAAAAATTGAGTCGATGGGTCAAAAATATTATAGGTATACACACACAAGTTGTATATCAATATTATTGGTAAGTAGTGTGTCGATTGGTCAAATATATAAAAATGCTAGGCCGCTAACTTACTCGACTACCGAATTTTTAGATGATAGTTAGAAGCTTGTAAATTTAAATATTAGAGAGTGGTGAAGTGTTAAAAACAGACTTATTGTCAATTTTATCAGCCGATTTGTATCTATACACATATCACACATGGCTTAATTACTTATTTATTTTTGTTATAAGAGATTTTAACAGACATTTTTGAATTCTCAGCTATTGTTAATCAGAAAAAAGACTGGTTGGTTAGTCAATCTTTTAACAATACAAAAAATTACATTCTAAAACATGCATCTAATGTATTGAAATTGATATTCAATTTAAATATGACTGACGCAATCATTTTTTGAAGATATTTTTATGAATATTACGGTTTCTAATATTTGTAGGTATTGTTACAGTTTGCTTACTTTACACAGCAAATACGAATATACGATAAAATTTGTAATACCATATCAATTAACTTTTTCAAAAAATTGTTTGATTTCACGAGTATAAAATCCCAGTAAACGGAAAACTGGTTGGTACTTGGTACCTATGTGGAATCCTGGAACAGTCTCAGCGACGAGGCTAGGTAAATAAAATTGTGTTCACGACAATTGTATGTTTTGAAAGTGATGAATTGAATCCTACGAAAAAAAAAGTAGCAGGTAAATCGGGTCCCGGCTTTCTACTTTCGATTATTATATATATATATATATATATATATATATATATATATATACTATTATTACTATTATACTGCGATTGATACCAACCGTGATTAAACCAACACGTTTACAGCCTACATCCCGATATTTTTAACTTTATTGACGAATTAATAGAAGTAAAATCAGATACGTTTGTAAAATACAAAGCACAAATCAAAAAAAGAAAAGTACTTACGCTGCATAATAAAGAACGAAATTTAAGGGAGTACATACTTAGTACACTATAAATGTAATAACTCGATTTGAATTCCATGTTATTTAAGTTTTTACCGAGAATATAATTTTTAATGGGTTTATATATTAAAAAAACACGTATCATTTTGATTTAATTATAATAATAATAAATGTTTTTAATTAATAATGTATACAGTTTATACTATAGTTGTAATTTATAACTTTTAAGATAAACCTATTATTTATTTTACTTGCCATAACGATTTATTTAATATTAAGAAATACATGATTTGTTTTTTTTCTAGGACTAATTTACCTTCAACTTTTTTTCCTGGATCCAATTACTAGAGAAAAGATCTTTCGGGACCCTATTTATCAATACCATTAGTAATAGCTTGTGTATACTGTACTTTATTTTCCACTTACATAAAACTATAGTAAATACTTGCAATACATATAATGAAAGCATTTAAAAGTCAAAGAGGTAGTGATTTTATAATATATTATTATAAATATTCTTACGAGATTTTCAGAAGTAATAAAAATATTACTGGACAGAAATTCGCACAAAATACAAATTTGAAACGTTTGTGGAAAAATATAACTAATATGAAGTTTAAAATATATTAAAGAATATCATATTATCAAGTATTTTACACAAAACTAATATATAAATTAATGATAAGAAAATTAAAATTTTTTATTCTCACAACTATTTAAATTTGTATGTATTTTTTATAATTTGGAAAAGGTACTTGTTTGTGTTTTAAACGGATTGTAAAACTACAAATTAATAATAATATGCTAATTTTAAAATATTGTAAAAAAAATACAGGAAATAGATAGCTATTGTTATTCATTAATTATAAAGATTTATTTGTATATTAATACCTATAACCTATTACTTTTTACGTAATTTTTATTTTGTGTTCATTTTGAGTGTTGCCGTTATTTTGTAATTATTTGTTTCAAACATAAGTATATTTAAATGAAAAAAATAGTTGATGAATGACGAGTAATTTAAAACAACATAAATATTTTAGCACTCCCGAAAATTAATTTTCGACGGGTACTTGTATACTGACTATCAAGAATCTCAATTACACGACACAATACTATCATATATACCATGGTATATATGTATTACATCTATTTTAAAAATAGTTAAATATTTAATTTAATATATAATAATTAAAATTACAGAGCACGTCTACCACATATTAAAATCATGCTCTTGTACGGTTGTTGAATGACATACTTGTAATATATGATATGAATAAATTGTTGAATGTGGTCCCGATGTACAAAAGGCTGAAGAACGATACTGACAAGACAGAATGAAACTGAAAAAAATAAATATTATATTATTTAATACCGTACTGAGTACATTGCATATAATATTAGCTTTAATTATTGAAGATGACACATTGGACATTTGGCGGATTTTCTTTTCCCCACTTGCATCGCGTATTTGTGTGTGTAAATACGTAAGTAAATAAAAAATGCTACTGTGTCAAACGATATATTATTGTTCTATAAATTATTTTAAAAGGACTGTAAGAAAGTAAGCTTTGAGGTAAAAAAGTCCCGGAAAATAGATCTGGCAATAAATAGGTCATAGGGACAAAATGACCAGCTGAAAATAAAAGTCTCGTATTTTTATTTTTTACCAAGTAAATTAGTAAATTACTATAAATGATTATCATCACATTACAGCTATTATTACATACTATATTAATAAAATTCATTTAAATACCATAATAACTAATAAGATACGTGGGAAAAATATTCTATATTTATATAAATATATCTATGTTTGTATAAATTATATTGTTTGGCTTTTTTTTCTCCAAAACGTGTGCATAAATATAAAACAGTAATCTAGTTGACGTTTTAGTTATTTTTTTTTTTTTTTTTTATTGCTGGTTCATCTAGTTTGTATAAAGATAATATTGTGCGGTTTGCAGTTATTTCATACCCGGTTTTAGTAATATAAAATATTGTCCAATTCTATGTATTATATACAGTGGTTCTAACTACTCGTATATCATGAATTTATCTATTAAAGTTAATAATTTTAAATGTTTCAAACCATTAGTTTTACATATTTTATCTTCGATATTTTATTTCCCGATTTTTTTTTTCAGGATTTTGCAGTCTTCCTTTAAAGGAAGGTCACTATAGGTTCTTTACACAAAATATTACATTTCATAATACTATAAGGTCTATAAGAACGTTTGATTGCAAATATAAATTGATATGATATGAAAAAAACTCTTTAATTTAGTGCATTAGACTAAAATATTATAAAATAAAATTAAAAATTATTTTTACATTAATTTTGGTAGGCTTATATAAGTTTGTTATATTTGTAAGTTTTGCGATAGCTATAACTTCTAATTATATTTAAAATTTTTGAGTTAGTGCTCAGGTTTCTACGTATCTGTAGTATAAAAATAAGGTAATGCTGGTACATAAACTTAAAGTATATATATAGTTAACATATATGGTAGGTACATTAAGAAGAAAAGTTTTGTTTTTCTTTTGCGCGACAAGTGCATAATCGTAAAAAAAAACTCCTAATTCAATTTGGAATTACCTATTAAATTTTTTTTTCCGATTTTGATAAAATATATAAATAACTATTAGATATGAAATCATATACAAATAATGTAGTGCGATACTCGATATATTGATATAATTGCAGAATAATACAGTGAAAATTGATATAACAACTTTGTATGGAATAGTTAGTATATTTGTTTTGAAGAACTATGTTTTGAAAACGATATTTCTATACCTATATTATATGATTAATAATTATTATTGTTTGATTATTTGTTACATTTTTAGACCTTGAGCAGAGCGATGAAGGTATTGATTTTACAAATATATAACACAATAAATATGGTACCTAAAAAAAAGTGCTTCAATTTTTAACTTATTTGAAGGTAGTTTCTAATAAAAAATTGGATCTAATTTTTCAAAATATAACTGGAAAGAAAATAAGTTTAGTGTAAAATTGAAATTTTCACAAAAAATAGTTTTTGACAAAATCGATTTTGTTTTTTAGATATAACTCAAAAATGAATAACTTTAGGTACTTTAAATTTTTACCAAATATTTATATAATTATTTTCTATACGTTATGAAATATTTCAAGATATATTGACATTTTTTGAAATATTTATAGATATTTTACATTTTGTTAGTTTATTTGCTTGGTCAAAAAGTATGAAGTTTAATACAAGATTTCTCATAAAAGTTCATACAAAATATATCAAAATTGCATTCAAAGTCATAATATTTTTAAAGGTTTTAAAGTTAGTATTTTTAATACCTAAGATCTAAAAATTTAACCCAAGATTTCTTATAAGTTATTATTGGATAAAAGAAAGAAGTTGACTGTAATTCCATAACTATTGACTTAATGAGTGAAATACGATATATTTATGAAAAATAACGATATTTCTCATGAATTAATTTTCTTATTTTGTTAAAAAATGAATAATTGCAGATATTAGACATTTTCACCAATTTTTTATTTTGTCATTTTCGGTTCATGGTTTAATTTTTTTTTAATAATTAAACTCATTTTTTAACTTTTTATAGAGATTTGAAATTTTTATAAAAAAGCCGACAAAAAAAAGTTTGCTTGGTTAAAAAAAACCTTTAAATATAATATATGATTCTTCATAATTTGCTAATAAAGTTATTTCAAGACATTGCACAATTTTTTTGTAAGCATTAAAAGTTCAAATTTTGTCAAAAAAAAATGTATAGTGTTCAATTTTTTTACTGTAAAGTTTTGAAAATCTCATTAAAAGTTTCTTATAAGTATTTTATGCTGAAACAAAAAAATCTAAAAAAAATGTACCTCGGTACAATATTTTTTCTTACAAACATTTTAAGTTAAAATTTGACTAAAATTAGATATTTAAACGGAGAATAATGATTCGAGTTATTTAATTATAATTAAAAATATTTTTAGTGAGGATTTTAAATTCTTATGTTTATCATTATATTTTATATTTTCGTTATATACAGTGTTATTTCATTACATAAATCTCCAACGTTAATCATAAAATTATAAGCTACAACACATTATTTAAAAATGTATTTGTTCATAATGCTTTGTACTAAAATCTTTACTGAAAAACTCTACACATAAATATTTACTATGAATGCTTGTTTGAATGACGTCTTTGTATTTGAAATCAAAACTAAGGATTGTTATAGATACCCACAAGAAGCCGGATGAGATACGTCGAAGAAGTTTAAGGAAAGTATAAATAACTTACAGATCGCTACAGCTGTACAGTGCTTGTAAAAGAATATTGTATTTGTACTATTGCATATATAGCGTCATCACAAAGATCAACATTAAAGACAAACATTTTTGCATGCGCGTAAAAGGAGCATTGGAAAGAGCCAGTATTAAATTCTAAATCAATTTTTATCGAATTGTGAAAATTACTTGAGGAATTTACAGAGAAAATGTGACTTATATAGCACGGTAAACGGATAAAGGTAAGTACAATACTATAACAGTGTTATTTAAGATAGGTGTGTATAGTTTATATATATATATAAATGTTAATAACTTTAATGACATAAAATTTGTACTAAGGGAATAAAGGAATTTATTTTAAAATTTATATTGTAATTGTTACTGTGTAATATTATATTCAAAGAATTATGCACATACAAACTTTAATCATGTACAGTAGGTAGGTAATACATTTAAATTTATTGTAATTACAAACGATAATATAAGAACGTGATATTTAACATTTTTAAGAGAATTACAAAGTATACAACAGGTAGAATTTATATAGTAGGTTATTTCCGTTTAACAAGAACGAGCAATATAACAGAGATGGTATTATTCGTTTTAGGCATCAAAAGGCTAAAAGAAAAGTTTGATTTAAGGGTGCGCTGATGACCTGTCATAATACCACGGTGTACAAAAATAGTATCAGGAATAGTATCAGGAAAGTAAGTGCTTTGTTGAGAAAACTAATTCCATAATTGATTATTAACGTTTTGATAATTATTTTTACTTTTATCACACTAATTATACTAGATAGTTGCTTAAACAATATTCAAAATACACTGCGTAATCGGTGTTATAGAATATGTCTATGTCAACAATACGGCTAGATATTAGACTTTCATACATCGAAAATTCTCAAAAAAATGTCATGCTTGGGGCTCCTGCAAGTGTATATTCTATTATACAAAAAGATGCTTTATACTTTAAAAAGATAATCAAGATGTTATAAAGACGATTTTTTAAAATCGTAGCTATAATGAATTCAAAACGCGGTTTTATTTAAAAAAATAATAAATAATATTTACTAAGAGAATGACTGTTAAATGACAAAATATAACCATTCTACTATAATACATAGGGCGTATCTTAGCAATTTTATTCATGCCCATCCATCCACTTACATAATATATACATTATACTTAATACGGTATATAATATTATTATATCTATATTATACGCCCGTTTCCAACCAAAACTTTTACACTTACTTAACCATTTAATATGTGAATTAATTTTAATGGAAAATATAAATACTTAACTATAGGAAAATTTAGGTACATAAATTATCGTTTGTTCGGATGAGTTTTGTATAATGTAAGCGGCACAAAAACAAACAAAAAAAAGAAAATTTAATATTTTGTCATTCATTCCAAGTCTGATAAAGTAAACAACAATTATTAAAACTCAATATTTGTCAAACAATTTTAAGCTGAAATTCTCACCAACTCTCGTGTTTAATATTATCAATCATCGATGGCATTGCTACCTACAGTCTACATATATATCATATAAACAATACACAACTTCCTATATAACTTTTATTTTGAACGCTTTTCATTAACCAACATTGAATTAACTTGTAGAATTGTTTTCTTTACAGAGAATCAAAGATTAATTTTTGATTTTGAACAGAGAATTGATTCTGCAATGATTCTGTGCGTTTGACATAACATTTTGAGCAGCACTCTTATTTAGTTCTTAAACATGAGAGTGGTCTTCAGTAGTAAATTAGATCTAGTCGGTACTTTGAAAGTTACTAAGTAGAAAATTGCTTCTACTTATCTAAAAAATTGGGAACAAATAACAATGAAAAACGGGAATATTTACGCAACATCAGTTTTTGACGAAATAAAATTTAGGTTTTTATTGTTATTCAGAAAGAAATAATCGTATAGAAACTTGATATTTTCATGAAATATTTTTATTATTATTTTCTAGACAATATTATATAGTTTTTAAAATAATGTGTATACTTTTTAGTTATTTTTAATTTTTAATCCTGAGCGAAACCATGAATGTATTAATTTTCAATGATGTGTGTTTTTTGTGTCTGTAAATACTTTTTTGCTAAAGATGTTTACTGATTAACTGAACGGTACCTACCCACTTGCTTACCTTTTTCACAGTTGTTTTTTTGATTTATTTTTATCGTTAAAAATAGTTGAAAATGTAATATAAGATTCATATCATCATATGATTTGTTGTAATAGCAATACATTTCAAAAAAATAACGATTTTTTTTTTAATACACGTTTAAATTCACATTTTAACAAAACCAAGAACTTTTCAATTTAAAATGTAAAATTATTTTGCAATTTTTAATATCCACTTATAAGGCAATTAGGCTTAACAATTTAATAAATTTAGTATCTTAGTGACTGTAAGTAAGTTATTTTTAAAGATTTAAAAATACCAAAATTTAATAGGGATAATGTTTTTTTTTTTTATATGGTATTATTTAAAATTTAAATATAGATAATTTCTAAAAAAAAAAAATTATTTAATTGGTTATAGTTATTTTATTGTAATCCAAATAATATAAATACGTAGTTAGGAAACACTAATCAAGGTTACGGATATTATTATTTTTTATACATGATGACATTTAAAAAATATTTCGAATTAACGAGTTAAGAAAATAAAAATAATATAACATAAATTACAGATGCTGATTAATTCATTCTTTTAGATCAGAATAGTTTTTTTTTTATATAATAATATATTTCTGAATTCAAATTTAACACTCCTATTGCAGTGACTCGTTGACGAGTTGCACTTGAAATCTGAAATACAGCATAGCGAGTTTCCCGTTTTTAAAAATAAATTAATTTAATTACTTATATAGAGATACAAAAATATCCTAAAACCCACTAACATAGGGATGATCTCATACTATTGTTTTCACTCAAATACGGCGATATAATGCTACTTTGAATCATCTTCAGGCTTTTGTGCGCAAGATTTCTTTGTGGAGGGGATTATGAAAGAAGTAGGTACTATATTTATATTAATTTTTTTAAGTATTTTTAAAGTATTTAATAGTTATAGTTTTACGATTATACATAATACTTCAGAAGTCTAGCAGAAGTAAACCTCTTTTTAATTCGATAAAACCAATAGCTGTTAATGACCTATAGAATCTAGATGTAATAAAAGAAAAGCAATGGGGAGGATTGAACCCCTTCCCCTCTTTGCACATGGACCCGTTAATCTTAAAAACATACTCATGAAATACAAATGTTTACCAGTTTAGTATGTGTTTTCCTGAGGTTGAAAAATCGGCCCATATACAGCTTCGTCGTCACCCAGTAATCAGCCATCCACTCAGAAATTTCGGTGAACGTGCGTTCCTTATCCTGGTCCCAACTGTTAGGTGGCAGGATCCTTTGGAATGGACCACAAACGATGCAATCCAACAAGGCAGCGCATAGGCCGGCTGTCCAGATCATGTTTAGTATCGAACAGTTGACAAGCCACATGTATCTAAAACCCAAACGATAACGGTAATATAATTACTTGCATTATAATGCATTTGCTTGAATCAGTAAAATAATGGATTAAAATCGGGTTTAAAGTTTAGAAAAAAAGTCTATCAAAAAAATATTTTTATAAACATTTACAGTATGAAAATGATCTGTTTTGAATCTATCTCAGTACAATAAAAATTGCAAGAATTCAATATTAAGTTAAAATAATTTAGTATACGTATATAATACAATTAATATTTAATTTTTACTATTTTAATTTTATTTTTTAATCAAAAAGTATTTAATTTTAGTTAATATGTATATTTATAAATGAAAACATTACATTTATATCATACTATGTTTTAATAATTGTTAATTTATATATACTTTAAATCAATATAAATAGGTTAATAGTATAAATATCTTAAAATTAATCTTTATATTTAAAAAAAATTTATTTTTCAATTTGATTATCTGCAGTAGAAGATCAAAACTTTTGGAAAAAAAGTTTTTTTTTTTCAGAAATTTTTGGAAAAAAATGTTTTTAAATAGTAAAATTAAATATTTATTAAAATGTTTAATGCTCGAAAAGGAAAAAAAACGATTAAATCATTTTAATGACGTTTTCTGATTTTAAAGAAATTTGTACTTGTTTTGTTTATGTCATGTTAACCGACTTGGTAAATTATACAATTAATTTTCTTGTTTCAGTTACCTATGTCCTATTGGTTATTAATTTGTTATGTATCTATGTGTATACAACAACTAACAAGCAGATTAACTTCAGTCGATCGAGAGTGCAGTTGACGGACAATCGAAAACTTAAATTTTATTTTGTGGTAAACTAATAAAAAATAATAATATTAATAATTAATAAATTCAACAACTGATCGTTTTAATTTATACGTAAAGAATACCACGGGTATAATTTATTATTTAAAATCCATCCACGTTCCATGTTAGATAAATGGAAATTAATATGACGTTTTAATCATGTTTCGAGAAATATATAAGTTTTGAGAATATAAATAATGTCTTCAGCCGCGTATCAAAGTTTCGCAGTGATATACAGTGGATCGACGAAGTAGTAATTCGGCGAGACTTTGAATAAATACAAATTATTTTGTTATTTTTGTATAGCAAAGGTATATATTATATTATAAACATCAAACGACATTAGCAGAAATTAAGATAGATTAAATCGGTTATATGCCAAGGTTAAGATAAGCCAAAACAAATCAAATTCATGTGTTTGCGTAAGTAATATTAATTTTGAATTTAATTTCTAATACCTAAAAGGCTAAATAACAGTGTTTACACCGTGCGGTATCTCTTGTCTGCAACTCCCTTATAATATATACATAACAATTATTTATCATAATATCAAATGCACTGTTAACTGTTTATGTTTCAAAGAATATACATAATTTATAGGAAAGCCAGACTTGATTTTTTTTTTTTTTTGAAAGGTAATAGGTTGTTCATACATTGTTCACACGAGGGAATGGGTAGGTATGAGTTTAATATTATATACTTACAAGTAAAAACTTGTTACACATGTAACCGTAATTGCGGGAAACCAATTTTTTTGCCATGACATAATTGCGTTCAACAATACTATAATTTCTTTCCATTCGTTCAGGCGAACTCTAAGTTCTTTTGAAATCTTTTCCTGTAACAGAACCAATTTATAATTAAAAACTGTATTTTGTGATATGTTGAGTTAAGCATTAATACTAGTATAATTTTTTATTTTATTTCTTATGTTATTTAGAATAGTTTTCTAAACGTAAAATGTACACATCACATAAAATGTATGGATTGTGTGGATACATAGAAAACCTCGTCATTGAGTAGGTCACTGTATAATGGACGTATTAAATTTAAATTCATTTATAAATCATTGTGTACGATTAAAACGGTTCTGGGCTAAAACAAACAAACTTTATGGTGACCTTGGTAACCAAACAATTATTTTAACAATAATGTTACAATTTAAAAAAAAACGTTTCTCATTATATATTTTTTTTATCCTAAATATATCAAAAACAACATAGAATTTTCTATTTTAACTAACCTAATATATACCAATTATATTACATTTTCTAACTTAAAAATGTCCTTAAAATTAATGATTGGAGCATTTCATCTGCTAGAAAATGTGAAATAAAAAACACATATTTTAAAATCAATACATTTTTCGCTGCCCTTAGAATTCTAAAATGAGTCACATCCGTTACAGAGACCTACTCGATGAAGAAGTAGGAACACTAGAAATTTACAATACATACAATACAGCAAAGTGACCTCAGTTTTATAAAAAAATGTTAGTTACAATATTTGTATTTATAGGTATTTGTCTGCAGGAACGGTATAAGGGTGAACTGGGCAAATCTTGGTGGTCCAGTTTAGGGCGTGAACTGAAAGATTTATTAATTAATACAATATTAAATTATAGCCACTTACATTATTAATAAAAGGATACACGATATCATAACAGCTACTTGAAATACATTTTCATGGTACAATTATTAATTATATAGTATAATAATTTATTAAGATTACCCTATTTCTTGAAGGCCACATATTTATAACTTTGATTTTAACCATTTCTATGCATATTACGACATTAAAGCTATATTAAGGTGATTTTTGACCTTTGATGTTTAAAAATGTTTAAAATTACTAAAACTGAAAAGCAACTAAGAAATTTAATAATTTAGTTTAATATAGGTAATTAAATGTTTAAAAGTATATAATTAACAGAATTTTAATGCGTTACAGATTTCACTTATGATAAAAAAATATAGGTGTACAATTAAATTAACAAATAAATTAATGACTGTATAATGAATAATCGTGACATTTAATTTTTATTTAAATTATTATTTGACAATTAACTGACATAATTGATAATAAATGTAAGTACAAATTATTATGTAAAGTATTTAAATGTAAATATGAGAGACAACTCATAGTGTGCGCTCGTTATAGCCTTCAAGGGTCATTAGATATTAATTATCCATTTATAATAATACATAAAATCTGTTAAGCGATACATAACTTATTTAATTTAATTCAATTTTTTATATTCTAAAAATAGTGATGATTCATTTTTTATTCGTAAAGTTAAAAATATATAATTTGATTCAATGTTTTTTCGTATAGTATAAACTCTACTAATTGCATTAATTTTAGATTCTGCAGTACGCAGCACTTTTAAAATAAACTGTGATTTAATTTTTTGGGTTTAAAAATATGAATACAATAGAAAAAAATGCTTCAATTTGCAATATTTAGAATTATTTCTGATAGAAAATTGGACTTAGTTTGTACCATGGAAGGTAAAGAAATTCCTATAGTTCTTTCAATTTTAATTGGTAAAAATTATAAAAGAATTACTTAAGTTTTTTGTTAATCAATAAGTTTATGAAAATATAATGAACATTTTTCAGAAATTAGTTATAATTACATAAAAATATCAAAAATGCAAAGTCACTTATTTTTGTTTTAGCTTTGAAGATAAATATTGACAAAATCAGGAAAATTTGCAATTATTTCATATTTATAAGAATTTATATAATTTTGATAGTCGAAGCTTGAAAATATTATTCTAGGTTTTTCTTAAATTTATTGCAATTTAAAAATATAGAAAATTCACATACACAATTTGTTTTCATTTACATATGAAATTCAAAGTTTTAAAAAGTTCCTCATACATTTTTAAACATTAAAAAAAAAAAAAAAATAGCCATAATAATATTTATAACATTGGAACGAAAAATTATGTCTTTCAAAATTAATTTTTATTATTTTTATGTAACTCAATAAGTATTTATCGTTCTTAAAACTTTGCCATTATGAATATTATTATGTTCTAAAAACATTTTATATATTATATTCATAATGAAATATTCATCAATTTTAATTTATTTATTTGGTACAATTTAATCTAACGATATGCATTATAATCCATCAGCAGAGGAATATGTTAATGTATTATTGAGTTTAAAAATCAAAAATTAAAATGGACAAATCATACAGCTGGGGGACACCAATAAAATAAAAAATTATTTTTATCAATTAACTTAATACAAAAAATATAGTTATTATAAATATTTGTAAAATTTATATGGCCTAAAATTAATTAGGGAGGTTAAGCTCGCCAAGTTATCCTAAATACATCTATGCATACTGTATTTTTAAACGAATGTAGAAGTAATTAAACATAGAATTATTCACGTAATTTAGGAACAATTGTCATCGTATCCAGTGGTGATTAAATTACAAAAAAAAAAATCAGAACGTATTCAAAAATTTCAAACCTAATTTTCATTTTGACAAGTTATATTTAAACAACTTTGTATAATATATGACTATGTGAATATTAAATGTATAACACTTAAACTTTTACAGCAGTATAAAATTTACGGAGACAACCGTGTTATAAATATATCTACCAATTTACCGAAGTTCTGAAAATTATAAAAAACGTATAACAATATAAGCTTTAAATAATATTATAATTTAATTAAATTTTAGTTTTCAACTTATAAACAGTTGCCTGATAAATCTCCTAAATATGGTTTGAATAGTAAATCTAAAATTTCTAGAAAGAAATTACAGTGAAACTTTTATCTCACGAAGTTTTACAGGGAATAATAAAAAACAAAATTCGAAATAGAGGAATTCGTTAAATATAATTACACATTTTTAATACGAGTATTTACGTAATCACATATTTTATATCCTATGATCTATATTATATTAAAAATAAATATCAAATATCATATTATATATACGTATATTATTTTTATAAATTGTACTTATATCATAAAATGTTTCAATTTCATTAAAATAATTGTTGACTTCTTCATAAATACATTCTTTTATTCGTTTTCTATTGTCGATGAGAGAAGTTTCTTTGCATTTGTTTCATTATCTTTTCACGATTTTTCAATATGGTTGAACAGAACTTGTTGGAATATCATACTCTCTTACTAATTTTAACACCTTTATCGACTTCATTTAAAATTTAAAATTTATCAACAATTAATAGAAATTTACGTTTCGATATTTTTTTTTAAACAAATAGAAAAAATGACGAAATAATTTGAGCGAACAATTACGTTTATGTCAATATTGGAATTGCAGTAAAATTAACCGGCTTGCCTATCAATGTTTCATTTTTATCGGATACAATAAAATTGTAGTTATTTTAGAACAATAATTAATACTTGACAGTGACAACATTTACAAAAACAGATTTATTATTAAATAGTTTATTCGTTATATAGAGATATATTTACGCATGATTAACAATAAAGGTCACGGTTCTCAAGAATAATTCGTTAAGTGGAAGTTTGTTATGTATATAGAAGTTCACCGTATAAATTTAAAGTACCAAACTTTTGTTAATAATTTATTATAAACGTACACTACGCGTATTAATTATGGTTCAGATTTTAATTTTGTGTACCTATTATCGATTTCTTTTTATAAAAAGTTTATGTCATAATGTATTAATTATATTTCAAAACAGCGGTGTTCGTGAAGTTTTATCCTTCCCGAAATCCAAATCACTAGTACATCGTGCATTCATAAGTTTCCTATGTTTAAAAAAACATTTTACGTATTGGTAGTTTCCAATACATTTTTATCAAGTAGAAAATTTCAAGAGTGAAATAGTATTATTAGAATTGTTAGTGTATTTTTGTTATTATAATGTACTACGCTATTACCTAATAATTTCTTTATGTACAATAAAGATTCATTTTTTTTTTTGTTGCTTAAAATTATTTTAAGTTTGGTCTAAAATTATGTATTGGAAATAATTAACCCAGTCGATTTCATCACTCAGTATACATAAATCTAAAACATTTATTTTATACTTTTAGATTCCGAACGGAAAAATAAATATATATTGGATTAAGGTACAATAATATGAGTGTGTGTTATTCTTTGTGTCTGAAGGCATTTTTATAGTGAAAATAAAAATATACTTCAATATTTAATACTAAAGATGATTTTCGTAAGTAGCAAAATATATCTAATTTGTTTTTTGGGTTTGAATGTTGAATGTTTGAAAATTCCTTGTCTCAAAAATGGAATGGGAAAAGTAGCTAACCACTTTGCCGTACAGTAGCAGGTGTCTAGTGTGCATTGTCATTGAATAAATTACTGTAATGTATGGGTTAAATTTGAATTTAATGATAAATCATTGCATATGGAAAACAATTCCGAGCGAAGACGAGACTGTTGGCCTATATTGCAAAATATACTTTATGATGTATTCATATTTTATATTGTTAGTAATACGATAGGTTGATTGATTTTTGCAAAAATAGCATTTATCATTAATATAATATAATATTATTTTTTTTTAAATTTCAGAAAATATAAGAAATAAATCCTTTTGGAAATAATATGTATACTATACACAAGAATATCAAATATGATATACATTACGAATACTTATTAATAACTAAACAGTATAAGACGAAAAGATTGATAAGGCATGCTGAGTCAACAACATTATCATTGGTCATCACTCATCATTATACGGTTCAAAGGTTCGTTTTTAAGGTTGTTGGTGGTGCAAAGAAAACGTAAAGGGAGTTATAGTGCACAAAGAATGTTAAGGTACTTTAAAATATATTAAAGAAAGCAATTCGAGCAAATCAATATTACCTCGTAACAATCCGCCAAAGAACTTATGGCCTGAAATACGTCTAAGCTCCGCCAAGGAAACTAAATCAAGTCCGTAGCTATAGGGTTTACATGGGGTATTCAACTTAAGGCTTGCATACTTCAATAATATCCGTTGAATCCTTTCCAATTTTATAGTATCACTAATTGTGCGCGGAGTCCAAACAATAGTACCTACACCAAAATAGGGCTTACAATAGCGCAATATAATACCTCAAAGGATAAACATTCCTGAAAATCTCTACAAAATTGTGTATACTCATATCATAATATACAAGTATCATATAATTGTTACTTTTGAGTTAATACCGACTTATAGTAAAATTGTGTGATCAGATTCATAGTACCTATAATAGCCTTAAATTAATCTGAATGTTATTACTTTTTATATATTATGTATAATGTATATACATAAAATATATTAACATACGTAAAAGTTATATTAGTCAATATTTTTAAAATGTTTAGATTTAAAAAGCAGGCACTTATTAAGATGGACCTTGAATTTAATTTTTAAGATTATACTAATAAAAATTGAAAATTTTATACATTTTTAACTGTGGAATAATTTGAATATTTTCGTGATGTTAATGAGTTTTGTAAAAATTTAAACTTTAAATGCTTATGAAAAAAAAATTGTGGAAATATATTTTCTAACAATTTAATATATGTAAAATCTTACAGAAAATTAAAAAAAAAAAAAATAGAAAATTTTAAATAATTAAAAGAGCTTAGAATTAGTCTTATTATGTTCATAAAAATATTTTTGGAATTAAGCTCATTTTTTTTTTTTTTTTTTTATTATTCTCGCATGAAAAATTTGAGATAGAAATTTGTTTAAGATTTTTAAACTTAAGATAGAATATAAAAATGTTATGATTTTTTTTGAATTTTGATGTATTTAATGAAAATTGAAACTTTAAACTCAAGTAAAAAAAAATTTGGACATTGTGTTTCCGGTGTTTTTCAATTATAAGCAACACGTGAGGAACATTGTATTACTGCATTTTTATCTAGTAAATAAATGATCGTAATATACGAACATTTGGTAAAAATTTCACATTTTTCAAGTTACAAAAAAAAAAGAGAAGAAAATACGAAATTAAATTTATCAAAAACTAATTTTAAGTAAAAACTAAAATTGTCCGTTTTTCCTTAATTTGTCAATTAATTCTTTTTTCAAATAAATAAATAAATAATGAAAATATAATATTTTAACTTACAATATATTGGGTATATATACACACATAAATATGTATAATATGCATTTGTATACATAGAATTATAATATTTTTTTAAGGAAATATTTCGATGATTATTGTTTTTTTGTTTAAGGAGAAAAGTCAAAACCCAAGCTAAAAAAGACGTTGAATTTGAATAAGCTGGAAATCCTGATGGCTGATATAGTGATTGTTGTTTAATTAAGAGATTATATTAAATTACATAAAAACGATTAACATGATTAAAAGGTATGCGTTTAATTAAAAAACTAAATTTATAATTAGCCAAATAGGTAGTGTACAAAAAAAAATCTTCTGTGTTGTAGTATTTTAGTTTTTTGATATCATTGGTACAAACAAATGAGTTTGATCCTGTAGACTGTGAGTTTTCTACTAAAATAGATCTTATAATTTATATCAATAATTATGGCGTTAGTAAATAATATTTCTAAAACATGTTTGAATTTGTAATGAAAATAGCATTTCTATATTTTTGTAATTTGTAAATGAACTTTTTTTTTAACCCTTTAAAATTTGATTTTTAATATTAAAATGTTTGAAATGTCAATTATATTTTCAATACTATATTGATCACTTCATGACCAATAAAATTATATTTTTATAAATATTATCGAGTATCTTATTAGGTTTTGCATATGATTTATATTTTTAGAAAAAAAGAACAAAAACATTTTGGTGTAACGTATTATTTACATGAAAAGTGCGCGTGGGAGTGGTTCATTATGTTACATTAAATAATCATTTACTTAACTCTAGTGTTTAAAGTTTGAAATATTCCACAAAAACGTGAAACATTGAATTTTTTTTTAATGCGAATATTAATAAATAGTAATATAAAAGTATTACTATATGACTTAGTATAAAAGTATATACTATGGTATTGTATAATTTCAAAATATTTGTATGTTATATCATGTTAAAATGAAATTTCTCAATAATTTTATAATACTTAGAAAAACAATCACAAATGATAAATTTACATAAAAATGATGTTAATGTAAAAAAATAGAAAAAATTTTATATTTCACGAATTTTTTAAACTCTATTTCGCACGAATTTACACGATATATAAAAGCACATTTGAAAAAATGCCTATATTCAAATTCTTAAAAATAATTGATGTCAAATATTTTAAATTAAAAATATACAAAATTAACGGAAAAAATATTTTTTATAGGTTACTAAAGATTTAAAAATATACAATTATAAACACTACGACATAGAAAATATTATCTTCTGCTTTGTATATAAATTTAGTCTTATAACAGTTATAACTATGACTGAGAGTTGACTGAATAGTTGTTTTTAGGGTGTTAAACGGTTTTTATGAATAATATATGCACGTGTGTCATCTTCATCGTAAATCGAAACACGACTATTAAAGGAAAGAATAGACTTTAGTTATTGTAATAGTATTATTATTGGATCAGAGAATAAATTGCGACGCATTATGTAGTGGATTGAAAAAAAATTAAATTATGAACAGAAGTGATTGACGCAAAATTGATAAAAGCTTACTCGCCGCCGTCAAATCCGATTTTTTTGTAGATGGAGGTAAAGCTGATTTCGGGTAATTATTATTAATGATACATTAGAATATAGTTGTAGATACCTATTGCACCGACGTTATACAGTATGTAAAATAAGTGTAAGTGAATAATTTTCTTTCAAAGTTGCATAGGTAGGTTTGTTTAGCCGGTACCGTTATAAAAAGTAAGAAATTAAAATCGAAAAGATTAAGAAATTAATGTTTTTAAAATGTCATAATACTCATAATTTTAACGAGCCATACGTGCAAATTGGCCAATTTTTTTGCAGGTACTCAATAGTCAATCGTAATATTGATTTTAAAAATGAAGTGTGACGTAGTCTTCAGCCCAACTATAGTCTATATAGTTATTTACCTACGAATACAAATTGTTATTTACATTAATTACGTAGTATTTACATTCAATAACTAGTTTTCAAACACCCACTACACTATTATATGATAGATATCTGTAGTAAACTATTACATTATCTGTCCACGATTTTATATAATACGGTTATAAGTTATAACATATGTTCTATTATTTTCAACCCACATTTTCTACGGAAGAAACAATAGTTTGTATCATTTGCGTTTATAACACTTTAGAACTTACCATCTTAAACTTTTTAGATGATTTTTTTAATTTAAATATAATATTAATCGTAGGGTTTAATTTCAAAATGCAGTAGAAAATTATATTTATTTAGTATTTACTTGATTAAGACTTGATTGTGGGGGGCCTAAGACTCCCTTATTACATTAATGATGAACTTGTTGTGTAGGAAATTTTTGATAAACACTAGTTCTGCACTGTAAACTTCTTTGAAAAAAAATAATAATTTAGTAATAAAAGCAATTTATTTTTTTGTCTGTGGAAGTTTATTACGTTGAAATTATAATTGAAGTCTTAAACCACTGTGATTAGTAAATAAACACACGTGTGAATGAAAAATGGGTACGATAATTTAGAAAAGTATGTACGATTATTTTAAATGCTAAAAGTTATAGTACTTCTTGTACAACTTCTTTGATAGAATAATTTTTTATTTTTTTTTTACGTTTTTAAAATGAATTAATTTTTATCAAAGCGACATTTAAACATTTAAGATTTTATAAATATTAAAGATAGAAAGGGGCGGTTTTTGTTAACAAGTTTTATAAGTTAAGATGTTGACAAAATTTGTAAAAATCACGAAAATTTGCAAATAATTTTTAAGTTGAAAATTTATAAATTGTTCAATTTTTATACTTAAGAATTGACAATGTATTATAATGTTTCTCTGTAGAAGTTTTAACAGAAGTTTTAACTGCTTTTAATTGAAATTTGGACAAAATTAGATAGGTATTTAAACAAAAAATATAATAATTATAGATACGTATTTCGTTGTAATTTAATTACTGGTAGGTACCTTATTTATAATTTTGACGTATATTGTTAATTATTATATTTTATACACACAATGTTATTTTATAATGTAATGTTTTACTCAAAAGTAATTTCAACCTGCTAATAATAAAATAAATTACTTAAATAATAATATAAGCCATATATTATCATAAAATATGCTTAGTAATAAAGGCTGTCAGACGGTCTTTTCGCTCAGAACTATGTAACCTTTTATCATTAAATTCAAATTTAAACATACATTACAGTGACTTTTCTTCAATGTGGAGGTAAATTAGACATCTACTGTACAACAGAGTAGTTTCCTATTTTCCCGTTTTTTTAAAGTTGTGTGGGAGTTTTATTTTTTATTAATTTCCAGTTTATCTTGTCACAGTCCATGACATTTGTGTGAAAACGATGTGCGGTGATGGGTTAAAGTAATATTTAAAACAAGTCCACAAAATCGTTTACTATTAACCCTCAAACTGACAACTGACAAGTGTAAAGAGTGGGCTAAAATAATCGCGTGCTCGAGTTTGTCGTATACCGTGTTTGTGTATGTGCAAGTCGTGAGTGGTTGACACGGCTGTATAGACGTAGACTGTATTTATCTGTCAGTGTCGGACCGCAGATAAACTAAAAATAGTCCAAATATTTCCAAACAGCCGTGGGTCGACACTTGACAGACGTTTAATTTCAATGTTTTGTTTGTTATAAGTTATAACTGATTGGCGATTACTGATTACAGGTCGCCCAAAATCCGTAACAATAATTTACCTTTATAAACTTAGATAACTATGATCCTAGTTCGTACGTTTTATGTAAGTATATTGCCTAAACTCAGAAAATGCTTCAAAGCTAAAATATTACTTTCTTGTAATTACAACTACGAAAACTAACTATGAACCATGTTTTGAGGGTGATGATGAAACAGCACTGCGAACTATGCTGCATTGCTGCCGCATAGGACGGCAAAACTGTGTCGACTATTTATTTTGTTCTTATGTAATATTATTACATAATTTGAATTATTTTAAGCAAAGTAATATTTATTTTTTCTCAAAAAGTCGTCAATGACGACGATAGTCATGTTTTATTAAAGCTTATCTAATTGTTTATAGAATATATATTGATATTAAGATACAACATTATACGTTATATAAATATTTGCTTTATTAGGTTGAATTGGTACGAGTTTATCTGTTTATAATTGAATTGTCTGTTCACGATAAGTATACAAGTAAATTATTTTTACTCTGTTCCAAATAAGATAATTTGTGCGCGAACGACCGAATTATGTTCGGTTTGCATCAAAGTAGATCGCTTGCTACCGCTCGCGTTGCGAAACTGGTCATCGCGTTGTGCTGCTTAACCGATGTGTTTGCGTGTGCGCGAACCCAAGTCATCTTATTTAGATTTAAGTGTAAACTATAGACTAAAGAGTAAAGAGTGATGAGTATTGAGTAACGACAGTGGTGTTTACACGTTATTAGCGAGCATATTGATATTGATATTGTAAAACAGGGATGGGCAACTCAAAGTTACTATAGGGCCAATTTTTAGAAATTTAAAATATAGCGGGCCAGAACATAGAAAGCAAAAAAAAAAAAGGTCATTCAAAATATACATTTTGAATAGCATTTATTTTGTATATAATGAAATAGGACATAGGTTAAAATTGTATACCTATACCTAATGCAATTTGAAAATGTAGCGCGGGCCAGATAAAAAAGGCTCGCGGGCCGCCAGTTGCCCACCCCTGTTGTAGAATATAGACTGAAATATAATTTAATATTTATTTTTGTTTTACACAATACATAAAATATGAACGGATAAAAGTTTGGTAGGTCTCGATATAAAAAACAATCGAAAGAATAAACACTGACAAGTTAATTAACACTCTGGTATAGGGCGGCACATTTTTAAATCAACTCACGGTCAAATCACGTTGCTATGTCGCCCGATTTCCAATTACATAAGCCCGCAAACACCACGGGCGATGAATTCGATTCGAATAATCGCGGCGACGTGATTAAAGTATATTATGTACATATGTTTGGTCACTTTTATAGTCACCATGATTTATCACGTTTCGTTTACCGAGGCAATCGATACGCCGAAGCCGTTTGTTAAGTTTGTTTGCTTGTTATTTATCGAGATGATAATAATGTATTAATATTGCTTGATAGTTGAAAAGAAGTAAACAAATAATGTCATAAACCATATTATGTTCGATGCTGATATATATATATAAAAAAAAAAAAAAAAACTGTAAATCATTATATTTTTATGGAGGTACGGCATAAAAGCATTTCCGAAGAAGGTCGCGGAATAAGGGACGAAAATATAATAATAATATTGAACGCTTCATTTTGTGTAGCGTTGCGATATCGCGATGGACATGATATTATAATATCTGCACTCTGGCAACATAATAATAATTGGTTGCCGTCAGACCCGTATCGATTTAGCCATTTTACTCATTTTAGTGGATCGGACCGTGGCCTGTTTTTGTATATACCACAGCACAGTATAAAATGCGAAATTTATTATGGTTAGTTGCGCGGTGAAGTACCCGCGAAAAATTATTAAGCGAGAATAAAATGAGCATACCAACTGACTAATTTTAAAAATGTTTTTATTTCACGAAGTCTCACACGTGTTTAGGTCTCGACGCGTGTATCGCACTAAAAATCGTGCGGATACAGAAAAAAAAAAGAAAAAAAATGACTATCGATATGTACCGACTTTCCAACTAATTCGTTTTAACCACGCAATAATAATAATAAATATTAAATTATAATATTGTATGGTAACATGCATAATAATATTATGCGGTGTAATTGCAGTAATTGCACACGTACCTTTTCCAGGAAATCGATGCATCCGTCGCCAGCCATGTTCGTCCGAAATCGTCGCTTCACAATTATTAATGAATAGTACAAAAAATGACTATTTCGTTATTCTCGCAGATTCGATGGCGGGCGGGAAACACCGCGAAATGGTCGACGTGTAGACTATGACGACTATCGCCGTTTAAATTGTAACGTATCGAATACTATTTTACTGCACGACTAGGAGGCGTATTGTTTTGGTCGTCAGCCGATAAACGCGGGGAAAAAAATGATTGTTTCTGAGACTGGCGTGCGTGCGATCGGACGGGAAAACAATGTCCGGGACGAGTAGGTAACGACGTACGGCGATTTTACGTACGACCGACGATCGGACGATGACGATGATATTGTGTTTTGGTGCCACGGCGTGCGGAAACGGAACGGAATCGTCGACGGCGGTACGAATCGGTGCTCAGCGAATCGGCAAAAGACGTACGCTAGCGACGACGAGACGGGGTCACCGCGGGCAGAGCGAAAACGGTCGTGGCTGCTATTAATATAATAATATTATCTTAACAACAAATAATGCGGCACGACGGTTTGCCGTGTTCGCGGGCCAAACGAGACGAGCGATGCGATAGTAATAATTTGTAGGTATAATATCGTAGTAATCGGTGTAGATAACGCGCGACGTAGGTACGCGATTTCTATGCCATCATTACAGTAATATATTATTATTATATAACACTGTTACCCATCTATTTTGTACACGCGTTTGTGTTTTCGTCGACGCGCCCGCGATCGTTCGTGATAATTTTTGTACAGATAACGTTTTCCGCTTTGCAAACGAAATAATTCGTGTTGTACAACAAAATGAAAAGCATGGCACGATGTAAGCGATGATATGTTATGACGAGTGGTAGGTCGGGTGGGCGGATGGGGTTCGGTCATTCCACGACATTTTTCTTCGGCATTTATTAGAACGTTATACGGATACTGGGTAGTACGATATTGCGAGGGTGCGGGGCGAGTTAATGAAAATGATAATTTACTGGAGTTGAATCGAATGAACACAAAATCGTCGAGTAAAACGTTCAGAGTTCACGAATAATACGTTTTAATGGACGATTGTGAATTTCACCGATTTATAGGAAGTCGATTTTTGGGTTGAATTTAAAACATGTAAATTCCACCGGTACGTATTTTTGACCTGAAAGCATGTTAACCCCACCGATGGTAAAATAAGTAACTATACTAACTATAGTGATCATAATTAATTATTAGATATATTTTTTTTAAATTTGTTTAAAAAATGATACAAGTATTTAAATTTTAAATATATTACCTATGTATAAATAAGAAATCTAAACATAAATTATGTATCTATTATCTATTGTAACTTATTATTATTATTGATTAATATTGTTTTATTGTTATTGCGTGCTTAATAATTTTATATCATATAATTATACTATAATACTAATTCATTTATCACAAACGTAAAAGGGTAAATTCTAAATATCTTAATAAAAATAAAAATGTACTGGTGGAATTTAAATGTGTCCGTTTTAACTCGTCCTAAGTTTAGAAACGATATGGAAAAATAAAAACTTGACTCAATTTTAGTTGCAAGTCACCTAATCTATAGTTTTTTAATTGGCACGTATGGATCACATAACTCATTGCATACGCTATACTCTTTATTTTTTATTTCTTGCAAATAAATTCATGAGAATATTGTACCTATACAGTTTTAAAATTTTAGGTAATAAAATAAAAGTATAATGCATTTCTGAGACTTTAAAATTATTTCTAAATTTTGTAAAATTTTAACATTGATTACTCATACAAACAATGTGACTAATATATTTTCAAAATTTTTTTATTTTCTGTACAATAACAACTTACGACAAACCTTAATACTTGTTATTTATTTTATTTACAGACAAAAATTTCATCACGCCTAAAAAAAAAAATGAATGATAAATGTTAAAAGTTTTTAAATTATAATATATACGATCTACGGAAATTTGAAAACTTTTAACCTCTTAAACTCAAAGTACCAATCAGATCAAATTTTCTACAAAAAAACTACCTTTAAAGTTGAAGTTCGAAGCAATTTGTCTACAATAAAACGTATACAAATGTACAAAAAACCTACATAATTGTAAAATCAATATTATGTTCATCAATTCACTTAAAATCTAAAAATGAATTTCGAACAATTATAGTTAATTATAGTTAATGTTAAAATATTATAGTTACAATTATAGTTAATGCATTATAACTAATGAGTGTTTCAAGTTCAGTTCAGTGGAGTGGTGTACTTGGATATCTCACATAATGTTGATTGTTGGTGTTCTCATAGAGTAAATAGGTAAAGTATTATACTAAACACACTATATTATACCTACGCATTACTCTTATCACCTCAACTGTAATACTTACATATTATAGTATTATACCTAACTATTTAATTGAATTATTTCCTAAAAGCTTGATTTTTGTATAAAAAATATAAATATTTCGCTTCAAAACATTAAATTAAAAATACATGTACAAAAGTTTAAAAGCTAAATGATAAAATGGTCGATAAGAAGATGTTACACCTGAATGTATTGTCTTCGTCTTACATATATACAACACAGCAATTTTTCGTTCAGCAGAATTCATTTTATATTAACTTTAATTCTAGAGTAAATTTACCTATTATCAAACTTAAGGTAATAATATTATTTAGGCCATCTCTTAGGCTTTAGTTAATAATATTATAATAATTTTAAAATGAGTTATGAGCATTTTAAAATTGTAATATTTTACAGAGCTATAATTCACTTTAAAATGATAATATCAATAAAAGCTTATGTGAGAGCTTAGATCATATTCTCACCTTTAAGTTTTATGATTGGTAAATGTATTCTAATATTTAAGCTATAAAAACATAAAATGGATTTTGCAGAACGTAAAGTTGCTATGTTGTGCTCTTATGTGTTTTTAAGACGGAGACATTACTTACGAGTATAGGCGCTTTCTTAACTTATTTTAATCCACATCCGATAATATATTGTAGAATATTTATTATAAAAGTATTTTTATTTTACTAAAAGTTAATGTCGATATACAGTAGAATGATGTAAAGAGGTTCTTAGAATAGTATAGACTTCTTAGTATAGATAATTGTTTAAATAGCTGAAAATTAATCACAGAGAACTTCGTGCCTACATATCTTGTCTTTGTCTTACTACGCATACTATACCGAAATAGACGTTCAGTTTTTCCAGTTTTATATACTCAGCTTAAATATTAAAATTAAATTACCTATTATCACACTTAAAGGTTTAGAACATTATTGTTCTATGTATAATCGGTTTTTATGGTATTTTAATTGTTAAGCGAATTATGAGTATGTAAAATATTAATATTTAAAAAGCTCATCATTCATTTAAAAATCAAAAAATTATAAAAACGGATGATAGAACAAGATAATGTTTTTAGTTTTTACCTTTAAGTTTAATAATAGATTATTTCACTCTAATGTTTAAGATAAATACATAAAATTGGAACTGATGAATACCTATATATTTTAGCAAGTAAGATCGAGACAACACATGTGGATATGATGTCTTCTTAAAATACTAAGTAAAATTTCATAGCGTTTAGTAAATAACAATAAACGTAATGGTGAAAAGTTTCAAATTTCTATCTTGATATGTTTAGGATTAAAACATTATTTTGAATATCGATTGAAGAGAAATAGCAATATTTTAATGAGATAATGTATTAATTTTACAATGATTATGTGTTATTTTTTCATAATTGAAAAAAAAATGCTTAGATTATTAAATTCTAGGGTGGTATAATTTTCAAAATATTTTGAATTTTATAGTTATTTATAGACATTTTCAATTTTCAATTTTTACGATTTTAATTTGTCGATAAAAAATTGCTTGATTACTTAAAAGTTTTATACTGTGCTGAGGTTCCTCACATATTTAAGATGTTTTTATAGATAATAATAGCTAACATTTAAAATTCTTTGATACAATTTATTTTTATAAGCATTTAATGTTCAAATGTTGATAAAATTACATTTTTTTAACTATGAATAATTATCTCTGTTTGTTGTTTCATTTAATTTAAAAACACTCGTAAAGACATAAAATTTCTATTACATCATTATATTTAATACTTAAAATTATATTTAAAATACAATATTTTGAGCAAAAAATAATTTAATCTTTTATAATACGTATAATAAAATAAATTACTTTACCTGAAAAAAAAACACGAAATACATTTAGACATTTAATGATTAAACTGATAGATTATCTTAATTATTTCGTTTAAAATGATATAGCATTGAATTCAAATTTAACACATTTATCACAGGGAAATACTCGACACTTTTTAAGTTTTGACCTACCATACCACACTTAACCTACCTTTTTAAATTTGAATATTTAACTTCATAGATGTTTAAACTTCTAGTGCTTGTAAAAAAAAATTCTGTGATTGGTTTTACGCTTATTTATTATTTTTTTTATTTCAGTAAGAACTTTGATGACATTTTTTATTAAATTCCCAAGCTTAAGTATTGAGAAAAAAAATTTGAATATTTTTTTGTGGTTTTAAGGAATCTTTTCAAAATGTTATTTTTTTATTTTCAATATATATTTTTAATGCTCTAAGAACACTTATGAATATTCTCTATTCAAATTCAGGTTTTTTATTTCACAAAAAAACGTTTAAAAAAAAAGTGATGGTTTAAATTGTCTATAAATAGTTGAAAAAGAGCAAGAGTTGTATTATATCTAAACAATTATGCTAATCTAAATATTTGTGGAAATTTTCAAATTGGCAGGATAGATAAAAATATATATTACAGCGTTTACTATATTTGTGTTATACTAACATGCAATTTTTATACATGTGTTTGATATAATTGTATAAATAATTAACTTATATTATGTAATGTGTATCTACCCTTATAATTTATCCGTAGATAAAGTAGTTGTAACTAAATGAAAAATGTATCTATAATATTGTATAACATGTTCTAAGTTCAATATTTTTGTAATGATATTAAAAGTTTATATACATATAGACATATAGTATGTTATGTAAATTAACTATTAAGCATGTAAAATGATTTGAAAATATCGATATTTGCATAAGCATAATTTTGTTTCGCAATCATTATAAACCGTTTTCACGTTTCAACATTTTTTGTCAATGCAATCAGTAATATTGAGATATAATCTTTAGATTGAGTTTAAAATGTAAAGATAACACTACATAGACAATAACAAAAATAAAGCTAATATTGCAAGACCCTTTTATTGATTTTTTTTCTTTAGAATACGTTGCTGATACGTGATCTTTTTATGTACACAACATATCATATATTAAACAACGATGGGAATTAGTTAGATTTAAAAACTTAACTAGTTTAATAAAAGATATTTTAAATTCAAATTTCGACGATATTACTTATTTAAAGATAAATAATGATGTTAATTTATACACAGTTGTAGAAACTTAAAACTTTTACGTATTTTATATTATTATGAATTTTACTATACGCAATGGTAGTTTTGGTTTATTTTAAAATATTATTTATTTATACTACGAGTTTATGAAATACTTCTACAGTTTTACGGTGTTTATAGATAGGTAGATATTATTAAGTTTTAAACTATATAAGTTGACTATTTATATCACAGTACCTATACTTTGTTGTCTGTCCAAAAATACATTTGTGTTAAATTTGATTGCCTAATGTTAGCATTTACTTTAATACGTATGGATAAATAATATTATTGGTTTTTTGATTTGGCCTATTTGGAGAATACATGATATTTCCGACATATCAACTTTACATAGCTGCCCTTGCCTAGCATTGCTTTTTTGACTGTAACATTTTTTTAAAATTATTTTTATTTTTATTATTTGTTGAACGACCTAAATTTGATTCTTTTTATTCTGGATCAAAAACCAACAATTCATAAAGTTTCAATAGTGTGAACCAAAAACAAAGAAAATTTGTTTGTAGGTTAACGGTTAAAAAATATATACCTTTATGTGCGTATTTGTCGGTTATTTAAAAAATAAATAACTTAATTTTTAATTACCTAACTTATAAAATCAGAAGTAAGCTTAAAATATTTTCCACGGTGTACTCTTTCATTTTAAAAAGAAATCAAGGTAAACCGTGGATCCTAAACTAAGCTAACGGATGTTTCAGAAAATATGCATGATAAAGATTTTTATTTTCACATATATAAATAATATTATATACTTATTGACTATTTATAGTATTATTTATAGTATATAAATATATTGTGGTATAAATTAAATGTATATTAATTTAATAATTGAATACCTTCTAATTATATGATAAATGCAATATTTTTTGAAAAAAATGATATCAATCTACCATAGTAAAATAATTGACTATATAATAGCTATATCACAAAAACGTATATCATGCAATATATTTGATCCTACAGGCTAACTGACAGTTTCCGTTATGAATCGTTTTTCGTTTACAATGATATATCATTGAATTCAAATTTAATACACTCATAACAGTCATAAACAGTGACCCACTCGTCATTTAATGTTTAACAAAGCGGTAACCATTTACCTACATATTTACTACACATAGAATTCGGGCCATATAACCTTAAGGTGTTTTGCACATGTTACTATCAAAACAAAATATAATAATGTAAATAGGTGCCTATTTTGAGATCGTTATTATTTTATAGAATAGTAAAATGTTTTTTCAGAAATTATATATCAGAAAAATATTTAAATTATAATAGTTTCTGTAATACCCTTAGGAGCCATTTTTTTGCTCTATAATAAATTATCCTAAGTATCGATTATTATATATAGCTACTTTAACCATTGGTTATTTTATAGAAACATCGCTTTGATATCAAATAACTATTTACCTACTTTAACTCGTATTTCCTACAAACTTTACTGCAAAATTATTCTAAATACACGCTGTTTTTACATAATTTATTTTAATTTAATATTTCAACTTTTGATTAAAATGTACATAGTTAAACGTCATAATGAACTTAATAAACTATCTAATTTGAGGAACAAAAATTGATTAATTTAAATTTAAAATAATATTTTTATTTAATTGAGGTATTATTTATAGTCTGTAAAAGTAATTCTTTTAAAATATAGGTTAGACAAAATATATTGAAATGTGTAATATCCTTACTTAAGTAGTTAGACGATATTGGACACACATACACACACACACACACACACACACACACACACACACACACATATATATATTTTAAGTTGTACTTAAACTAAATTAGCATATAACTAATATTAAATTTATTAAATGTAATATTTTTATATCTTTTAGTAACATTAGCTTAACGGTATCAATTATAGATTTTAAATAATATTATACGTACAGCATCTTCAATATGACGTTTAATAATTGATTTCTAATAGACCATGATAATAATAATTAATTGATATTTTTTTGACAATATTATATGTAAGAGAAACTTAACCTTAGAAGGGAACTAATGGATATATTTACTATTCAAAACTTGTATCCCTCTATATTTAGGTGTATTAGGTGTAATGAATCTTTAAATTATACAGTAAGTACTTAAGGACATAACTTACAGGGAAGTGAGTGTAGGGGTGTCAGTGGTCCGGTCCAGATCTTTTGAAATTGTTTATAAAGTAGAAATATTTACGTCTGAACCTAAAAAATACGAGCGTACAGTATTTTAAAATTGTTAAATGAATCACATTAAAATTTTTTTTCAGTATAAGGCTTTGAAAGTATCTATGTATCATAATTCACCCCTAATGAGCTTCAAACAATGACATAGATAAATTGATATTTCTGTGATTTGTGTATAAACAGATAATATTTATTTATATGTTTGAAATTTAGAAATATTATTAGGTTTTAGATATTGATACTTTTTTTGAGACATTTGATTTTTAGTTTACAATGTTTAATAAAATACACATTTTAGAATTCTCGTATGTCAAAAACAATCTTAAACAGTTATTATGAATACATTTGAAAACGGTAGGTATATAAGTAATTATAAGATATATTTTATATTCAATTATTAGTTTATCACTATTATTAAGACGTAAGGACTGTTAGAATTTGTGTATTTAGTTTTGATAGTAAAATTAACAGAGCAAATAGAAAGGTCAATTACAAATCCCATTAGAAACATAGAGTCTAAATCTAAAATTATATTTTTTATATTATAAGGTTTTTATTTATTTAAACATTTTTACAAATTATGTACATTTTTAGTGCTTTTTTTTAGTATTCTGCCAAAAATAGAAAATGTTTTTCATAAAAATATAATTTAAAATTTAAAATACACAATATATATTTTACCAACTTATATAAATATTGTGTGCATTCTTTGCGATATAGTAGCTTTGCGCTCTTCGCCGTCGATGGCAATCTTAAAACTGACTTATGATTTTTTTCATTTTAAGGGTGGGATACTTGGATGACATTGATATGGTAGCGATATAACTATATAAAATGAGAAAAAAAATAATAATCATAATAAATTAAAAATGTCGATAATTCAGTTCAAGAATTTTTTGTTTTCTACATAACTGATAATTTTTTGATGGATATTTATTTGTTTATACAAGAACTTAAATTTCTTAAGATTTGCTTCATTGTCCTTTTTTTATTATATCTTATCGTGTAACGGCATATTAATATGAAAAATGTTTATAACCCAGTAGGTAAATAATTATTGCATAAATATTTATTTATTCAATTACCTATAATACGTATGTATTCGTAATTTGTTATGCAAAATAATTATAATAATACCAATAACTTTTTCATGATTTGAGAACAAAGCCTGATATATAGTGTATATCGCACAATATTTGATTTACGTATTATTTTGTTCTTGGCGTGTATCTAGACAGAGGGCTGTTTTGGTGTTGATTATTGCATAATCTAAACAAAAGGTTAGGTTAGTACCACGCTCATGAATATCTTATAAATTATTATGAAAATTTCACACGTCACATTTCTACGATCATGTCATTATTTACACGCATATCTAAAACATTAATTTCGGCGTCAGACGTATTTATGATGTTTATAGTTTCCAATCTGTTTTATCTATAGATATTATTATTGAAATAAATAAGTTCAATAAATGCGCAACAACGACGATAATAATAATTATAATATAATTCATTATTTCGGTTTAGTTTTCGATTAATTCCACACCAACTCTTTCTGATTAAAAATGTCTAATCGTAAAAATTATGGCTGCAATAAAATGTCCACAAAATTAATAAAGAATCAATGTTTAAATCAGATTAAATACGTATCAGGGTGTATAAACCTATGTGCATACATTATAATTAAGTATTAACGACTGAAAAGTGAAAATGGTTTGGTAACCAAGAGAGCTACAACTATTTCAACTACTGTATTATAATGCAAATAAGATATTATATTTATATCATTGTGAAATGGCAAGAATAAGAAATTTAGGTCACGAAATGTTGAAAAAATACAAATGTACTTAGGAGTTTAATTTAATTTTTATGATTACGAGTTGTCTTAGCCAACTGTTAAAACAGCATTTTATTTATTTTTTTTAATTTAAACTTTTAGTTAAATACATTTTAACAAAAAATCAAGAATAAACATTTTTTACTCGTATTTTATTTTGAGATGTAACATAAAATCTACAAACATTAATATTTTAAATAATATTAAAAAATTAAAACATAAAGAAGGTCGCACTGAATAAAATGTACTGTTTTATTATTTTATAACTGTTTATATTTTCTTAACCTTCTGAATTGATGAACATTTATCATTTTAATTAGTACATTTTGAAAAAGTCACTGTTGTATTAGTTATAGCTGGTGTAGAAGTTTTAAAACAAAAATAGAATTGATAAATATATAAATATGAAATATTCACCAAAGTCTAAAATGATTTGTATTCTATAATATGTATTATGAAATTTAATACATGATATATATTTATGTCGTAGCTCGTGTAGGAGGTGATCCGGAAGGGAGACTTAGATATGAGCTTTTGTCGGTTTTTCTTGTACTTACATTATCCTATAAAGTACCTACATATTATAGTATCTAGAATTATTATGCGTAATATTTATGGATTACGGACAATAGATGACGAAAAATTTTGATTATTTTCTGATAATATTATAGTTATGCATACATCTTAGTAAATGGCAAAACTTTCATAAAAAAAAAAAAAACTTTTGATATTGTGTAAGGTAAGTATAAACAGTGATGCCCAAGTTTTTTTTCGGTGAGGCATAATAATAAAAGTCTGTTGTATTTGTCGGGACACCAGAAATAGAAAAAAAAATTATTTTAAATGCCTTGGAAATAATTGTATTTTTCGTTTTGTTTAAATTGAAAAATTGGCCACAAGCTATTACCTAAGACTTGGCGAATCACATGTGGCTCGTGTGACGCACTTTGAGCATCATTGGTATATACGATCAATATAACAACTAAAAATGTGTAGCTGAAGTTCATTAACACCAAAAAGAAGTGTTGCTGCTATGCATTAGATAGACATTTCATTTAGAAATTCAATGGCTATCAATAGATTTAAGGTATACTGTGTGATATTTATATTGAAAAAGATACAAAATTAATAATTTAAATAACATAAAATAAATAATTTATTTTTAATAAAAACACCAGTTTACCTTTTTAAGTACTTATCTATCTAATACTCATTTGCTATAATTAAACATAATTTTATTTATTTAAACAATTGCGTATGAGATACTAATATCATCAAACCATGTATTCACCTATCTACCTATACTTATTTAATAAAAATAAAATAAACGTCATTTTTAAATGTTAGTTTAATTAATTTGGTATATAAGTTCTTTTAAATTAATAGATATTATAAATATTTAGCTACAATTAGTTTTGCAATTAGATACATATTATACTAGAAAATACAGCGAGTGATTGATTAGGAGGCTCGTAGGGTAAGAATTTGGGATGGCTTAGCATACTTCCAAATTTGAATTACATAAACCCAATTACATCTTAATGAGGATTTCACATTTTGTTTTAAGTGGAAGGATAGTTTTGAATAGACTCAAGAACTAAGTAAATGCATTGTATAATACTAAGCACTTTCCTTATATATAGATTTGATGTAATCGGTGAATGGAAAGGTTACAGATTTTCTTAGAATGTATGAAACGGTGCAGGTAACGTATATTGATTTATCTGGACTAATTTTTATTCTTTACTGGATGAAATCAGTCATCGGTTAAATTAACTATCTTTAAATACTGTTCGATCCTAGTACCTCAATCACATACCTTCATTCATTTAAACCACACTCAGTTGTAATTTAATTAAAAAAATCGAGGAACTCGTTGTGTCGTAATTCGTAAAGTACTTAGGTTTCTAGAAGACCTCGTCAATTTTAAAGTAGGTCATTGTTAATGAAGACATGATAAGTTAAATCAAATCATATTTGAACGGTTTATCAAATATCAGATAAAATTTCCAAACTGTTTACGTTATTTCCGTTTTGGAACTTTCCGTATAACGTTAAATACAAATTTAATAATAAGTCACTCAATACGAATGCCTAATGATTTTTAGCGGTGTGTTGGTCTCTATTTCTATAAGAATATTGCAGTAATATTTATTTATTTATATTAGTATTAATAATTTAATTTTTTTTTTTTTTTTGTATACATATTATTATAGTAGTTGAAGTGTTGAATTAATTCTCCAAAAACATTGCATATATTATTGTAATAATTTAACATATCGCACTGTTTTAAGAATAGAGATACAACTAGAAAAACTCTATTTTTTGCTTATTTTTTTCAAAAGTTCAAGGATTTGTTTGGATACTTTAAATTGAATTTTTATCCAATTTTAATTATGTTTTTATTTAAAAATAAAAGACATAAAAATCATTGTTGTTAAAAGCGTCGGATAAAAATACTACGAGAATTTTTTTATTGTAATTGATGACAAATATAATGATTTATGACTCATGAGTTATGAGTTATGACACTATTTGTGAATTATTGTGATTAAAATACATATATTTTTCGACATGTGTTTATCCATTCCACTTCCAGAATATATTATTATTATTATTTTAATTTGTAACCTTAATTTTTTAACTTAAATTACTAACGTTGTTATTTCAATTAATTATAATATTTATAATCAATAATAGAACTATTCAATAAAAATTATTTTTTAAATAAATACATTTACGATATTATAAAAATATATGTATATATATGAAGATTCCTTTAGATGTTATAAAAATTCCGTTGGTTATTTAATTGAGATTTCATTAACGTAAAAACTATACATAATTATAAAATAACAGGCGATGATCCGGAGTAATTATTAGGGGGAACTATTTTATATTCAATAATTTTTTTATTATAATTTAAAAGTTTTGCTGTAAATATTTCTTTAAATTGTGATAGAATAAACTTTTAATTAAATGTAATGAAAAAAAAAAAAAAAAAAAAAAATAGGTAAGTACATCGAAAAAACACTGTTTATTTAAGAATGGTTAGTAAATGGTAATAGAATTGGTTATAAAGAGTATTATGAATAATCAATGGCAATATATAGATTACAGACCGGTATCCGTCGTCACGTTGTCAGTTGACACAATTAAAGAAATTAACGAATTATCAAAATAAAACTATCCTCAAAACAATGTATTCATTACTGTTTAATATATACAAAAACTAAAACTAACAACCTAAACTATAAAAAAAATATAATTTTTATCATTGTTTGACATATAAATATAAAATATAATTTAATATTTTTCATGACTTGGGGGTAAGAGGGCATTGCTTTTTGATGGCCACCTTTGTATCCGCGCTAATAAAAATATAATACAAGTAAAATAACGCTGTAACAAATTAATGCTATATATATATGAATTGTATAAACATAAATAAAAATTATTTTCACAGTATAAATTATAATAATATTTTTGTAATGTAAAATAAATAAACGAATAAGACAATTTTCTTAATAGTATTTTAAAAATAGAATTATGAGTTGAATTGTTATAGAAACCGTGGTATATATTACACTGAGAATGTAATTACTTATTACTACAGTACACAATCAAAGAAGCTCGATCAAACTAAGTGATATTTAAATTTATTTTTATATTCATAGTACCTATGCTTTTTTAAGAGTGTGTAATTACACAATGACTGTTTTCTTCTACGAGACTTTCTGTGTATATAATATAATATATATATATATATATATATATATATTTATTTATTTTTATAAACTGTTGTTCAAAAAAAAGTTTATCCAGTATTTTTCAAGATAAGTTTTTTTTCAACTCTTGATAGCCACTTTATTTCCAAAATACTTTTTCATTATTAATATTATTTAAAGAAAAACGTTTTCTAATACGATCTATGACATTTTTAATATCATATAAATCTAAATATCTCGTCCTGTTCACTTTCAATGCCTAAATGGGTTTTCTGTTTGCTGTTAATTTAGAACCAACTTAAATTAATATCAGGTAGGTTCTGCGTTGTTAAATAAATGAGGCCAGGTTTTAGTTATTTCTTAATTTGTTTTTCAATAACAGAGTGTGTAGTATTGCCAACAATTTTAGTATAAAAAACCAGTGAGTGTTAGCATCAATATTCAAACTTTTGCTAGCATACAAATATAATGAAGCTATAAATTTATTTTGTCTCATCCAGCACGTTTGAATAAATAATGACTTTATTTTTTATGATATACTATATACATTCTGATAAAAATATCAATATTCGTTCCAATTATAATAAAATATTTGTATCAAATCAGAAATTGCAAAATTGTAAGTTAATAATTCGTAGATCTGAAATATAGATATTTATGTCCAAATAATAATTGAAAACGAGTAACTATAAATTAATAGACATCTACACATTTTATATTTAAGCATTCGTTTTTTAAAATTTATTATTCAAACTGATGAAACAGTATACAACATTTTAGACTAAACATAGCAAAAATGTATGCAATATCGTTTTTATAAGTGAAATATTATAATCAAAAACATAGTGTTACGAGTCAAAATAAAGAAATAGTTTTGAGTTGGGACACTATACATTCGCATTTGAAAATAATACGAAAAGCTCAAAGAAACGTGGCTATGGTATAGAAGTTTTAGATTAATTTTAGTGAAGCGTAATTTTGTCATATAAACAATAAACGTAAATGAAAACCAGAAGACATTCATCTACTATAATCAATCAAAATACGAAAATTGAAAATGTTGAGTTGTCACTATTTTCAAAGCAGTGCGATATAGTATTGCTAAGTTATAACACATAATAATCCAATATATTTTGACGTAGGCACACAATATAACCGAGTTAATACATCAGAGCACAATATTAACATAAAATGATTCAAAATATTTCGAAAATTTTATTATTAATTTTATATTTTTATTAATTTTATTTTTAGAAAATAATAGTTAACGTTATGTTTAAAAATAGAATATTGTTTGAATCGCAACAAAATATTTACAATCGTTAATTTTCGTTTAAATATCTAATTTTATTCACATTTTAACTTGAAATGTTGATATAAATCTTAAGTTTGTGTTAATAATACTTTTGTATTACTGTAATAAAATATTCATGCAAAGACTTGTTATATTAGCTGCATTGTTAATATTTTTGACCGAGCATGATACATTGTTATAAAAATTTAAATATTAAAAAAAAAATAATAAGAAATTCAAAAGTTTCATATGCTCATTAAATATAACTTATAATCAGCTTACAATTTAAATACAGTGAAACCTCCCATAACAGATATTTCTAAATAACGAAAACCTCCTAATAGCGGACATTTTTCTCGGGAACGGGAGCATTTTCACTATTTATCCACGAGAAAACCTTGAGAAAACTTTAATTAACGGACACGTTTATGGATAGATTTAGATAATTTTTATCGCAATTACTATCTTATTTTATTATATATTGTACATTTTTAATTTTTTCACATTATTATAGGAACTATTTTATTATTATAGTTTATCATAACCGTCGTAGAAAGTGACCGTTTCATTCGGTAACTGATTTTGTTTTAAATAATAATATATTTAAGACGTATATTCGTAGTTATAAAAATATTATATATATATAACTATATATATATATGTGTGTGTGTAACAATTTTTGATATATTTTGATATTGTTCATTTTTTTTTATTAACTCACGCTCTCTAAATTGCGGCCAACATTTTGACGACCGAAAGTGTCAGGTATTTAGAGGTTTCACTGTATTTCAAAAAATAGATATCTAAATATTTTTTGAGAATTTCAAGTTCTCTCGATTATAACTAATTTTTTTTTAATTCCAGTAAAAATATAAAATTAATTTTGTCAACCACTGGGTTTGTGTTATTATTTTCGAAATCAATTATACATTTTTTCCAGATTATATAGGCTTTTGAGGCCCCGAAATACATACAAATTACGTACAGTTAATTACTAAAAATCTATCCCAAAGTTTGAAGATTGAAGCTTTTTTATTGTTCTAAAAAGTGACGTCAGACGTCAGAGTCAAACACACACATAAAAAAATACACTACATTGTAAGACCAATATATTCATCACTCCGTTCTGAATCTATAAAGTGATGTTATTTGATTGAAAATGTTTGGATCAATTCTTTATTACAGACAGTGAGCCGGAAGAAATAAAACACACATTACTAGTTGTAAATTTGCTGTCTGAAGAAAATCCCAAAAGTCAATTCGGAACGTTTCAAGTAGTGTTTATTGGCAGTAAAGGTACGCATTCTATGGATGGTGGTGCTGAGTCGTTAATGCGAATGTATTATGTACGTACGGGAGAAATTTTATTGCCTCCATAAATGGCAAAAAACGATCCAATTATTTTGAATTTTTTTCTATATACTTCGAGAAATTCGATGGTTAAATTAACGTGCCATACAGTTTTCCGGAATTGAATTCATTGATTGAGAATAAAAATTAGAACGTTTTAAGAAGTCTACAACAACTGTAATAATAATAAAATGTTTTAAAACGTTTTAGCAGATCGCCGCTCAAAACTGTAGCGTGTCAGAGGGAATATTATTATGATTATGATAGAAATGGCGTAGATCAATTCGAAATTCATCGACAGTCGTTTATATGAAGCGCCAATCCTTTCACGTCTGTTTTATGTTGTAGTTTACGATGAGATATGAAATAAAATGAATGTCTTCGCGATGCCGATATAATATACAACTATATTATATAACAATTGCGCATTTTCACACAACAATTTGCTTTAGAGTCAAGTCTGTATATTATCTAAGGACCAATGCAAACATAAATCTGTAAATTTTTATTATTAATTTATCGTTACAGTTGCTCGTTACTATCGCCTATAAATGGTTATATTATTTTAATCAAACTACACATGGACGCATTTTAATGGATTTTCGTAATTATACACAACAAGCTACTGCAATCACATAGACCACCTGTAAAATACTTTAAACTTTGCTATACGTTTTAATTTTTATAAAAATTTCATTAAAATGATGTATTATATTTCGTAAAATATGTCGGAAAAATAACGTCCGTATTAATAAAATCAACGCGAGACTGCTTATAGGTAGGCTATTGAGTTAAAAAATTGTTAAATAAATTACTCAGCAGAGTCGAAGCTGTTTCGTATATACAAAAAACTGAAAAAAAAAAACATTCAGCAGTTTTTTTAACGAGATTATTCATATTTTCATTGCAAACAGATGTCATGATAATAATAATAATATTACTAAAAAAAAATTTAGCAGCGTATAATTTAGCGTGAAGGTTAATTGCAGTGTCTTGTTGAAGCGAAATTTATTAACTAATTTTATTTATATAAGTTCCTGGTACCTACCCTCTTAGGTTTCTGCAGGTCGTCGGCTGCCATAAGTCAAAGTCGGTATTTACGAAACCATGTTTCGTTTCAGATTAATTAATTTATTTTTATGACTGAAATGTTTTATAATTTAAATATAATGACCTAGTGTCGGTACTGGTGTTCCTGTGTACACATTGTCGATTGTATAATATTTGCGTACGATTCACGACGAAAACATATTTTTAATTATTTTATATTAAATAATAATTAACGCGACGGAAAATGTAGACTTCTTTTAGTTTACTCATAATGTGCTATATTATAATATAAAATTACTACCTACTTATATTTAACAAAAAACGAGTAAAGGTGTTCCTAACGTAGGTATTAAAAACATTGTCTATGGTTCTCTAGGGTTTCGAACTGCAGACATTTCAGATCTGTTAAATCGGTTTTAAATTTTCCATACGTTTGGTAAAAAAATAAAACAGATTATTAAATAATTAAGTATGTCTTTATAGTTTATACAATTGAAAAAATACATACAAAACGTAATTGTTATTTTGTTCAAGTACTAAATAGTGTAAAAATGCCTAATATCTTCATATTGGTAACAATAATTCTGAGTTACCTATTTATTATTTACCTACTTAAAGTTTTCAAAAATTAATGATTTAATATGAAAAAATTGATTTTGTTTTATTTTTGTGAAACAAAAAAAAAAAAAAATCCATGTGTAAATCTTTTAGATGTTCACCAAATTTTAAATTTATCATTTTTTATACATCGTTACCTACACGTAAACAACACGTATCTCCAATTTTATCAAATGTATCATGTCATGATACAGCTTTTAAAAATATATTTTGAATCTTTTTGAAATATTTATAGATATTTAAAATTTATTGCCAGTTAAAAATGTTTGAAAATTGAATACAAAATCTCATATGATAAATAATTTATTCTCGCATCTGTATAAAAAATATTAAAAAATACAGATAAGCATTAATTATGGTGTTAGATATTATGTTGAAATTTACTTAAAAACGAATTTCTTACATTTTTTAATAAAAATTGTCATTTCAATAATGTTTAATTGTTAATTTTCAAAATAAAAAAACATAAAAAGATTTAAGGAGTTCAGTTTTATATAAATGGAGAGTAGTTTTCAAGTAAATTTTATGACGAATTCAAATATGTTTTTATAAGTTAATTTTATTTAATGACTAGAATAGTCTGTACGGTCGACATAAGATAAATCTATTTTGATAGAAAACATAGATAGGATTGAATTCCTTTAAGTTAGATACAGTAAGAAAATTCACTTTAATATTAAAGTTAACTAGATACTTAAAATCCGAAAATCTGTTTTACTGAATATCAATTTGCTTAGTTGTATAACAAATGTACTTTTAAAGTTTCTAAAAACGTCATCAAAATTACCTATATGAACATCTAAAAAACCTTGCATATTATTCTCATTTTTTAAATTATTTTATTTAAATTATGCCACAGTAGTATAAAACTTAAGTATATTACTTTTATGTTTTACAGTGACGCATAAACATTTTGCATATCATATTGAATTTTATCTTTTAGTCATCCAAGCTGCTGGTATACTACTGCCCTTTTTTAGTACAGCAGTCAGTTATAGAGTTTAATACTGAACATGTATCATTGGTGTATCTATAAATTAGTTGAAAAGTGAAAAATTAATTTAGGGTTCTTTGGTATTTATATCCGTTTTGTGAAATTGAAATTTACAATTTTTTTTTAATAACTGTCGAGTATAAATAAATAATTATTATTAAAAAAAGGTAGGTCTTTTTTGATTTTTATCAATTCAAATAAATAGTTATGATAAAAAATTTTTGAGTTTTTTTCTATTACAATAACTTGTTTGAATATTTTTTATCGTCAAAACAATCTTAACAAAAACGCATTTTAATAATAAAAGTTAGAAAATTTGATTTTAAATTAAAATAATTATTCCAATTATTACAATATATTATTATACTTCTATTAATTGTTTACAAGTAGATATTATATAATAAAAAAATTAAAAAAAATACTATTTTTTTTAGTTAATCTTTGTTTTGATTACAAGCTACAAGACCTCGTTAAATAAATTAATAATAATTAGGTATTGTAATTATCACAATATCAAAATCTTATCGTTTTTCATAAAATTAGTTATTTTGCGTTTAATTTGATGATATATTTACGATAGAATTTGAAGTGATACTTTTTGGGCTGTGTGTCTTATACGGTTATAGAATTTTTGTTTCACATAAGCCTCGGACTACTTTCTCACGCTTTGCTAACGTATTATGGAATGATTCCGAGAATTTAACGTTCTATTAAAAATAAATTATCAACCATTTTTAAATTCTGAATTTATTAATTAATGCTAACATCATTCTAAACCGTATCAATGTTTAAAAGACCAATGTCTCGGGTCTCGTTGTGACACACACTTATATGCCACTGGCATGTATAATATACATATCACGTAAGACTTACGAGTGTTTATTATTATATTGTTATTTATTACAAGTCTATATAAATTTAAGTAAAATATTACATTTATGTAAATTACCGATTTTAGGCCACCAGATATTACGCGATGGCACTAAAAAAAAAAAAAAAAAAATGTAGGTATACAATAATTTATTATTATTATATTATACGTGTATACTTATGGTTTTATTATACGATTATAAAAATAATATGCGCTCAAATAATCAGTCGTAAATCACAAATTCTTTTGTAACTGTTGAGGAATAATAACGAATAGTGACAATATGTATTTATTTTGTGTATACCTACGCGACAAAATTTATGGTTGCATGTACCATAATATCCTCTCGAACATCCATGTCGGTATTTTTTTCACTTAAATGCCACATTTTTCTACGTGTCACGTATTAGTAACGGACTGAGTCGTGCAAAACGGCTATGCACTTGGAATATATTTATTTGAAATACATTTTGAGATTATATTAGATATTTCAATTAAAACACTCTCGCCAGTTTGTATGTTTAATTTAAATATTTTTATTTATTATTTTTTTGAAATTAATATTGCGTGGTGTTACAAATTTACAAATATACTAACTATACAGATTACAACGTGTTTGTGATACAGTGATTATATGCCATTTAATATTTGCATGTTAATATTTATCATTATGTATATTATTAGTTAAATTTTTGGTTTTATCTTCGTCTCCGTTTACGTCAGTTTAAACATTTCAAATAGAGGTATTTTTTTTAAACGAAATATGAAATTTATTTTTACTGTTAATGGGTCGTAACAATATATATTTTGTTTTCTCGTCACACACTCGCATTTCAAGTTATTTTATCTATAGAATCTTAACGAAATATTAAGCAAATTTATTATTCTAAACCTTAATTAATAATTCAAAGTCACTTGCAAGTAATGGTTTGATTTATTTAGTAGCATTGTATTGGTTGTTGCGTGAGATTATAAAGAAAAATGGTTTCGAACTAGGTACTTATCAATGTATACGAGAAACAACATTTATGCACGATAAAATATAAGGTACTATTTACTGTGTTGTGACAATTACATTTTATGACGTTAAATTAACATAAAAATAAATATTATTCTTTTGTGATCCATAATTTTTATATTATTTCAATTTTTTTTAAATCTTGAAGGGAGATAAACGTATTGATTTTACAATATGTTTATGATTTTTCTTTAATAATGTCATATTTAAGAGCAGTAAAAATGGTAATAATCTTTAATTTTTTATTATTTTTTTAAATGACGTTTATTGAATATTTACAATCTATACTATGTGTGCAATGAGTAAATTTGAGGAAGAGTTGAGAGTGATGAGGTTGTGAAAAGGAAGCTCACATCAGAGCTACCAATAAAATGGATTCAAATACTTGACAAGTTACAAGTATTGAGAAGATCTCTTGACCATTTTCTGGTTGAGTTGTCTTGTTGGGTTTTGTAAAAGTGATTTTGTATGCAATTGGAATACGAGTTTGTTTGGATAACCTTGCGTTTTAGGGTGAAGTCTTTGATAGAAAGTGACTGCAGTCTAATTTATGGAGAAAAGCGACGTTTGTGGTCTACCATAGCGCTTTGGTAATTAGGAAAATAGATTGGAATGCTTGAATTGTCTAGAGATTTGAGAATTTGGCGATACTCCAGAGAGCAATGCCATAATATTACGACCAGATTGGTTGGAGAAGAATTTTATTTAGGAGTAAACGATTTGAGATGTTAGTATTGGACTTAAAAATTTCACTTAAACAGTGAAGTTAATTTTATGTAAACGAGAGTTAAGTTGTTTTCGATCTTTAAATTTAAGGTTCAATTTTGGCCACAAAATGTCAATAAAATTCAAATAAATTCTTACTGTGTAATTCAAAAATTAATATTTATAGTCCATTGTATCGAAAGCGAATAGTTTATACTCGAATTTTATAGACATTTTCAAAATATTTTATTTTTATTTATTTGATATTTTTGAAATTATTTTTTATTTTTATTTTTTTGTTTCAATTAAAAACTAAAACTATAATTGTAACTTTACCGCAGCTATTATTTAAAATAATAATTTTATGTTATAAATTATATAATTTTAACTAAATTGGATATTTTCAAAATATTTAGACAAATTATAAACTATTCACGCCATTCTGTGGAATGCAATATTGACTTACATAATTTGTTAACAACAATATGATATAATAATTAATAAAATAATATATTATGCTATGTTTTTGGAAAAAATTATTAATATATCGTATTTCTAAAAGAATTATACAAATTAACTATGAAATATTCGTAAATATGTTTCCACTCAGAATAACTGTAATTAATTCTTAATAAACGCATATATTTCATTAAAATGTTCATCAGTAACGAGATACACTCGAATCTATTATAAGGAAAGCGATTTCAACGTTTTATTTTTTTTTATGATATCTAAAATATGTCTCAACTAAAAGTGTAGCTATCTAGTTCTTCTTTTACACGTGTTATTTATGGGTATGCGACGTGTGTTATCAAAAATTGAAAGTATCAATTTCCTCAAAAAGTGACTGTGTTGCTTTTTACTCTTAGTATTTTATATAAATAAATGACGATGATGATTAATTTATCTATTGGTAAAATTGTCGCTAAATATAATTTACATTTGTTTCCCGTTTAGCCTTTTATATTCTACTTATAATATGTTTATTGAAATGAATATCTTAAAATTCATATTAGAATGATGATGTTTCTTTTTATCTCTATTTTACTAATAACTTTTTCTTTTTCTTTTTTTTAATTGTATACTATCGAATATTTATTTTTTAATATATTTTATGTTTTGTAGATTGTACATTTTCTTCATTAATATTTTTATGGTTTATGAAATAGGAAATAGAAAATGGGATATGGGAATATGTATACAATTTCTATATTTTGTATTTTATACACACTGTGTATGAAATATTAAAAAAAAAAAAAATCTATTTTGTAATTAATATTTTAGTTAAATACACTATATACTATATAGTAAGTCATGCAATGAATATAATATATTATACATAAACATAAATATTATATGATATTATGTATATTTGCATATTATATCTCTTACGATACGACAGTATAAAAGTGATTTTTTGTCAAAATCGATTACCTATTTTACTAGTCTACTGGTCATGATTTTCATTAGTAAATCAATTCATCCTTTAACCGGCTTTTCTGTGTTTACTGGTTTTGCAATTAAAAGTTGTTCCGTAATTCCGTATATTTACTCACAAACGAATTGAGTACTTAATCCAAAAGTTAAGATCTATTTTGATTCAAATAAATATTATTAGTTTGTAATCTCCATTAAATTAAATCGTCCTAAATAAAATCAATATTTAAAAATAGATTTGGTTGTATAATTTGATTCTATAATTGCTGATAAAAACGTATTCACTCCATCAAAATACTTGAAAATTTAATACAAGATCCTATTTAAGTTATATAAAAATATTAAAAATACATTGGTAAGTTTAATTTTATACATAGATACATTTATTTTATAATCAACAATTCTTAAAGACTTTTCTTTTTAAATTTAAGTTTTAAGAATTTAATACGAAATTCCTCGGAAGTAACTCAGACTGAAACCTTGAAATTTAAAATAAATACGTAGGAAAAAAGATATTTCATAGATATTTAAGTTTAGATTTGAACGAAATTACTTATTTAAACAATAAAGAACAATGTTAAATATTTTGTTACAATTTAAAACATTATTTGTGGAAACTTAAAACTTTGAAGTATTTTATATTATTATGAATTTTAATATAAGCAATGATATTTTTAATTTATTTTCAGATGTTAAATTTTTATAGGTACTTACTAGGAATCTACTTATACTATTTTACAGTGTTTGTAGGTAGATGTTATAAAATTTTAATTTATATAAGTTGATTTAATGTAGTATTAATTGTTATCGTTGTAATAATTAAATATTAGTTATATAATATATGCAATACTTTCGGGAAAAATTATATTAATCTACTATAATACTTAAAATAAGATAAATAACTTTAATAGTTATTTATATATAAAAAGTATCGTACAATATATTTGATTATATAAGCTAACAGATAGTTTCCGTTTTGAATCGTTTTTCGTTTACAATAAATTCAAATTTAATATACTTATAAATATAATAGTTACCACTCAACATCTAATGCACAGCAGAATAGTATCCACTGCCAACCCTTTTATTTTTTACTGAAATATAAAATACATATTAAGTTAAACATTTAAATTTTTACTTATATAAGTGTATCAACTAATAGTTAGCGAATTTTGTGCATACAATAAAATATTTTTATAGTTGTAAGTTGTAAAATTTAGCTACTATATTTCTTTTAACTATATTATTGATTTTATAATATACTTTATTACGAAATCAATGGTTATAAGATATTTCCAATTGTTACAACTAAACAATTTCAGATTCTGAGCGAAGACGATTTATAGTATTTAGACGTAAGCTTATTTAAACATTGTTAATAAATTTAGATGGTGAAAAGTAGAAATTTTCTAGAATTTTTTTAAATAATTGGAAAAATTAAAAATAAATTAAGAATTAATAATAATTTATAAGGTTTCGAGAAAATGATTTTGTTTTTTTTTTTTTTTTTTTTGAAGAACAAAAAAAAAAAACATTAACCATAAAAACTTGGTATGTATTTTGTATGATATAATTTTAATAGTTATGATAGAATAATAACAATTTTATTTATTTTGTATTGAATTTAGTAAATTAAATATTTGGATTTTTGCTTGAAGAATTTTTAGTATTGTTTTCATTTATTCGATTTGGTCCCAAGTTTTCTGAAATAAGATGTTTAATTTGAGTTAATTTTTTTATGTGCATTCCTAAATAATATGCTTTTTTTTATTAATTAAGTATTGATAAATATTAAATGATTGTATATTACACAAATTACCATAATGCGAGTATAATATTATTGTGTGCGTAACGCTCGTGAAGAACTTTGTATTGTTCAAATATTTCCTGTATAAATATTAAATAGGTATGATAATATGATATGTATTTGCAAGCAAATATCTTTTTGTTTTGAGTATCTAATAATTTAATGAAATATTTAAGTTACATCATAGTTATTTTGATATAACTTTGTGAATATTATGATTATCCATGAGTATTATAATGTTTAGATCCAGCCCATAAATGAGGTACCTAACTACCTATAATAGTAATTATAAAATTCTCGGAATATTTTCGATTTTAACTTTTTAATTAATTTTTCAAAACCTTATAACGATTGTAGTTCTACTGCATCGTAAACAAATAATTAAGATAATAACCTACTAAAAACTTTCAGACTGGCTTATTAACTTCACTACTAGGGGTTATAAGGTTTCACTATCTATCTCAAGTTTAATTTAAAATCAAGCCTCAAAGCAGCTTACAATAGTTTTATAAAAAGATACATTTTTATTTTCAAGACAATTATATACAACAGATGTGGCATATGAACTTATATACTATTATATTAAAATATATGTTTATTAAAACATATATATTATTGTTATGCAGGACGAGATAATTTGTTTTATTTCGTGCACAAAAGACTTTAAAACCGAATTCAATCAACCGACAGGAAAATGTCTTGAAATTTTTCAATACAAATAGATTTTTTTTAAGGTAATGAAAAATCTTATTTGCGTATTGTTGAATTGTTGAGTGAATATTTTTAATCTTATCAGTTACCTACTGTACAAATTGAAATTTTTATTAAAATTGTGATTGGAAAGTGGAAACACACTTAACGATTTTTCTTTTGCAATGTGAATGGAATTATATATTTTATAGTTGTAGTTATATACTTACTTACTTTTTTTACAGTAAAACCAATCTGTTATTATCGATCTGTAATCAGAATGATATTTTTAGACGAAATCCTTTTTTAAGATTAATATTTGTATTACATGTTTATTGTGAGGATATAATACAAAAAGACTAATAATATTAATGCTAATCAAAATATTTTTAATATTATTATAATTATTAGTAGAGCAGTAATGATATTCTGTAGACTAGTCAGTATTGTATTAAAGTTTACATCTTTGAATAAGACTGACAGAAACCAAAAGAAGAGAGTATTTGATTTTAACGACTGCTTTAGTATTACTCAGGAACATAAACACTATTAAGTAAAATGTAAGCAAATCAGAAGTTTGATTAAACGTTTTGAATAGAATAAAGAAACGAAAAAAAAATGTCACCAACATGTCTGGCAGGTTTTGCTATATATAGTTAGGACTAACAATATGAGTACGTGAAATATTATATAAAATCAATCTTCACAATAAATAGGAAAAATTATAAACATTTTAGTTTATTTCGTTCGTTTTTTAAACTTTCACTTGTTACATGTAAAAGTTTTTCACCTAAATGGAAGGACAATTTTTCTCTAAAAATTCTATACCGTTTTCTTCCACTGCTAATTATTTTCTTTAAATATAGAAAAGTACTTAACGTTTTACACTACATATTTCTTTGATCTAAGATTATGTTTTATTTCTTCAAAAATTATGAATTTTAAACATTTATTTTTTGTTTGGAATTATGAAACGTCATATTATTTGATTATATTTATCATGTTTATTATTTTTAATTAATATTTTACTATAATTATTTTTAATTTAAATTGGTTTATTATTTAATGTTCATCTACACAGAAAAATATACATAAAACTATATTTATAGTCAGAAAATAAAATGTATAGAAATAAAAATTACCAAAAAACTAGTTAAATTAAATAAATTAAATTTACTATAATCATTATAAATTATTGTATATTTACTGTTTACAAAAGTAAGATTTATCAAAATTATAATTCACATATTTTTTATTATTTAATATTGTTAGTATTATTATTCATTGATTATTATAGCATTTTAAATTATATAACACTCCATTTTTTAAGACATAAATAAATACATAAAAAAAAAAAAATCTGTATAATATATTTATGATGTTTAGTACTGACAAGAGGTAAATAATCTTGGGAGAATAGATTACGTATTTCCTATACATGAATCTAGTTAGAATTGTATACAAGAGGGAACAGAAACTATACTTCTTACCATACAAGTATAATATAAGGTGATTTGGCACCGAGTTCATATGAATACGCTGGGCACTGTCATAAACTTATTTTGAAAATTATAAAATGGTTATAGCTGTAAATTGAATACTCCATAAAACTTTAAAAAATGTATTAAAAATTCTTAAAAATCAAGTTTTAAATGTAATAAAAATAAGAAAAAGTACCTTAGGATTCACAGGTTTACAAAATTAAAAAGTTTTAATTGAAATTGAATTCGTATTACTACTTATAAAATTATTCCAAAAATACAGTGAACATGCCATTTTTTTTTTTTTTTTTTTTTTTTCAGTTAAAGTCACTTGATTTTTATATTTAATCTCGCTTAAAATTAATTAGATCTAAGTACGCCACAGTCCGGTATATAATTTAATACATTGGTCACATTTTTAAAAATCGGCACCTTTTCAGATCAAGACCGGGATTTAAAAGATACCAGGATTGTGCGCTAAAAGCAGATAGTGTCCTGGACGAACAGCGACCCTACTCTAATCGATATAATATTAAGGATTACATTTTCTGCAATGTCATTACCGTAATGTTTAAATATTTGCTGCCACCCGGATTATCACATCGAAGCTATCGTATAAGACTCGTTTAAATAATAAACTGTATATTATTATACTATCATTAATCAAAATTAAAAATCTCGTCATAATTTTTTGTCCAATAAAACGATGAAATGCAATGAAATCTGTTATAAAATGTTATGGAAACGCAGTTGAATGTATTTATCAGTCACAAAACAATGATTAAAAAATAATTATTATCAAATGCGTTTTACATCATGAACAATTATTACGGTTAAAACAAAAACGTATTTCATAATTCACTGAATCTTAAGAAATTTTTTTACATTATGAATATATTAAGAATGACAGTGAAGAAGGTATCTACTGGTTTGAAAAAAAAAAAACTCAAAATCAATATTTTAAAACATTTTATCTTCATAAAAAAAATAAATAAAAATATTAAGACATGCTCGTATTATACCCGGGAAGAATTTTTAATTAAACTTAAGAAGAAATTTAATTAATTAAGTATAATCGATCGATTATATATCTGTCATTATATGTGTATAAATCGTTCGTAACAATTTTGTTCAATAGATTATCATTTTTAGAATAGTATTAGTTTCAAAATTTTGAACTACGATAATTGTAGTTTAATAATTATGGTAGAGAACTTAATAAAGATTGTTGTGTGTGTTACAATGAATGCAAAGAATTCACAACCAATAACTTTTTGTTTATGAATGAAATTATATCAACGTGATGGTATTTTATTAGGGTTTCAAACTTTCAAAATTAAACGACAGCAGAAAAAAATGTCAACAAACATAAATACGATTAAATTCGTCGCTTTTATTACTATCTACATGTTGTACATACTTATAAAATATATTCCCACTTTTGATTGTTTCAATTTAAACGTGAAAATACGTATAATTTGTCTCCGATGTTGATGTACAATTATTAGTTTACGCGCGCGTATTCATCAAGTAATGCGAAAATACCTTTTTGAAGCTTACGATAATAATATCTCTTGATGTTGAAATATGAAAATCATTTTTTAATGACTTGAGCAAACGTATTATATCATATCTGTTTCATATCAGACGATGGTAACGACTTGTGTGCGTGCCAGACGACTGAATGTTGAGAATTTCTCCAGTTCGTTCTTAATGTATTTTGGTTATTATTCATAGACGTTTATAACTTATAAGTATCATTCTTTATCGAATTTTTTCCAATATCAGTTGAACATTTTTAGAAAAATTTAAAATATTTCCTATAACGCAATGAATATTGTACTTGTTTTATAAATGTATATTATAATTTATAATATAGATACTCGCTCATATGTTTCATATCTATATATTTTTCTTTTTTGGTGCAAATTTACTGCATATAGTTATTACGATACAAAGATGCAGTAAATATTTATTTATTTTTTGTATACACGTACTTACTAAGATTATGAATTCGTATCGAAAACGTATATAAAAGTAAAACGGTATATTATTCCTGTCGTTACGAAGCACACATTAGTTTACTAGTCGGTATGACGACGGTCGCACTATATACGGGCGCAATTGAGCAGATGATAGTCAGGTGTTCTTCCAACATTCAAAACCTGATAACAAACTCCAACATTCAAAACTTGATAACAAATCTAACACGACGATGAATTTGAATACCGAAGAATTTGCAACGAACCATCGACTACTGCCGGCGCGAGACACGGCCGTTAGCAGCCACTGACGCCGATTGCTGGCGAACGATCCGGTCAACGGAAACTACGAAACGTTGCGAGCCACCGACACTGAAGTGCGGGAAAGTAACCAACGAAGAACCACGACGACAATCGTTATGATACGCCAAAGGCGCGTGCACCGTCTTTCTTTTATTTCGATACTGAAGTCAATCAACAAATAGCACACAGGCAACGCAAAACTTTATTTTTAATTAATTTAACAAAACCACAGCCAGGCGAACCAGCACGGATAAGTCCAGTCGTTACCCTCACCCATTGTAATCTTGCGGTCGGCGGCGTCAGAAATAGATTCTACTCCCCTCCCCCCACTCCCCAGATCGCAAATGGGGGCGCGCCCTGAAGCACGCAGAGTAGTCACGAATGACGAATAATAGACCACGGACAATCACGCTTTAAATTGACTAACTCCGAGTCCGGCGATCAGAAGGTCCTTGGTCCTGGGGCGATTGGAGTTCGTAACATCGGAGCGAGCGTTGGCGGTGCGGTATCGATGCCCGTCTCTCTTCTCGCTATTCAGTTTTTTTTGGCATTCACGGAAGGCGACGATAAAGTACCCGGAAAATTTCGACATCGTCAGCGATTCACCGGACGCCCCAGTGTTAACCACGTCCCAGCATGTCTTCGGAATCTCACGGTGAATGTATGCGGGCGCGCGGCACGTCGGATCGTGAATTTATACCGTATTTCGGTAGCTGGGAGTCGAACGGCGGATAGTGTTCAACCAATAACAGCGCCGGTAATTAAGGGTAAGCCCAGGGTCACGCAAAGGCTGGTATACCCGCCTCTGCAAGCGAAACCCCCGTTCGAGAGGACCGATTTCGTGCGGGTGTATGGTTTAGTCGGAGAGCCGATGATATCGTAACTGGCGGGTCCTGGGACTTTGCCGTGTGGTTTTCGCGGTACGCGAGAAATGACTACCACGGCGTCCGTTCGTTGTGTCGCGCAGAAATGCGATATAGACAACAGTAGTAAACCAGGTTAGACCTCGCGTGGACTTGGTTACAGGAAGTTTAATGAGATGTTGATGTGCTACTGTAGATCATAAATTTATGACGGTGAAATACTTTAAATGAGTACTTCAACGTTTTATACTATATAAAGAGCACCGGAATTTTAACTGATTATCGATCTTTCAAGTAACTATATATCAAACATATCAATGGATATGATTTAATTGTATTAAAAATTAACCGTCTAGTGTAATCTCAATTACATAAGTCACTATATTTTTAGGTATTTAATTACAAAATATACAATAGTTTTTATATAATCATTTTTCCAGAGTAACTGGTCACAAGTTACATTTATGTAATTGAATAATTAGGTTCTTCTTATAATTCATAACTTACAATTATAAACAATTAAGATATTATATTGATTTAATAAAATACAATATAAATATAATATATTGGTATAAACTATGAAAAATTATAATTTAAAACAATAAATTAATTTAAAATAAAAATAAATTTCATTTTAAGTATTGTATTATAATTTATAATAAACCTTTTACCAAATTAATTAAATTTTTTTGATATTTAGTAGTGTTGTATAGTATTTTAAAAAATATATTATTCAAATACTTATACCGGTGTTTTTCTTGATAAGTATTAATAAATTTATTAAATTCAATAATTATTTTAATAAGTAAATTTTTTATAAAATAATTTTACACTAATACACATTTGAGTATAATATTTTGCTATATTTCCTAAAAAGTGATTAACAAATGTTAATATAATATGTTGTAATATTCTATAGAAAGCTTAATATTAAACATAATACATTTGTGCCAAAAATATTAAACGTTGTCGTGTAAATATAATTGAAACAAACTTATGATTATAACACGGGACGACAATATTTCTTAGTACCTATGTAATTTAAGAAGCTTATAACTTTTATTGAAAGTATTAATCAAATAGTATTTAGTTACGTTTTGAAGTTACTTAAAAATTATGTAACTGATTAATCATAACAAGTTACATACATTTGTCCAAGATACACGTAAATGTGTACATGTAATTATTACTGCTCATCCCTGATTAAACGTAATATCAACCATATATTTTGTAGTTTGTACAATATTTATACTAGATTTAACTAATCTCTGATATCTTAGCTTGCAATTTTGTAGGAAAGCACTTAAAACTTTGAAACTGTACCTTGGTACATACATAATAATAATTAATAATTTTCGTAATAAATTAATTAGCTTATCTAAGAATTAATTTTTGAATTTGGTGATTTATCGATCATACCAATAACTCTATAACAGAATGTAAACTAATTATTAACATTATTTATCATGTACAGTTTAATATTAGAATTATTGATTTTTAGCTAACTTATATATATATATAGGGTGTTTCATTAAGAACGCCGGATTTAATTTCGTTATTACTTTATTAATATTAAATATTAAGAACAAAAACATTATATGAGCATGAAGTATACACACTCCGATTTATGTATGGAATATAAAATCTAGCATATGTCGTCCACCTCTGCTTCGCTGGCAAGCTTCAGTTCTGGCCACAAAATTTCCTATCACACGCTGACATATATCCTGGTTTAGTTCACCAATGACACGACGAAATTCATCCTTAAATTCTTCAATGGTTCGCGGTTTATTTCCATAGACGTGAGTTTTAACGTAACCCCAAAGAAAGAAGTCCGGTGGGGTTAAGTCACATGACCTAAAAATTACTGGGCAATTTAAATCCGGCGCTAGGTGTTTCATTAAGAACGCCGGATTTGGCGTTCCATAATGGCCTCCCAGGTCATGTGACTTAACCCCACTGGACTTCTTTCTTTGGGGTTACGTTAAAGTTCACATCTATGAAAATAAATCGCGAACCATTGAAACCAGGATATATGTCAGCGTGTGATAGGAAATTTTGTGGCCACAACTGAAGTTTGCCAGCGAAGCAGAGGTGGACATATGTTAGATTTTATATTCCATACATAAATCGGAGTGTGTACACTTCATGCTCATATAATTTTTTTGTTCTTAATATTTAATATTAATAAAGTAATAACGAAATTAAATCCGGCGTTCTTAATGAAACACCCTTTATATATATATATATTTATTTTTTGTTTGATTTTTGGTTTGTACAGAGACGATTACTTGAGTTGAAGATTTAAGTCTGGGTCTATTGTGTTTTTCGTTTAACTCATCTTTATTTAAAATTTTAACAATGAATTTTTAAACACCGTCAAAGTAAAAAATGTTATTGTTTTTGCACTATTTGTTTTAATTTAAAAATTGTTCATTTTGTATTAATTGTTTATGTCTGTTACGAACAAACGATAATTTAGTATATCGATAAGCCAAACACTTTTAAATCATTTTACTTGTCCATATTTTTAGGTCACTGAGCGTTTATTGTATGAAACAATCGATTAAATATTATATACAGTACAAAGAAAAATAATTTTAGCTAAAAATTCATAGATGTGACGCGTAGTTTATTAAACTGATTAACCGAAACCCACACTTAACTTTTCATAATACGTTTATTTGTAAATTGCCGTTTTCGTAAAAGTTTTCGGTCAAATGCTAGCTACGTGTGATGTATATAAAATGATTATTTGAAATTAAAAAGAAAAAAAAATCGCATATATTTTTTAATATGTTAAAAGATAAAATAAATTTATGTTGTGAACATGTCGACGCGATAACGGCGGTAAATGCATTAAGTTAATATCAAACGCATCCGTTTCTCCACTCCATATATTACATAATGTTTGGAGTGTGCGAATATTATTCAATATCTACAACTATATAATATTATAGGCGCCTACGCTGTTCATTCACGCCAATGACCCGCTGCAATAATCGCGGACGCGTATAAATGGTTGACGATTGTTCGCGATAATCAATTCGTAATAGACACGACGACACATATTATTGAAATATACTCATCATACTAGCGGACAGATGTGTATACACGGTTTTCGTTTATTTATTTGATCTAATATCAGAATGTTTCCCGATCCTGTACTATATCTGTAGGTATTTAAAAGTGTGTTTACCATAGTTTAGATTTATTGAAATCAAGTGTCATCAAGCTGTGTTTCAGTTTTAAAATATAATTAGAAATTACAGATAGGTATGTATATTAAGGTGCTATCGAGTTAAAAAAAACTCGTAATTAATTGTACCTACTAATTTTTTGAGCCTATTGCAATATTAAATACACCACAGTATAAAACTGTAGTTCTTAAAATCACTACTTAAATAATATTTTGTCATGTGATTATTTATTTCTGATATATTATAATCAAAATAAAATGACATAATATTAAAGAAAGGATTTTTTGAAATAAAAATGAAATCTTAATTATTAGTCAATTAAATATTTATCATAGTTATATGACTTCCTAAAGTTATTCTATTTAATGGATAAGGTGGTGTCGAAATTGGGACAGTAATACAATTCAATTTTTCGATGTAATTAAAGACTAGCATAGCACGATACAGTTAGTAAAAAATAAATAATTAATCCCAAAACAAAATAAATATTTAAAAATCAGCATTTAAGCCTATTTTGACTTTTAGGCCCTAACTTTGAAGTAATGCAAAAAAATGGAATCCAAATATTCAAACTTTCTAGACATAGCATTACGTAGAATTTCTAATGTTCCTTCCTATTTCACGTGTGCTTATTTCCATACTGATTTTCAGTTTAAGCCCGTGCTTGAAGAAGCAAAAACATTTCACGAACGATTTCATGACAAGTTCACCACTGTAATCCTTTTATCCGAAATCTCTCTACGTTAACAATCCCAGGAAACTTTCCAAGAATAAGTACTTAAACATAACTTTTGTCGTGATTTATTAAATTAAAATACACGAACAAATAAATAAATGTATCACCGTATTCAAACGGGCTAACGTGATATGAAACATAAGGTTTGAATAATTTAATAAATCATGTTACACGTATTACACATAAAATGTAATTACTTTACTCGTGATAAAGAATATCCAACTTAAATTATTTTATTTACGAGTATAAAAGTTATGCTTTAAATCATATTAATACATAGTTAGGAAGAAAAGAAGTGTTTTTTTTTTTTAACCAAGTTTATCAATTATATCAAACATCTTGTTTGATTTTGAATAGAAAAAAAAGAAAAAACGACATTGTCTAAGGAAATATTTTTAATTACTTAACGATAAACCTGTTAAAAAATATAATTTTATATTGGATTTCGGTTTTAAAAATTTTATATTATCTATCATATAATTATACAGAATTTACATATTTTGATAATTTTTAGGGTGTATCAGTATAAACGTTTATTTGGTTTTTAAGGTGTTACTATTTATATAATTATTCACTGAGTAAAAATGCTTGAAAACTTAATACAAAATCTCATATAAATTGTTCTAATAGGTTTACTTACACACATTTTTAAAACATATACGCACAATTTATTTTTATCAGTATTTAAAGTTCAAATTTCGACTGATTTCGTTAAAATCACGAAAACTTTCAAACTGTTTTACAGCTGAAAATTTAAAATAAAAAGAAACGATAATTTTTATAGCAAATTTTTGAAAATATAATACAAGTTTCTCATAAGTGGTTCATATTGAAACCATACTATAATCAATATATTTAAAACTCCAACGTGTACAATTTTATTTTATACACACGATGACTACATTTTTAATTGCATTGTTTTCGACAAAAATCAATTCAATACCTACTGCATTTACGAATAGTAAAATAAATTACTTTAATAGCAATATCAAAAAATTTAATACGAAATAAATTAAGTGTCAAGACGTGATTTAATAAGCTATTACTGTGTTTATTATAGGGTATCTATGTAAAATGTAAAAATATTTATGGGGGCTAAAAAATATTTATCTTTGTGTTGTTTTAATCTAACGTGCTGCAGCTATGCCACTGAATTTTAATCTCCGCCGTGTTTATAGTTAAATATCATCGCGAACAAATAATGTTAATCATGTATTGTACAGTAATATGATATACTGCATACGTTTATTGTGATATTGTAGTGAGTTTACAATGATAACTAGAAAATATAAAGGGGAATTATAAATTTATAACCATCCAAGAATTTCGCATTAATGAATGTATATAGGACGAGTATTGGTAACCGACGGAAGGAATTATTCGAAAAGATTATAGAAAATATCGAGTTCTATTGAAGTTTAAATAAAAGATTATGTAAATATTATTAATGTACGTGTGTCTTTTATTGTAGTGATTTAATACCTATTTACTTTTTTTTTTTTTTTATTAGATAAGATAGAATATTTACAATCTGTAATATTTATATACATACAATAAGTAAATTTGATAATATAATAAAGGAACGTGTGGATACCCTCTAGCTTGTGGGAATATTTACTTATGCTGACGTGTGTTCGTGGTTCAAATAAAAATAAAAATTAAAAATGTTTTATTACGCATATTATTGTAGCGAGTTATAGCTTTAGTATAACGAAAACGAAATTAAAAACATAGACAAATCAAAATTTAGATTTGTTTATTTAATTAAAATATTTAAATAGTGACGTAAAAATTAAAGAATATTCATAAAAAATATCAAACGTCTATACTGTACGTACGTAATCGATTTAAAGTGATATTACATACGTATTATAAATGGGCGGACTAACACACGCCGTCATAATATTATTATCAGTTAATATTTATTATTTTTTTTTTTGTTTTAACATTATTGTAGCCAGTAGGTACTTACGTAATATACTTATAAAACGAAACAAATTACACTTTACAATTTTTAATTGTCGATTTGTACTATTGCGATGTTGTTGATTATATTACGGTGCGCCAGTGTTTAGAAGAAATAACAAATTAAAATTAAAAGTCAAAATATTTTAAACGTGTAGGCTGAAAAGAGAGAATGAAGGCATATAATAGTATCGGTGCATCCTGTGATAACGTTTTAAATTTTAATCAACGGTTTTATACTTTGCGTGTATACCTTGCGCTTACAGAAAATCTGACAATACGAGAAAATCGAAAAAAGATATTTCTATATTGTACGGTGTTGCTTATGAAAAATACTTTAAACAAATTTATGTCGCTCGACTACCCAAAGATTCCGGCGTACTACCTCTGATGAAAAAAAAAATCAATCGTCATGGTCAAACAAAACAAAAAAAGTAAACATTCAATAACACCGCAAACTTTTTGCGAAATCGCGAAACAACCTTTTAAAATCCCCATATTTTCAAACATCTTATTTTTAATAATATTACAAAATATATCAAATAATTATTTTTTCAAAAACTATTCGTTGTATTTGCAAGCGTAACGAAAAAAAACCCACTATTCGCGCAATCACTATGACAAAGTTCAGTATTTCCTTGTTGTTATGATATTGGTATGCTAAAAGCATATTATAAAAACACGCACTATACAGAAATGTTTTAAATTGTTTAATTTTAATATAGCTCAACTTTAAAATATTTTCTGACCTACTCTAAAACATGTGCCACGCGTAACAGTTTTACTCACCTACAATATAGTATCTACGACGACGTACTGTACATTGGAAATTTTATTTTTTTGCTTCCAAGAATCTTGTTTTAGGTGTAAAATCGCTATGGTCGCGTTAACATAATATTTTGTGTGCCAAAAATGTTGATTAATAGCTGATAAATTTACTGTCAAGCGTGTACAAAATATTATGATCCGCTTTACACGTTGCTCATATACTTTTCATTTTTACGGTATGTATTCCGCGTCACTATATATTAATGTATCGCACGGATGGCGCTGTGTCGTGTGTTCAAACATAAAATTGTTTCTACACGTTTCCAAAAATTGTTTTTAGTTAACGCTAAATAATAACGACGTGAGGCTATCCTATATAGGCGCCGGTCTGCAACTCGCCAGTTATTATAATAATACAGTCACTTAATTTCGAAACGATTTACATTTTAATATTTATTACACTCAATTATTTAACTCCCAGAAATATGTATTTATCAAGACGTTAAAACTTTATCGCTATAGTTTTATGTTTATTACGTCGGAGCAAGCTGTTACAACAATATTGTCCGTATTGTTTACAGACCGTTTTGATATTATTAAAAGAATATTTTTTTAATTTTTTTTTTTATAATAGCAGCGGGTATAATGCATGAAATATAATAAATATAAGCTATATACTAGTCTACAGCCGTATACTTGCGTTCATGTTGAAGAGTCTTTCAGTAGGAAAGTTACTTCGATGGTATGAAATGAGATTCTAGCCTACCCCTTTTCCCTGTCGATTGAAAACCAAATGCATACCTAAACCGCCCAGAGGTATCTCTGTAATGTTACAATTTTTTTTTTTTTTTTTTTTTGAAACAAGTAATTTTATCGCTAAAACCTATCGAACAAATATTTATATTTTGAATACCCAAACTGACCTCAACTATTACGTATTATGTGATGTGCTGTTCGTTGTGCAAAAAGTTTACGCTTTCCATACTTACATATTATTATCATATACTACATTTCGTTTGCAGTATATATATTTACGTAACATAAAAGTGCAATGTAGCAGGTGTAATATATCTGTACGACGTTATGTATATATACGAATTACATTTAAAACGGAAATTATAAACATTATTTACGCCGTGTCTTTGCGATCGAACTTTCATCGTTCATATAGTATAGGTATGGTATTGCGGTCGGCGAGAAGGAGGGAAATAGATTGTCGAACTCGAGAAATTTTACTAAAAGAAAAAAAAAGAAAAATGAAACGTCTAAAAATGAACTTTGACGGTAAGTAATGTTTTGTGGAAAAGTGGTAAAGACTTTTTCATTTTATTGTCAATCCATAGTGAACGACCACTTGAGTAATAACTTTTTTTAAAGAAAAATGTTCATTTATTTATTATTATTATACACGTACAGATATACAAAGCTGGCAGTTGTGCAGTAAAATAAAAAAAGATTAATAATTATGGCAGATAATTTTATAGTTTTGCATATTTGTATTAGTTGGTCGAAAAAACAATAACTATAAAGTTAATACAAAAACGTGTTTCATAACTATAAACCATTCGATATGTAATATTGTGCTAAACACAATTGGTTATCTTGGCATACTGGCATGCTAATTTTAGGGTTTTTAAGTTATTTGTTATATTTTACTAATATTTAGTACCTATAGGTATCTACTAAAACATAAAAATGAATGCTTATTTAAAAAGAGATAGTATCAGACAAATCGTTTGATTTTAAAATCAATAAATAGTAAAGTTATTAATTTCACATTTTTATTTAACGGTATAAGTATCGTGCACATTATGTTTTTAAATAATAATATTTTGCTATTAATGATTTTAACTGAAAAATGTCAATAACAAATAAATGTTAAGTCGACATTATATATATATATATATATATATGTATACTAGTTTTTATATGTAAGTTAGAAAATACTTAAGTAGAAGATTAATAATAAAAAAATGCGTAAGCTTTAAATTTTGAGGTTGATACTGTTTAAAAATTTGATTTTGTAGTTATTAAATTTTGGGGGTATTTTTCAAAATAGTTAGAAAAATATAATTAAAATTAGAAAAAAAAAAAATTTTTTTGTGTAAAACACATTTTTAAAAAAAAGACCTTGTTTCATATATAAACCTTGAAATTTAATAAAAGTTTTTCTTATAAGAGTTATAAAAAATACTGAGAACATTATACAGATATATTTTTAGAGCATATGAAGTTTAAATTTGATGAAATTGGATAATCATGCGTAAAATACAATTTCTGTTGATATGTTTTTGATTTTGTTTTTTTAGTTTTTTGTTGCAACTTTGTAAGTATTAACTTTATAAACTAGGAACAATTTACTGTAACTTAAATTACTATTTCTATACTCAATAAAATTGTCAAAATAGTTCAACTACTTTTAAGGTATTTGTAGATACTTGAAATATAATTCTTTTTTTTTTTAAAAGTTTTCATGAAAATTTCTAGACTGATCTCTAAGTTGTTTTTAAAATTCTATAAAAATATATAAAATACACATTCACTATTTTTTTATTTATTTAATTTTTTTTTTTTTACTGAAGTTCAAATTTTGTAATAAAAATGTACAAAGTAGTTAACATTTTGATATTACTAAATTGTTGTCAATGTTTGTGACTTTAGTACAAGATTCATCATAAATATAGTTACTATAGAAACTCAAAAAATAAAAAAAAAATACACAAGTTTAAATTTTTAATTATTTTATACAATCGAAGTTTAAACGAAATTAGTCATTAAACGAATAATAATGTTTATGTATTTTGTTATAATTCTCAAATATTATAAATACGGGGCTTGTCATTTTTCGTTTATCATTATATTTTATTATATGCATACTTAGCACTCTTTAAATATTTAGGTTAGAGTATTGTATTGTAAGCTATCGTTTATTTATACCATAAACTTATTAATATCGTCCTAAGTCAACACAAATTCACATTATAATGTTAATCAAAAATAAAGTTTAGAATTTATGATATTTTCTCGTAAAGGGCCAGTTTATTTTCGTTGAAATCAAGGTATATAAATAAGATGAAACTCGCGATGGGTTGATAAAATGAAACCATTTAGCATTATTTCTGGCCATGATTGACAATTTATATTGAGAGCAACATTAAGCCCCGTAATTGGATTTCAAACGTTTATCGAAATATAATGTAACGCTCTAACGAGCGCCCATTATTTCAATCATTGATAAAAGATGTTTCTTCAAAGATATACAATTCATACGTTATATACACCTCGTGACGGACGGATTGATAGATAAGTAGACCAGAAAAAAAAACATAGTTGCCGGGAAACTTGAAAATAGGCTGTGATGCAAAGATGATTATTAGATTTGTGAGGTATCTGTCTCACTATAGTTCTTTGCGAGTTTTTTTTGACAAAAGTATATATAGGGTGAAAGTTGATTGCGGCAAACGGAAATATCACAGGCTTGATCGGCGATTTCCAGTTTCGGAGACTTGAGTAAGTCATAAGATCAAATGCCATGACAACAATTTTATGAAAAAAAAAAAAAAAAAAAAAAAAATTGTTCATAGAATTATAAAATTTAATATTAATTAATTAATTTTATTTTTTTAATTATTTTCGGTCATTTTGTCCAATCACAGCATAATATTATAAACTAAAAATAAACATCTAGGAAAAAAAATGTAAAATAAAAAATATATACATATTATCATAATATAAAAATAAATATACTTAAGTTTATGTATGTTTAATACCTGATAATAAATATAGTACATAATATTGGTTTTTGACTATAGATTAATTAAGAATTGAAAAAAAAGGGTTTTGAGTTTACAAGAGACCTAACCTAACCTAAGCAACTGGTTTAATATTTACACATTTATTCATATTGTTTATTTATACTGTTTAGTTAAAATATAATACATTACCACGCCAATTCAATTTATAAGAGTTATGCACTAATGCAAAATAATAATAATAATAGTTCGTTTGCTCGGTAAAAAAGTCTCAAAGATTTTAACACTTCCGTATCAATAACAAGGTAAGTTAAATTAAGGTCTGATATAATATTATATGAATTTAAGATTATTATTATTTGATTTTTCATTTATTGATATTTTTATATTGTCAAAAATGCTCGAGAGTTAACTGAAGCGGATACTGGACACTGGTATACATAGCTACATAGGCGATTTCTTAAATGTGTTTGAAGTTGTTTGGTTTCGTTACAATATTCACAGTAAAATTATCATTATTATAGTAAAAGTAAACATGTTAATTATATCATAACCGTATATTGACAGCATAAAATATTATAAACTCAGTTGATGGACCGTAAAGTTTGTAAGCAGAACAGAGGGGTTGACTGGTTAGTTTGATTGTGCGGGGCAACATCCGCTTACGCCGATACTAATCGAGGCCTATATTTTGTGTCATATTTAGTATGAAAAAAATAAACAAATTAATGTGTATATGTTTTTAAATACAAATTAATTTGTTTACACCGGTGGCGTGTTCCAGTGCGTCAAGGACCCCCTCCCCCCCAATGAACACGAGAAGATAAATTAACTTCTATTTGAAAAACATTTTTTTCTTTGACATTTTTATATTTTTAGAATTTTGACTTGGAAATCATATCAAAAGTTTGTATAAACGTATTATACATTCACACACGCATGCTATGTGCATACAATAATATAACATAAGTCAGTCATAATATTATGATCATATCTTCTTCTTTGATAATTTTTACTTGGGAACGTATTCGGGTTTTTTATGATGGTCGATTTTAAATTGGTTCGTTGAATCGGTTGTCTGGTCTCCATAACAGAAATATCATTGTCTTATAAAGTTTATTTTAAGTACACCTATATTGCGCTTGCGGCTCGTTGGCTCATTTAAAAATAAGCACAGGTGTCTCACTGTTTTACTTCATTCAATATCGTTTGTACTATATTATATCTGGTTTTTTATCATTCCAACGTGACAAGTTATAAGCAAACTGTAGATGTTTAAACATTCCATCATGATAAGATATTTTGAAAATTTAATTTTAATTTTTAGTGATTGGACAGAAAATGTTCTAATACGATCGAGTAGTTATATCCAACATTTATGTTCCTAACTGACTGCATGGTACACGGTGTGTTATAATTATAATATAGTGTATACTAAGTAGTATAGAGAATTACGATTACAAAACAAATAACAGTATAAAATATAATTATATCTATAACAATGATAATTGATGGTTTATTAAAACACTAATCTTTGTTAAAGAACTTTAATTGTTCCTGATTAAAGTAAAAGATATTCCAGATACTTTTGAAAATTAAGATTTAGTACAAAAATATTTATAATTATTACTGTAATTCTCTCCCTTGGTAGTTATTGCAGGATATTAAAATTATGGTGGACTTCTCTATAAAATTTGTCTAAAATTCCATCTAATTTATCAGAATATTACTTAATAATTGTAATGAAAGTTACTATCCAAATGTCTATAAATTTTTAAAAATCGCGATTGATAATTTTTATTTGTTTAAACACAATAAATTGATTAATTTAATTATTTCAACATATACTTTTATAATAAAAATAAACATCAGGTATCACGAATTAAAGAGTGGTAAGTTTAAATTTTCTGACCCTCCCTCCCTCCCCCCCCTATACGTACCTGGTTTGCACCAAATATGAAAGTTAGAACTTTAAATATTAAAGCCATTCCGAGCAAATTTTAGCTTGATTTTCATTACTACTGTAGTACCAAATTTAATTGTTTAAATCACTTAAACCTATATAGTAAACAATTATTGGGCCACTGATTGTGCCAGTTTTTTTGAGGCCAGTTTATAATTCTCGGAATAGTCTCGGGTGTGATATTGACATGCTCATATTTTAGATTTTTTTTGCAGAAAAATAATTCTACACCACAGCATAGTTGGTCCTCATATGGGGAGGTGTACATTTGACTCGGTCTGATTCACACTACTGAAAACAAATGATTCCATATAATACACCTATTATGTAAATTATATTTAATGGATCACAATACCATTAAATACACCCGGTGGGTCTTATTTTTTATTTATTTTTATTTTTTTTACCCTTACTGATGGAACATTTTGGAGTGATTATTATTACAAGCATATAGGTATAGCCCGTAATAATATATAATATTATTTATGTACATATTTGTGATTGATTGACTTTACTGGATGAATAATCGTCAGTTAAATGTATGTGTCATGTAATATGTACTACCTACTACCACTAAGCAATAGCTATTACTTTATCGGTGCAACACGATTGCACAATTTTTCTTTTTTGACTCGATTAATTACACTACGATTGCGCAAAAAATTTGCAACACAATTGCGCCCCGATCCCTTTTTATCTGTTAAAATCACAACACCATTGCGCACCAAATAATGTGTGTATATAGTATATACTTTATTTAATAACTTATGTATAACATATTAAAGTAATTAATCAATTATTGCAGGCTTAGGACTGTCAACAAATTATCATCGTCGGCTCGGTTAAAAATTGTTTTTTTTCTTAAATTACACGGCATACGTATGCTAAATGTGTATACAAACATAGTCAATAGTCGATATTTGTTTTGCTCATATAAAAATAATCCGTTATAAATTTAATGGTTCCATTGCTTGCAAATAGTCATTCATTGATGTTTTGTTATTTTTAAATTTTTCTCAGGTATCCATCATAAATTTAATATTGTTTTCTTGCTCTTTTCGTAGTTTATTTTTTTCGTTGCGTTTAATACTATTTATTTTTAAATATGTTTCAGTTTGAATACCTAATAATATGTTCATTACTTAGAAATTAAACGGATGCGAGATATAAAACTGCGAATTATAATGCATATGAAAATACTCTGGACCATTAGTTGTTCTAGCTTCTTCTTATGGTTAATCTGTCCATAAAATTGGAAGATATTGCGCATCGGTTTTTACATAGTTTCTAAGTAAATAATCGGTAAATCCAAAATTAGATATAGGAGCATTTTCAATTAAATGTAAAAAAACATTCTCTAAATTGACTGGTAAAATCCTAAAGGAAAAAATGTTTTTAGCCAATCACCTAATGCCGAATTTGATTTACACTCATTTAGTAGCTGAATATCTTTTTGGATATGTCTAAACCAAGTTTGATTTAAATAAAACCTACATGCCAAACTTCTACAGCTCGGGAAAATTTCTTTAACAGCGTGATGTGTACTTTTTTCAAAATCGAAATGAAAAGTTTATTGGGCTAATAATAGTTGTAAATGTATATCAGTCAATTTCAAACACAATTCTTCAATTTTAAGCCACATATTTTGATTTTGAAGTCAAAAAAAACAATACACTACAGGTACCTGTATAAAAACTATTTTGCAATATATGAATAGTTTGAAGTTATTCATAATATTTGGGGAATGTGAAAACGTCCCATCAGCAAATATATGAAAGCTTCAACTTAATATTTCGAAATTAGTAGCACAACTGCACAACATGTAAACATTACCAGACTTGAAGTTGTTTCCATATGACAAAATAACTCACCAGTGTTACTTGTTATATTTTTGCGTCTATCAATTATTTGAATTTTTAATTTTAGGCATACTCTTATCGATAAATTGCCTACCAACGATATTATCAATGATTACATTATAAATTATGATCATTAAACATAATACTAATAACTAGAGCTCGGATTTTGTAGCAAAATAAATCCTTAATAAAGCATTTTAAGTAGCCAAAAAAAGTAAAAAAAACATTTATTAAATTTAATTCTGAAAAAACAAATTTCAATAACACATAAAATTAAATATTAAAAAAGGAGTTTACGATCATATATTTAGTCAAGTTACTTTCATTAAAACTAATTCTATTGGGTGCTATATATTTGTATACATAGAAAAAGATCTTTTCACGTCAACCAATGTAATCGGTGCATATTTCATATAAATTAATTCATTTGAATCGTAAATATAACTATAGATAATTGTAGATAAAACTATTTCGGCACAATAACCATAGTTATTTTATCAATCATATATTATTTTGTGGTTTTTTCATTGGTTTTATAATTTCTGGTAATAAAAATATAGTCCAAGTATAATATACATAGGAATAAGTTAAATTTTCAAGAAAAATATATAAAAATCAAGAAAAAATAACCAAATAGGGAAAAATGCAATAAAAAGCAGGTTTTGTGAAAAAAAGCAAAAAAAAAAGTTTACTTTATTAAAATCGGAACGATTCAAAACGTATTTATATATAAGAATTATATATTTCTATCATACTCCCCTCAAAAGAAGCATTTTCTATAAAATCCGAGCCCTACTAATAACTATTGTAACATCGTTATTAACCAGCAGACTTGCAGAACAATTTTTATTAGTACAACAGTATCGGATACTACCACATTTTTTCTGTACATTGAATTTCCTGTATTTATGTCCATCGACTAAAATGCACGGCTTGCCTTTTTCTGTTTCAAATTTCTTTTGAATTTCAGATCCATTTTAATAATTTAAACTATATATTTTACGCTAGAATATACTAAAACGTTCACCTAACACGCGATACCAATTGCAAATAAAACAAAAATACTAATATCCAAAGCCGTTATGGTGATATCGCTCATCAAGAAAATATATCTTTAAAGGTACCCTATCTACTATAATTTATTGCTTTTTACCGAGTGTCGACGATCAGATAAAGTTATAAAAATAAAAATAAATACCATTGCAGAAAAAAGTTACTCGTTTAATTTGATATATGCATTTAATATAATATCAAAAAACAAATAATATTGAGTAGGTATTGGCTTTAATATAATTTATAATACATATATCAGGAAATGTACATTAATTATTATGCATAGTATATACGTATAGTACTATTTAGTGTATAGTATATACACATAGCGTTTGGTGCGCAATGGTATTGTGATTTTTACAGGTAAAATAGGATTGGGGCGCAATCGTGGTGTAATTAGTCGGGTTAAAAAAAGAAAAATTGCGCAATCGTGTAATAGCCCACGCCGTTTAAGTTGCCACGGTTACCGTCATTGTCACTTTTATTTTGAAAAAAATAATATTTTTTTTATATTCTCTTCAATGTGTATATATCCAATTTATTGTCCTTCTCACTGAGTGATCAGTTTACACAACTATGCTTGTTTTTAAAGTTAATTTTTGAGTTTTTGATTCAGGAAAAAATGTTTCTATATAAATTGAAGTAATTATTGCATTGTTTTAAAAAAATTAGAAAAATTATAGTGAAAATGTTATAAGTAACATCTGACTTGATCAATTACCAAAAGAATAATTTTTAAGGTGATATCATAAATGGACTTACGATAGATGATACCTACAGAAAGTTAGTGTATACTTCCCATAATCGCCAATTCTGCAGCTTCAGTACACTAATCTTGTAAGGAGCTATAATAATCTTAACTTGTTAACAAGTTGGGTAAACTAACCTAATTATTGATTAATATTATTTAATACATTATCATTAGAGATTAATTTAACCCTTAAATTCTAATGTAGTTTTGGTTTAATCTCATTCAGACTAATATTTTAATTAGAATTGAAAAGGTACTTGTATTAATATTGATAATACAAAAAGATAAAAAAGAAGTAGACATTATTCTTACAATACTAATAAAGAATATTATGATTTTGTATTCAAATTCTTGTGAAAGTTATTAAATTTATCGAAAAATATTAATTTTATTTTTTTTACCTTATTTACACATTTTTTGTATAGATAAAATAAAATAATTATTTCAGTCATGCATTAATTATTAACATTCTTTATCATATTTTACTTACACACAAATACACTTACTTGATATTCTATATTTACATTTTAATTATGACGAAAATCGATTTGGTGTCAATTATTTTGTGTTCATACTAAATTGTATGATTTTAATGACCACATTAGCTCTATAATTAATAAACACCAAATACAAATGCATTTTTTATCTCGAATAAATAGATATTAAAATGTAAAATTAAAATATTAAAAGATCCATAAGCAGAATTCGTACTTAAAAATTTTTTAAATTCAAAATAAATTAACATATTTTTTAATACTTTTTATGGTACGGTTTGCATTTGTTACACGATAATATACAATTACTATTTTATAGAAATATAATTAAATTTATAATGTATGTTGTTTCAAACGGGTAGATCATCCATACTCATCTAAAAGTATTTTAAAAAAAAGGTAAGTTACATTATTGTAATTCATGTTAAATATTTATGAAATAATCTAGGCCCATCATACAATAACAGATTAAAATTTTTGAAATTTACACGTGGGTAATTTATAATATTTATTAAATAATAATTGATTTTTTCTACTCAAAATATAAATCGAATACTTTGGTATTGCGTGATATGTTCGATACTAATGCTATATGGATTTTTGTTTTAGTTGAAGAATACAATTATAAACAACAAAATACTAAATAAATATAAAACATTACAACATAATATGTCATAATAATGTGCAATGTGTATATGGTCACCTTATGTAGTTGGTAGGTACTATATGAAAACTATTAAATCAATACAGAATCGTGTTTTTTTAAGAACCGTTACTTTCTATGTGCTCTTCGCTGGCATTTGAAATATTGAACTATGGTCAAAACGTTACTTCGAGTAAACTAATGTAGCTACAGTACATTATTTTAGCATCGACTTGTTTTATAAAACTTTAGTTTATTCTTTAAGTCAATAATTTTAGTTAAATAATATTTTAAAAATTATTGCCATAGACAATACGCATATCACACTAACATTACAAACGTATTTTGTGCATTTGTTTAATTCATTATTATATATATTTTTAATGTTAAGTAACTATTATAATCATTGTTGTTGAACTATTTCCACAATAATCTTGTGTAATGTACTGAGTAAATGTAATTATAAATAATCCACAATTCTATTAATTCAACTGTCCTCTCAAATATTAGGCGTATAATTATTTCTCAAACTTGTGAACACCAGCGTTATAAGACATTGCAATTATTTCCTAGTTTCGCTTTATTAATAAATGTAAATAAAAAAATAATACCGACTACTTATAACCTTTTAATATAAACAATTTATTTAGGCTTTATCGAGTAGTGATGACCATAAATAATTAGGAATTAGTAGATTTGGAGTAATACTAACTATGTACATTATCCTACCAATATCGCAATGCAATTAATTATTAGTCCTTCAAAAACTTTTTTTACCTTCACGAAACGTGTAGAAAATGCGTTTGTTTTATCAAAAAAAATAATATATTATTATGTTAATACATTTTTTGATTTATCTTTTTTTGTTAATCTACAATATGTCTCGCTATTATAAAATTAATATACAGTAATTTTATCGGTCGAAAAAAGTATTATCATAAATATGTCTGAATAAAATAATGAATTGGTAGGTCCATAATAATTATTGGTATAGCTGATAGTTCACACATAAAGAAAAAAAAATGTAACGGTTGCAAATACGCGTACGGAATATATTTCATAAGAGTATTTCCGTATTTCGCGCATTGCTACCTCCACGGCCGTCCTGTAAAAACAACACAATACTGTATAATTATATTATTTGGCGGTGAGCGACAAGCAAAAAAAAAAAAATCGTACCGACCATAAAAAACCATAAAAAATATTAATTATAATATCATGTGACCTACGACAGTGCAAGTTTTCCGCACGAGTATGTGTCCCATAGATAATGGACTGCCATAACACGTACTACAGTAAAGTTATATCACATGAAATACATTTTGGCCATTTCGGTCACTCGTTTTGTAGAGATAATGATGGAGTATTGTACACACGCTCACAGGCGCGTGAGTGAATTTTAAGCTGAGAGGAACATTATATATATATATATCGATTTTATACACTACAGAAACAGATTTATACATAATTATTTTAAAGAGTGCAGATTTATTAAGACTGGTTAGACAGTACACACGTTTTTTTATTTCATGTCCCAAATTCGAATATTTTTCTGAAAATTTCAATTAAGTAGTTTACATAAAATTATAATTTCGTTCTGGTGGGTTCATAGTTAGTTATAAGTATTTAGAATTTGCAAAGAGAGCTGAGTTGAATTTCACGGGCATAGAGGGATTTGGTTCGTTTGAAAATAGTTGCGAAAACGTTAAAATAGTTTTCTAAAAAAACGTGTTTTTACTTTGAAAATAATCATTTTGCATTTAATAAGGGTGATTTAGAATATTCTATAGGAACGTTGAATGCTTACATAGGTAAAATAAATTAGTGAGCGAAATCGAAAACAACGTTGTGAATTACGAAAACGAGCTTTTCGATAGCGCTTACGATAGCTGTCTCATTTAATTTCAAATATAATATTGCAAAACTGGACACACTACTGCTACATAATATTCAACTAAAAACAAAAAAACCACACTAAGCCCGTCATCAGAAAATCTAGAAATATCTCGTGACATAATATCATAATACTGTTAAATTGTGGTTTAAAGGAAATAGAGAAATCCATCTCGAATTAAAATGACTATCATCAAACAAGTATGATTAAAGCTATATAATATATAATACGAGTGTGCTCTTAAGTGAACTATATATGTTTGCAAAACGAAAATATTAGATTTTTCATCATCGATTCTACGCAGATATCACTAACGAAACGTCCTGTATATTATACAGTGAAACCCAGCTTGTTGGCTTGTTGGTCTGACTCATGAATGGGCTATCGTGGCTCATTCGTTTTTAGTGAATCCCTATACATGCGCAGCTATAGTTTCAACTGTCTTTTAATGCGTCACAATAAAATTATTTTATTTTTAATTACAAATATTTTATTACTTTAAAATAGTTTGTTATCATACGAATAATAATTAAAAATAATAATAATAATAAAGTCAACAATGTTTTATAATATGTATTTTATTTTATAATGTATACACATAAAATAGAAAGAATAAAATAACATATTAAATACCTTGTTGTGAAAAAAAAAATCAATTGACATAAATTAAACTAGTCTAAATAATTTTTAAAATCATTGGCGGCCTTTGGGCGAGGGGGTAGTTGCTACTCAGAAAAAATATTGAGACTCCAAACTTATCGTTTTGCGTCCCTCTTAAGTTAAATATTATTTAAACAATTTTTAGTTTTCACGAAATATTTATGTTGAAATTGCTTTTGTACAATTATACAAGACAATTATTCCCCGTGTTAAGTCAGATCAATATTATAAATATTACCTACCATAAATTGATATAAGCTAATGTAAGTTCTATAAAATATAAGAGTATAGGAGTGTAAAATGTTATCTGTTCTTATTTAGATAATAAGTAAAAATTCAGGTGGAATGTATTAAATAAGTCGAATGTGAGAAGATTTTTAAATGGGCTAGTAAATTGTGATTAATTCCAATTTATCCCCCTCCCCTCTCCGATAATAAGAGCCAAGTGCCGCCTATGATTAAAATAGTAGTTATGTCTTAAATGTATTGCTGGAAGATTTTAAAATTTAATTTTGTTATAAATTCAGCGTATTTTCAATAAACAGACGAGTTAAAGGATCCAGATATTATTGGCTATTATAATGAGTAAATGTATTGAGCTTGTAAAATATTCGTTTAAATTTGACTTTTGTACATTGAAGCGCATAAAAACGTATTACAAACGCTATGCACGATGCGCGATGTGTTGAATGAAAGTAATTTGAAATGCCATCTCCGTAAGTGATTTAAATGTACATCATTCCATTTGGCTATTGACCCCCGATATTGAGAAATAACTAAGGTCGCTCGGACGTATGGCTCAGACCTACACCGATGAAACCTCTCCTCTATATCAGACACAATATGGATCTGATTAATCACATGGCTTTTTGTAGACTTCATAATTTTATTTTTAGACATGTATATCGATGCACGACGACAAAAACTCGACAATGTAACAGGTCTTGAAGGTATGAAATACAATATCGGTTTGTTTTAGTGATTCTGAGGTCATCACTTATATCAGTTCGATTTTCGTGTCGTGCTATTTTTCACGGCTTGTCTACGTTTTTCATCTATCGCATTATTACAAATTTGAATTTTTTCAGTGAAAGTTAACGTGTTGTATAACTAATGATAAGGACGTCAAATGATTATGAGTAATCGCCGTTGGAAATATTTTAAATACAGATTATTTTTCAGTATAATCAGAGCTCTGATATAGTTAAAGTGGCACAGTTTTAATACTAAAAACTGTTCTACAGTATTATGTTTAATTTTTTTAAACTTAATCGAGTGTTTGAACTTTGAGTCAAATTGTTTGTTGACTGTTTTATTAAGACAGCATTATTTGCTAAAAATATTAAAGTGAATTCTCACACTGATTTTTTGGAGCAGAATAAACGCCTGTTCGAATTTCAATGAAGATATTAACTTGAGTTTTATTTCTTTAATTATTTTGAAAACATATTTGAATTTATTATGAAGCCCATTTTAAATACATCCGCGGTGAGCAGGATAAACTTTATATTATATCACTAGCATGCAGAAATCGCTACAAAACGCCTATAATCAAAATTATTTAACTACAAAAAAATGTTGTAAATCGTGTACCTACACTAGTTTAAAAACACCCACTTGAGTTATGCACTGCATGATAATAATATTGAAAGAAAATGTTATTTTGTTCTAAAGTTAAACTTTGGACCCTTCGAGTGACATTTTTAATTTATTATTCTTAGTATTATTTTCTTCTTCTAAAAGTTGCGCAATTATTGGCCATGATAATGCTTTAACGACGGCGTTTTATTAAACGCGCTGTTATCCTACACATCAAGACGAGTTCGACGTCTGCAGTTTGGTCTTCGTTATACATATTATTTTATATCTGTTAATTTAATCAATACAAAGAATAGGCGAGTAAAATAATCTTTGCGTTTGTTAACGTCAAGTTGATATTTTATCCTGCCAAGTCGATGATTATATAAATGCAGTTGAAATCGCTATGATAACAGTATACATAAATTAAACTATTATTATTATTATGTAATTGTCCGCAGGACTTAAAATTAAAATACCATTTTTCGATTTAAATTTAAATTTATTGCTTTTCGATAAAAACGAAATTACTTTTCTAATATCGATTTTATAATTGTATGATTTTAAATCTTTATACGATATTGATCTAACTGATAAATGGTTTTTATTTAAATCAGTTATTTTTTACTTTTGACTAATTTAAAATAATAATTTTAATTGTTAACGATTTTAATTTTGATTACTACCTCGACCCATACGTGCAGAATCGTCATTCGCACGCGTTCCATACGCATCGTTAGTCGTTACGTGCGGGTGTGAAACGTGCCTAAAAAAACAAAATACCTTTTAATAAAAAATTACGAGTGGGAACCTACTGATGAATAATATTATAGAGTTTTATATTTATACTTATAAATTTAAATCATTTATTTTTTTTTTAATTTTAAAATCAATTTGTATTTAAAAATTATAAAACGGTTATTATTTTGATATATTTTCAGTTTCATAGTAAATAATTTTGAGTATAATAATTTCAATTTTGATATTATTTTTGAATTTTTAAAAAAAATTTTACAATATTTAAATAAAAAATAATGTAAAAATACGTTTTTATCTTGGTTTCAAGCCCTGGTTATTGTAATTTAGATAAGCCTGCGTTTAGGTGATGATTAGGGTGGAAAATGTATTCTTCTCTTTAATCTCTGTGCTACATTCATATTAGATTTTATTGTGTTTAAAAATAGTATAGTATTTATCATATATACAACCAGTGCATTTAAAAAAAAATTAAGTGTAAAACAAAATTCGTTTATTTTGAAAATTGTCCTTGAATTTTTTCCTCGTGACCCATGAACAATACAAGTTATTAGCTTGCTTATTCGATATTCATATTCATAAAATATTAAAAAGTAATATTATATATATCGTGATTCGTTGAGTTATAACGAAAAACACTTAAGTGCTTATTACTATGTATAAATTAAAGTATATATTTATGTATAATTTAATATGCCTTAAAGGTATGAGAAATATCAAAGTATACTTTAAAACTGCAATTACCCCAAAATAAGCAAAGTAAAATTTCACATAGGTATATAAATCGTCAGGTTATAAAACACATTTTGGTATAAACTAGCTATTTTTTTGACCAAACAATAAAAAAGCAACCTTAATTATTTTATTTTAATTATATAAAATACAAATAGCAAGGTTTTATCGTTTAAAATATTTATAATTTTTACTTGCTTAACACTAAAGTATATGCTTTCCCTTCTCCTTAAACGTGATGTCATAATATACAAGTGACAGGGTGCAAAAATGCCAAATACGGTCCTCCTGTTGGCGTTAAAGCGTTTTAAAATTTAATTTAGTTTATTACTTTCTTTTTTTTTTTTTTTTTTTGTGAACTTGCGATATAATTTATATATTTAGTAACTAACAATAATTTATTATGTAATTCTACGCTATGTTTCTTATTTAACTACAAATTTTTATTTTCTTACAATATGCAATACCTCAGTACTTTTATTATAAATGAAAAACAATATTTCGTTAATTATCTTTTTATGGATAGACAGCATTTACCTTAAATAGGTAAAACTTTACTAAGCGAAAAAAGTTTTAGTATTTCATAATAATTTATCATTTCTATCATAATAATATTGACTAACTATCTTTAAAAAAACCAATACATTTTCATCAAAAACTTAATGTCTTGTGGTTGTATGCTTCAAATACTAATATAATGGATACGAATCATTAGATTACAATAACCACACAATTATTATTTCATGAATTTTTTTTTTTTTTTTGTCTATTCTGATTTTGAAATTTATTGTTTAAATGCCAGTACCAAAACCAACTATTGGGATACTGGTATACTTAATGTATAAAATAAAAACAAAATTTGATTTTTTGTTGGTTAAGCTTATTTTGTATTATATGTGACTCATATTAAGAGTAATAAATTGTAGCCAAGCAAGTCACATTTATGGTGTCGTAAGAACGGAATTTTTTTTTTTTTTTTGGCTGATTGAATATGTAGGTCAATACGAATTATTGCTATAATAAAATTTATTAGCAACTTATATAACATACGTTAACATAAATTATAGTTATATCATAAACTGTGTGTGTAGAGGTCAAACCTAACCAAATTATAAAAAAATTTAAAAGGTTAAAAATTATCTATAAATTAGTTTTGTCTAGTCAAAAAGCAAATAACTAATTACCTACCTACTTAATAAAATAATAAACTGATACTTGGAAATTTAATTAAAAACTATAATATAAATTTTCTGAGGCTTAGGTACACCATAAATTAGGTTATTTGATAGAATAATTATATATGTAAGTAGTCAGGCAACGTTCAAAACTACATATTTTAACAAAGTTGATAAATTAAAACCATATATTAATATGATTGACGTTAAAAACTAAAAATTTATTTTTATTAAAAAAGTTGTCGCAAAAATAATTCAATACATTAGACTTTGTAATTTATATATTAATTATAAGTACCTAGTTAAATATATAGTAAGAATAAATAAAGTGTGTATAGTAAATAAACTTAAATTTTTACATCATAGCAGTGGCGTACTGACGATGACGGGAGGGGCTAGGGGTTTAATCCCCCCACCAATAAGTAAAACATGTATAGTGATTTATTTTATGGAATATTACAATTAACAAAGGTTTGTATATTTGTAAATATTTTCGTGTTTCATTATTCATTTCATTTTTAGATTTTTTTAATTCTCAAATTCAAAGATGTTTGTTAGATTATAAACAAATTATTTCAAATTTTCAATGTCTTTTGCCATCAAAAATAAATAATTTTTAATTCAAAAAACAATTTGATATTGACATTGTAAACTTGGTATATCGTTATGAAAAGATTGTTAATTGCAGTGAACAAGAAAGTATCAGAGAACTTGGATTATGGTGGAAGTAAGTAGGCAAAATAAATAAAAATATTAAAAATGCCCATTCGGCTTTACATGTATGTGATGAAGAAATGTTTTCAATTGTACAAAAACTTCTATTTATTCTTGTTACCTACTTAACCAGTAACGATGGCCACTTTTTAAGGACTTTTTCGACTATTCGCCGTTTCAGAATCTATCTACGAAATTCAACCGAAGAATCTCGCTTAAACGGATTAGTAATGTTAAATATTCATCGGAATATTAAAATCTCAACAGACGCTATACTTGATGAATTATCAAAAGCATCAAGACGAATTAATATTAAGTTGTAAAGTGTTGTTACTTTATTAGACCATAAAATATAAATTTTTAAAAATTTAATTTTACCATATGACCTTAAATATAAGAAGAATACAATTTTATAAACATTTTTTTATCTAAATTGTATTTATATAAATGGTAACCCCCCCCACCATATAAACGAATTCTGCGTACGCCACTGCATCCTAGTGTTTTTAATTATCTTATTAAATTAATTTTATGATTTCGTGGTATCGATCAAATATGATTAACTGATATACGGTTCTAAACGAAAATGCTATCTTAGGTTAATGTGTGCGTTGTTATTGATATAGTATACACGCGAATATACTGTATATTATAAGCGTGTGTGGTATTGAACGGTCCTATTTTGAGAAAATTGTACGGATTTGAACGACTACATTTTTTAAAAGTATACGTTTATGATGACCGCCGAGGAAGTATAGACTATTAATTTACTATTTTTATGGAAAATTCTAAGAAATTATAGAAACCGTGTTTTGAATGAAAACCTATCAAAATCGAATACGTAACTCGTATTTTTTACGACAAAAAACCACGAAAATAATAAGACGTAATGGGCTTGATTTTTTCCCCACTATTTCACTGTAAAAACCGAACGATCTGAGACATCAAAAAACGATACTTCTATCGCGTTACACACGAAGTTCCAGATCGCATTGGGATTTATTTTTCTATGTACACCACGCCAGTCGTCGCCGATATCATTTCGCGGTTCTACGATTTAGTTGTAATTTATGCGCGCTTTTCGTAGAACTCAACACCACGCGGTGCCGTCGGTCGGCAATATATTGCATTATCATAGGGTGTAGTATTAATAAGGAATAAATTATGAGTTTCAAATACGTATAGTCGGTCTAGTTGTTATTATAGTTACATCAGTCATAGACCCTGGATATTACGAAGTCCAAAAACGTTTTGGTTAGGTATATAGTAACTGCTGCAGTTACATATTATTATATAGTACATTCCGTGCGTGTTCTTCTCTAACTCATCAAAATCGGTATTTTATACAAGTCCTGCACCGTGTTCAAAGAGAATCGTCAAAAATATGTCAAATACTTTTTTGTTGTTGTATTTGATGGTTGATATGAAAATACTTTAAATCTGAGTGAAAACTTATTTTCCTCGTCAAAATGTTTCTATGATTTCTACTAAAATACTAATACTATTATTTATCTATTTATTTATTGTACTTAAAATATAATAATTATTCGTATATTTACATATACATTGTCTATATAATCTTAAATACGCCGTTTATTGTAAAACTGACATAAATTGGCTAGAAAACAATATAATATTCTAAACGTATTCTGCACAGATTATTTAAAAATTATTCCTCACGAGACTGATGAAAAGTAGATTTAACTGTGTAAGCATTAGTGGTGGAAACAATGTGGTTTGATTTCAAAGAAAAATAAAGATGTATCGACTTAATGCTTTAGTTTTTAAATTAAGTTTTTTTTTAATTAATTATATATTATATTATAAAACTACAATTTTCGAATATATTATTATAGTAGATATACCAAGATATACTAATTATGAATAAATATTAATATTTGTGAGTAAATGTGTAATTGACAAAATTATGAACGTTGTCTAATTAAACAATGGATTCCCCACTCTAATACATAATTTGGTCTTGAATATATTTATAACATCATGATTTTAAAATAATATCTTTCTTCTGGATCTTCTGCTGGTAACTAGTGTCAAACTCAACTATGTGGAGACAAATGGATCCATATTATTCGAGATAAAGACTTAAATTTTAGTAATTTGTATCTGAAAACAGTTGCTTATCATCGGATTTTATGTAACGATTTATTGAGATAGATGCGTGTTTATAGTCTATGTTAAAATACTTAAATTAAAAATCCTAATTTTTATTTGCAATGATAAAATGTACATTATACACTATTTGTTAAACCAATTTGAAAAAAAAAATAGATCGCTTAATTAAAAACAACTTAATAATTATGTAAAAAATTAAAACTAAGTTCTGTTTAATAATTAAACTTTATAGATATTTCAAATTAAAATATTCATTTAAAACCTTTAACACAGGGTTGATATATATTTTTAAATTTGAAAATAAAACCAAACCAATATCAACGAATTAAGTTTTATGCAAAATATATAATTCATAGAAGTATTATTATTTATAAGTTATTAAAAAAATATATTATTACACATAAAACGAAATACATTTAAACTATTGTTAATATATTAATTATTTCTCAAATTTTGTATGTCTTAGGGAAATTCAAAATAAGCAATAAATATTTTGCATATATTTACGCTGATACATTAGAAAACTTAATAAATAAACTATTTGGTATGTACTTATATTAGATTTTAGATTTTGAACAGAGCGATGAATGTATTGATTTTATTATACTGTGTGTTTTTTTTCAGTCTTAAGACATTAAAGACAATTTTCTAATAAAAAATGCTCCAAACATCAAATTTAAGGAAGATTTCTGGAAGCAAATTATATAAAATTTATATTACGGTGAATCACAAGCAGGAATTTCTCAAAATTTAAAAATAATTGGTAAAAAAATATGAACTTTTGTAAAAGTTCCTATAGTATTGTCAAATTAATTGTTTAGAAATAATGGTCACTAAAAGTTACATTATCTTAAATTTAACACGTCCATTACAGTGACTCAATCAATGAAGATATTTTCATTATTAAAATCTACTATACAGCAAAGTAGTTGACTACTCTTTTTATCTTTTTTTTTTGTAAGATATAAACAGAGTATCCACTGTAGTATCTTTAGTATGTTGTGATATTATATGTGTGGTAAGTATACGGAATAAGAGTAGGTACCATTTTTGAAAAGAAAATTCTTAAATGATTACTGAAAAAATCAAAATCAAAGAATTTTCTCAAAATCTTCATAGATAATTGTTGGATCGTGATAGAAAAAAACCACCCAGCTTAAAATCATGAAAAGTTGTACATTTTAGCTAAACAGATGTTTGATAGGTTATTATTTATTTTACATAAGATAATAGAACTAAAAAAAATTATGTCCTTAACCCGTTATTTATCTAGATTTTGTATTATTCTAAAGTAATATATTTTAATTGTTTTGAAATATTTTTATATATTATAACGTTTAAAACAAATATCTTAAAAATGTATAAAAATTTGCTTCGTATATAAATACATAATTTGCTATGGCGATATGGAACTTAAGGTTAGGTTCTGTTTTCCACAACATAGTACGCAGAATAACATTGGCTGTGTCGTTTTCATATTTTAAAGTTAAAAATTCACATTGTAAACAAAATAAATGCTAATTAAAATGCATATTTTGGACGATGTTTAATGACTTTTTTTTGCTTTTTATGTTCTGGTCCGTCAGATTTTAATTTTCTAAAAATTGGCCCCCTAGTAATTTTGAGTTACCCATCTCTGCTCTATACCATTATATAATTAAACATAATATACATATAAAAAATATACAATATAAACAAGTCATGACAAATATCATTAAAATAATGTTATAAAGTCCAATAAGATTCAGACATTCGTTGGTTTCTATAATAATACTTGTATTTATAATATACATATATTATAAAGTTATGATAGTTGATACGATTAAAAATATTTTGAGGTACAATGATCAAATAAAAAGTTTATGATAAACAATATAGTATGGTCAATATAATATTATAATATAGTCAAAATTACCTTTGACAAGTTTTAGTTGAAATTTAGTTGAAATTATACAGAGCTTTAAAATATTGTTAATATGCCATGAAATCAGATTTGTTTATATTATACATATACTTTAAAGTTTATACTATACATGATGAGTAGAAAGTGTTTGCGTTATGAAATGTACATTTTTACCCGATCATGCAAAGTGTTTGCGTTTCGCGTTTTGCCTAAACTTTTAATGTTCGGCCGGACAAAGTAACCCAGGACCCGTTTCCAGGCCTACGGTTACCACAACCTTCAGTAGTTTGGTACATTATTTTTACCTGACCGCTGACCGACGATATATCGCTCGCTCCGTCAAGTCACATTCTTTTTTTTTCTTCAAAAACCACGCCATCCTCTTGATTGGATACTAGTTAAATTTTATTTATGTACTTAAAATGTATATCCAGTACCGGTATTGTATACGATAATATTTGTTTAAAAATATTAATAATTCCAGGCCAATTTTAGAACTACACAGTTACAGTCTTGTAACTATCGACGAAAAATAAACGATTGCAAGTAATTAATTACTGAATAAAAGGTATAAAATTAAATAGACCGTTTACACGATGAAAATTCAAAGTAAAATCTATTATTATATTATGCATTTGTTGTAAAATTGAATACATTTTTCGCTTAGCTTCGATAATAAATTCCAACGGATCTACTATTGTCATGATTTTGATGAATAAACTTCAAAATTGTCCATTTATTGTTAAAGAACTTATTACATCTAATAACTCTGACTGTTTCAAACATAGTTGATGGATAAATGAACATCTAAATTGTTTGAAGACTTAAAGTGTTATTTTATAATGACAATCAGTTGCAAACCGTATAAATATTTGTGATTGTAAATATTCTTTTTAAAGATGAATTTATTCCAAAAAAGCTAATGAATATTCCTTACTGGTTGAGAAATTATAAATTTAGTTTTAATATATATTTTACAGTTAAAACATTCGAAATATCCATAGAAAAATAAAATTAATCTGCAAAATTGTTTTTGTTCGAGGAAAAAAGGAGAAAAACATGTCCGTTAAAAATTTGTTAAAATATCGAAACGCTGAAAAACGGAATAATTCCATTTCTAACGAAATATATTATAATATTGTACTATCGTAATTTATGTTATGTAAAAGATATTTATCAAAAATGCTCATGTATTCATGCGCTTTTATCTTTAAGTAATGCAATTTATCAAATTTTGATTTTTAGAATTGTTCATTATAAATAGCTTTAATTAAGATTAACATTGTGAAAATTTTATTATTTATATTAGTGTCATAATTGACAAATTATCAGTCTCGTTTTTATTTTTTTTTAACTATTATGCTTGGTAAGTACATAATTTAATAACTCGAAAATAAATTATACGAATTTTATTTATTTTTATTTTAAGCATCTACATTATTATTATTACTATTATTTTTTTTTAAATTAATAAGATAAAAAATAAAAATATTTTAAAGTATGGTCTTTAAGACTTAAAGGTATAGTATTCTTAAAATAAGATAAATATTCTGAAAACCATAATTTGAATTAAAAAAAAGAGGGTAAATAACGAATCTAGGGAATCACCTTATATATCATTATGATTACCTTCATAAAATAATACGTTTGAAATACACATAGATAAGAATGAAATAGGTAATCTACTTGGGCAATTTTTCAATAATACTAATTTAATTAGTATACTTAATTAGTACTTATAATTTTATTATACTAATAGGAAAAATAGGTCACCACCACGTTCGTATTAAAAATTAAATCGAAACGCTTTTTAGCTACTATGTAAAACGACAAGAGGTATTATATTATTATTATGATAATTAATATCGGCATGAATAAAAAATATTACTTTTAATCTCATTAGAAGTAAATAAAAATTGTGCGGGTATAATTTGCTATTCGTGTATTTTTATAAATATTAATTTGTGTCACCAAACCAATACTTAATAACAATAATAATTAAGCAGTGTGTAAATACAGTTACGCGCTGCAGAAAAAAAACAATATTAAAAATAATGTTTTTAATTTTTTGAAACTGCAATAATAATGTAGTGTTTTCAATAATGGTGTTTAAATAATTTTTTATTAAATACATATTCTTTAAATTATATGTATTTGTTTTTATTTCGCGATTTGGTTTGCCAGTATGTGTTTGTATAGTATTAAATCAATGGTTTACTGTATAACGATTTATCATTAAGCTCGATTAAGTTCAATCGAGTTAAAACTTTAAGAAAAATCCGCATCTCCGTGCTCTAGAGAGATATTATGGAATTATAATGACAGCACGTTGAAATGCTTTCGGTGTGGGTCATTTCAAAAGTAGCAATCAAAAGTGTTCTTTTATTTTTTAATTCTACTACCTAGCTATTTATATACATAATTTTGAAGAAAATTAACTGCGACTAATATATTTATATAATATATATATATACAGTGCAGGATAATATAATTAATCAACATTTTCCATTTCGAACGTGCTTTAGTATACCAATCCCATAAATAAATACAATTTATTTTATGAGGATTTAGAACTCTCAAAAATGTCAAACACCCTGCGATTTAATGAGATTAATCATTATTGTAATATTTTATAATATGAACGCTTTTTTTCAATAATAATAATAATTTTTCCACGTTAAAATCAATACTCGAAAAAGATAAAAACTTTTTAAAATATTATATTTTTATAGGTTATACATTAAAAAATAATATTATATGCATATAAACTTAAACTATACAATTAGAAATGTATATAGAAGGCAATATAAATTAATAATTATAAAATAAACACATGATAATATGTAACAATAAATAAACAAATACAAGGAAAATTGACCTTTGCAAAGCCGGATTCCCGCGAATCATGGATTTGACGAGTATGAATGAATATTTGAATAATCGTCAAATGATTATACGAATAGTGAAATTGACCATTATCACTATATACTCGTTCAATTTCCAAGTATACAGAGCGATTCACTAATTATGCTAACCACCTTTTTCTTCTTCGATAACACGGTTAAGACCCCTGTTAAAACCGTATAGGAGTAGTATCGACGCGAACCTATTATATATTATTATATCGTTTACCCGATACGCGGGAAAAGGCGATGGAACACAAATAGTTGAAATACTCCACTGCTGCAGCCGCAGGATCAAATGAAATGTATTAATTGGCATATAGGTAGCTGATATAATACGATTTACGAATAAATTAGCCCGTCCTATACAAAGCATACCTACAAACATTTCTATTTGGACATAATACATATATGTATTATGTGTATAAACTGCACTGATGAGAAATGTATGCAAGTAAAAATACATCACACGCAGTTTTATAATACAATATGATAAAAAAATGTTTGACAATTATTCAGAAAAAAAAAAAAGAAAGTATTTTCTACATTTTATTCGTTTGTATGTACCTACGACACACGTATATTATTATACGTCTTAAACGATCTCGAAATAACATTATATTTTACGTATTATTTATCTAAACTACGATAATGCGTGAGTATGAGTCCTGTGAAATAAATCGTCCGGACTAACAGAATAGATTTTATAATGTTCGTACATTTCAGATTTTTTCTTAGTCTACAATCTCGGAAAATGTTATTGTTAGAGTTATCCCGCAGTTTACAAAAAACAGAGCATAACGTTCATAGCTGAAAATCATATTGTGTTGATTGTATTGGATAACGACGACAACGCCGACGTCAACAATAGAATAAAATAAAAACGTTTAGATTCAATCGTCATGCATTTAAGAACCCAAGTGCTATGATAAAAATTAATTTGATCGACATCAAACATTTCTACGTATAAAAATATCCCTCAATAACTGAAACATAGTTTAAAATTCTTAGCAGCAGTGACAGTAAGTTTTATTAATTTTTCGGGTTGGCAGATAGTAGACACGTGTACGTTCTGGAGAGAAGAAGAGTGAATTGTGATTTTGAGCTCTTTTAATATTGACGTTTTAAAGAAATCTGTTGTATTTTTACTATAAGTGCGTCAAGTGTACCTCATACAACCTCACATCTTCATTGAGTGAGGTCACTGCAGTAATGTTAATATAAGTCATTGCATACGAAAAACGATTCTGCTTATGTTAGGTTAGTATCAGCCTATATTTCTAAGAATATTTTGGCACATAAATTATAATTATATCAATATTAGTAATTTATTTTATTTTTATACAGTAGGTATGTTGGACAAATTTTGTGGAAAAAAAATTAATTGTATTCATGTATTTTTGATATTTTTAAATAATTTATGATGAGAAATCTTATTTTAATTTTAAATGTTCGTGCTTTTAGACTGTATAAAATTTGTTTTATCAAAATGCGTACAAAAATAAAAATAAATTAAAAGTTTCTATAGCTGGCTACAGCTGACGTTGGTTGCATCTAAATACCTGATTATGTGACTTCGCAGAATAAATAAATTAATATATTATGCGATGATATTATGTCATCATATAAATCATAATAAAATTATAATAATGTATACATAAAACTTGATTAGTTATTATATTATAGTTAAACAATAGGTATAGATGATAGTGTATAAAATAATTATATATACATGGTGATTATTTTATAGAACTCGAACAATATTCGATATTTCAAAATCTATTAACGTTTATAAAAACATGATTTCCAGTAGAAATAAAATATCAAAAAAAAAATTATATTTTTCAATATTTTTTGTCGTCATAATTTCTTAAGTTTTTTACTTTTTTGAATTACGACACAAATAACGATTTTAATTTCATATTTCATTTTTTTTTGAAATATTTTGATACATAAAAATCAAAATTTGGACAAGTAATATTTTATTTTAAAATTTAAATAAATATATAGGTCAAATATTTAAAGTTTTAGCAAGTGATATAGGTCGGATACCCCGAAAATGTTGGTCTACTATTCTATTCACTTAAACTTTAAATATATTAAATACTTATACCCCATATATAGGCGGCTATAGACCTGTACACACATTGCTTCATAGTAATAATTATTATTTTTAGACAGCTAATTTTTGCTACTCTAAGGAGTTCATTTAAATAAATTGTTTTAAACGTAATTGATACAAATTATCGACTTATTATTAATACCAGTTATATAATACGACGTTGTTTTGACGCACTTGCATGCAGCAGAAGCACGCATGCGCGCGTGTTTGCTGTCGTCCACACAATGATAAGATCACAGCTTTACGGTACAAACTTCATCACGCAATAAGATAAATTTAAAATATGACACCAATATAAAAAAAATGACACTTGGGCTCACGCCCATCTCTCTCTGTCCTCATAAATACGTAAGTGAATATTTGTATGAATGTGTAATTTAAATTTATATAATATTATAATTTGAATTAAAATATGTCAGCGTATTTTACGTTATTTTTCCTCTGACTCGCATACGTTATAAAAAATTTACCAATCAACCAATTTTGTGATGCAAGCTTTAATACTAGAGAAAATTGATCTATTAACAAATTTTAAGGAAAGAACATTATCTGTATTTGTACAGACGTACAGTATTTATTTTAATTCTATTACAATTTAAGAGTACTGATATATAAGATATTACAATTTATAATGATTGTTTATCGTAGAAAAATTGAAATATCATAAAAAAAATCCAAAGTAAAAACATAAATAATATTTTAAGTTTGATAAATTAATTTTAATATTAAATTTAACAACATAAGATAGTTCTGCTGAACGTATATGCTCAAAGAACTGGAGAGAATAAAATGATTGTACAATTTCTTCTTTTTGCGCACTTTAATCTAATAATAAAGTCAATTTAGTTGTAGCGTAAGTTTGGGCAATAACTTCTGGCTATTCGATTTACACGAGTGTAATGAGCGCATATGCGTTATATAGGCTTCAAATATTTATGATCCGAAAATAATTTATACGAATTTCCCAATAAAAAAACATTCAAATTTAATTTTTGATAACATCTTCGGCGTATCACTAATTGTTTTTTAATCAGCAGTATTGGTGCTTAAAGGTGGAATTCAGTACACCGAAAGACAATAATGACTTTATTTTTACGTCCTTTTAGGCGGGTATGCCAAAAATATGATTGTTAACAATAAAAAAAAAAATAAAATAAAAAGACACACGTATGTCGTCATACTCAATTATATTATAATGAGTTATTATAACAACATACTCGTATAGTCATCGGTCAATGGACGAAGTCATGCGACAGAGTTCGGCGAAAATGACGACGCAGCAACTGACAAAAATATACCACGTTTGGATAATAAGACAAAAAAATCGACCACTCTGCCTTACCATACATATATAACATTGTTGTAAGCATGATTTTGTGGATTCATTCGTTTTGCGTTGAACCGATTTGACGATTTGACGACCTCGGAATTTATACCGAATAATCACAAACACTATAATAATATAATGTCGAGTGGACGAATAAAACGAATGTTATTGACTTCTTGTTTCAACATTTACCTAGGTTATAATGATACGTGTGAATAGAATATCCGACGCGATCGCGGCTCGGTAACTTATTTTGGAAATTAGGAAGCGTATGAAAATTCCTACATGTAATCTGCAAAATATGATACAACTTGCTATACATTTTAATACGTTTTGTAGGTTTTCGTTTAATTCGACCATAGCCGTATCGTATCGAATGCGTTTACTCTGTAGTCAAATTCGCTTCAAAAAATGTAAAACCTGTAACGTTTATCGATGAGCGGTACAAAAACCAAGTGATAAGTCACAAAATTACAATTTTAAAATTTTTTTGTTAACATTTTCAAGCACGCCAATATATCGCTATTCTGAAGTCGTAATACTACATATACAATATACAGCATCTAACCGACTAGAATTATATTGAGTACCTATTTGAGCACAATAACATTAGATAAGCCCGTTTAAACAAAATATTATAGCTTACATCGGAAATAATGAATTTAATATTTTATCAATTACATCGCAAATGTGTTTCCATCTTCTTAAAGTTAAAATTTAAAACCCGCTGTATAACAAATTATAATATATTATAGTGTTTAAATATCATATTATTTTATTGCAGATTCGATACAGTTGTAGATAATAGATTGTTCGTGTAAAAATCGTTTAAATTTAAGTAATACATCGTTTAATAACAATAAAATATAAGTTAAATAATAGTTTTTTGTTTTTAAAAAACATAAAGATAAAGATAAATAAAAAAATAATAAAAATATATTATATTGTATATTGTGAGCAGCGTATCTATATATTTTATTAAAGTTATTTAAAGAATATTATTTTTCATCATTTTTTTTTTTTTTTTTTATCCGATACCAGTTAAGCGCGTAACCTTTTCATGGAAAACAAGAATCAATATGCGCTTAAATTATAATAATAAATGCACGATATAAAATTATTAAAATGCATTTATATTATGTATAGGTATAGTAATTTCTAAAGCAAGTTAATTTTTTCTTAAATAATAAATTTATTCAAATAACGATTTTTTGAATTTTTAAAAAACCTTAATACCCATGTTAAAATATTTGGCATATTTGCATATTTTAACAACCTAAAAGAATGCCCTGCGAATACATAAATTTCTGTTTTTCAAACGACACTTTTCCGCCTACGTTTAAACCGTACGTTTCTTAGCTGATCATTTTTTTTTTTTTAATATTTCGGTACATTATAAGATCAAAATTTAAATGAGTAATTTTTTACTTATTAAAATGCTGTTTATAAAAAGGATAATAGTTCTTGAAAATGGTTTAACAAAAGTATATACGTTAGGTGCAGTATTGGATCTTTGCATCTATATATTATACTAGGAATATTTTTAAACATTATATGCCAATAGATTAATTACTAACTCTTACAAATCGCTATAGATGTTGATATATCATATCATAAAAAATAATGATAATAATAATAATAATAATAACAATTAATTTTTTTTATAAATTTTGATTCGTCAAAATTTTCAGAAAAATTTCCCACTAAAATATTTACAGCTGGTAACGGGAGTTTTAATTTGAAAAAAAAGTATGTGTGTATTTCCGCAAGACACTATTTAAGTAATAACTTCAACGTGTAATCGTGCAGTTTTCAAGTTCGGCGCTAACTCGGTCACGTTTTGTAAATTCGAATGGATTTTTGAATGAACATTATAATTGTTGGGCATTAATGCGCGTGTTATAGAGAACTCGACGGATATAATTATTATAATGACACGATTATTTCGTAGGTGGGTAGGTATACTGCTCGATTGTTGTTTGACGATGTGGACAAATGAGCATTTCGCGGTACGATGTATAAACACAAAGTCGGTTAAAAACATAAAAAAAAAAAAAAACGCCGTTTAAAATGCGCAAAAACACTCTTTCGTAAGCAGTGTAACGAACGGCCCGCAAACTCGCCTGCTGCATAATAAATACGTATAATACGTATATTATGTGACATTCAAGACATGCGCGAGATATGATATATTTTAATATAACAATATAAATATTATAATGTTTCGTTTTTATCGAACGCAAAAAAATATAAAATGGCATAGTTTTTAATAATTATTTGTAAACGCATGGAAATGCGATACGGTTTTGATAAAAGCACGCACGTATTATAATAACATTATTATTTCAAAATAGCATCGAATGGTTGATCAATGTTTTTTTTTCCCCCTGTAAGCAACCGAACCGACACACACACGGCACACTACATAATTCTTTGATGACGACGACGACGACGTTTGCGTCGAGTAACATTATAATGTTACTGTATTCTTAAAAAAAAAAAAAATAAATTTTTTTCTTTCTGTTTTTTATTATTATTTTCTGTGAAAAAAATTGTGTTCGTGTGTTTTTTTCGTTCAAAATACGCGAACAACATCGTTTGCCACGATATAATGCGAACAGACGTCTACACGTTTGTTGTATCGTTATATATAATAATATTATTAAATCATAACGTCCTCGCTTTATAACAGTCGGTTTATTATTAAAATACGCGTATGAGTATAAAATAACATTATTATCCCTCACCCTTTCTTTATACATGCGCGCGTCTCCAAAGTCTTCGACGTCGTCGAACACTTTTGTGGTATTATTGATCACTCCCGTATTTTTTGATTTCCATTTGTTACATTTGTTTTTTCTGGTCGTTATATTCAACTCGTCCTCCCGGCTCCCATCGCCGACCTAACAAGTGTCAATAAATATGAACAGAGATTGATAGATTTCAAATGCATACCACGGTCCTGCACGATTTCACACAACTTTTTTATAAAATGACAACATTTTTGTGATTCGTAGTTTGTTTGTTTGTTTTTTTTTATTTATTATTAATTTTAAACAAAACAATTTATTTCCCTGCGCTAAAATGAATCTTCATCCATATTATGCAGCCGTCAATATGTGATTGAAAAAAAAAAAAAAAAAATCAAAAAAATACTTAAAGCAAACGAAATAATTGATGAGTGAATATGTAATATTATTCTGAGCAAGGTTCTTTCAAATTATTCACGAACAATAAATTGAACGCCGAAAAAAAACACAATAGCCGAAAAATATAAATTAATAATTATTAAAAATATTGTCGGAGTTCTATCACTATATTGTACCTACAACCTATACTCCATTAACCACACTGTTATTGGTAACTACAATAATTATGACGTATATCGCATTGCTATTAGGTACTAGGTATAGGTACTGTACATTTTTAACCGTGCACGTATTGTAAATTTTATGTTCTAAATATTTTTATCATAATTAAATCAACAACAAATAAATAATATTGTTATAATAATTGTCATTCAAAAATCGTATAATAAATTGTAATATACTTATTATTTTTTTGGTGTGTTAACTCCAAACACTCAACATGATCTATTTTAAATGTAATTTGAAATTTTTTCTTCAATTTAACCCATTTTTTTTTTTATCTTCAACTCATTTTGGTATCTGTTTTGCCCATCTCTGTAAATAAAGCGATCACCGAGGTAAAATATTTAAACAGATATGTTATTATCGTTACCTATATACGTAGGTATAGTGCGTAGAGTTATTGAATTATACTGTATGTAAATGTATGGCAATTTTTATACCAGTCGATTCGCGAAGTTTCGTGTAATAATTGTACTCGTCTAGTAAATATAATAATCGATAATACGTACACAATGTGTAATATATTTATTTAAGTATTGGGAAAATGCATTGATTACCGTGATACAAAATGACAGTGACTGCTAAAACTCTAAAAGCTTGACTGATATACGCACATGCCATTGTATTATTTTAATGGCGTTTCCCCATCTGATAAATGATCACATCTAAACTCGAATAAGTGACACGAGTTAAATAATAATATACCCCGCCCCGTCAGTCGTACAAAATTATAACCATTCGACGAGCATAATATATATATAAAAAAAAACATACATCAGTTTTTAATGGTACAATATATTATAATATACGATGCAATAGTGTGTGGTTAGTAGAGGGGTACAATCACGAAAACTGATCGAATCCGATTTAATTCCGTAAACAATTATTTCGTTAATCGTTCGCTAATATATTACATGCAACCGTGTAATAATATACCTAATAAATAATAATAAAATATACGTATTTTAGTATTGACGCCACCGAGGGTAGATGTATATCGTATTCATAATGCGATTTGTGATGTTTTCGTGATTATTATGAACGTACAAATGTCGAATTATATTTATATCTGCGTGGGTGGAAAAAATAGCGAATATAGATTACTTAACATTAATAATAAAGGATTTAATTACCTATGTAGTTAATCGTAATCGAAACGTTGTTATATATTTTGTATTTGAGTATTTTCTCTTAGATATATATACATGAGAAATTCTACATATAATTATGTGTATGCAGTAGTCAGGGAGTGATTCACTGTTTATCAATTAATTTATTTAATTTCTAATTTTTAAATTTTTAAATATATATTAAGACTGTATTTTAAAATTCTTGAGATTTTTTGTACTACTTGAGGAGTGTCTTGTTGTGATAAAACGTCATTTTTTGCGCATATTAGAATTATCGTTATAATTTCGATTAAAAATTAAACGCGTGGTGACACAAAAAACTTTGATTAGAATATGCATCTATCGTCAATATTAACCTTGTATAGTCAGTAAGCGCAGCAGTGACCTTCGTATTATCATGTTGGTGACATACAGATTTCCATGAAATTTGTTTTTTTTTATCATACGTAGATCGTGAGAAATTTTCTTTGCTTCGAAAAACATTTAAAATAAAATATATAAATATAGCCAATTTTTTGTCAACATTATTTTCGAATAATACAATAATGTGATATACAGTGTTTATAGTATTTTGTAAAATGTTAACATATTTTTAAAAAAACATTTCATTCTTAATTAAATTTAATAATATGTAGTTTGAAATCAAATAAGCCATGTGGATATGGGATGTAAAGACTATGGACTTACATCTCATTTCTCACATCAGCACTGGGCAGCGTTCTAGTATTAAATTTGAGAAAAATAATTAATATATGAACAATATTTTTAAAGGAATACTTCTTCATTCCAAAAACAATTTTTAATCTAAAATGTATTGATTTTAAAATTTTAATATAGTTTTATTCCTCTTTGACATCACCTATTGGGAGTTGTAAAATTAAGTTGGTTTCTAGTAGCGAATTGGAATTGGTAACTTTAAGTGCTCAAAAGATAAAAAATTCTTAAAATTAAATTTTTTTATGCGAACACATTTGGTTTTTTTACCAAATAATCAGTATAACATAGCCGAAGAAATAATCGGTTTTGACCGTTTCTTTATATTATACCATTTTATCAGTTTTTCATTCTGTCTGTATGATAAATGTAGTACTATAATTTCAGTTCAAGACCTTAAAGTGATAAAATAAATCAATTTTGTAACTTCTGAAACTGGAATAGATAGCGATCAAAATCGCACACGGAAAAATAAAACCGATATTTTTCGACCATTCGTTTGCACCATTCGTTTGCAAGTATTTATTTATATTATTATGTTTATATTTTGGATTTGCTAAAAAAAAGTTTCACTGAATATCTTTTTATCATAGAAGTTATTGTTATTTCTTTATACCCATTTACTAAAATATAAGTAATATTACTAAGTAGTAAGTATATTATATACTTAGACACTTAGTTGGTAGAACTGCAGGAGGTTAAATTGAAACATTTTTATTTAGCTCTGTCGATATCCTAAATCAAATATTGCTTGTAGAATAATTTACTGTATATTATATTCTGTGTTTTAAAACATCGAATGACAAGACATGTAATATTAATTTCATATTCCACAGCAAAATATTATTAAAACTATTTATACACACAAGAATCAAATTTTGGATGTGTAATTAATTGGTAGGTAATTGACTTTACAATTTAATGTTTACTGTTAAGATAAGTGGATTGGAATCATTTTGTAAAATATTTTTATTTTATATTTGTAAACGCATATTTTAGCGAATTTACAGATATTTCAAGTACCTACAATATATTAAATATTTATTTAAGTATATTTTGGGGGATTTTTAAGATGGTTTTCTAGTGCTTTAAATTTTATGCATTAAAATGGATGTAATAATGTGATTAAAATGTATGTAATTTGTTTCTGTTTTAGATTTTTAATTTTATAATGGTATTTATATGATTAATTAATTATAAAATAGTTAATTAAATATAATAAATTAAAAATAAAACGATATAAAATACCCATACAATTTTTTTAACCCTTTTAATTCACACTGTATACCATATTATAAAACAATGTATTGAAATAAAAATAGTATAATTATTAACAACGTATTAGTGTTATTATTATTTTATTTTCCGACGTTGAGATGAAATTCTGTTATATTAATAAATATGTAATCATTTAACACTAAGACGGTGATGAACACGAGTTTATCAGCGTATGTACTAAACACACGAAAAAAATCACTGAATGTACGTTAATATGTAGGCACAATCAGGGCCATATTTACGCACGGACAAAATAGACATTTGTCCTGGGCCCGCGTGGTCAAGGGGCCCATCGGTGAATATCACTAACTATGTATTTAATGTAATGTAATATATCATTTTGTTGAAATAAAAATTTATTTTTTATTTTGTCCTGGGCCATATATTTAGTAAATCAGGCTCTGGGCACAATGTGTTTATACTTAGAGGGTAAATAAAATGTATTTTGTGCAATCTTCGCGTTATGTTATCATGGTGCTAAAAATAAAGTGCAAATCGCATATATCGGCGTAAATCGAATGGAAACAATTGCGAGGCACAAGCTCGTCTAAATTTGAAACGCGTAGGTATTAATGTTATAAAAACTTTATGAAACACTATAGTGTAATATTAAATTTGGCATAATACTTTGTAGTTTGTACATATTATTATAATATTATTTTTACCTTCAGAGCTTTCAGACTATATGCTTTAAAAAACTTAAGATAATTGACAAGGTACCCTAAGACGAAAAAAAAAAATAAGTAGGTACAACGCAAATAAATATAATATTAACATTATTATACTTTTCAAAATAAAGAGTATTAACTGTTAAACGAATCAATAAATGTACTCGTATGTTTTACAAATATATTATATTATAACAGAAAATCATCTAGCAATAATGGTAATCAATTTTTTTTTTTTTTTTTGGCTTCGAGCTAATTTAATCAATTTTATCATGTTAATCAATCAATGTTGTTATCATTTTATTATACCTTAAATGTATATTGTCTGTGGCTGGAATAGTTTCGAGACAGTAACACATATTTTTATGTTTTTTTTTTACACATAAGATATACAACGTTTAACAGCGGTGATTTAGAGTGTTAATGTGCTATTCAATAAGATACGAGAAGGTACTGTATGTTTATAAACCGTCGGGAAAAAAAATAAATTACGTTTGGTGGACAATTGAAAATTTTCGTTGCCACTGTTGCGGAGAGTGCTGCAAGCACTATATACACTATACAGTATTATAGTTATCTGTTTTAATCAAGGCCAACACACATAATATGATTACGGGAGTTGATAAACGTATATTATATTAAACGTTGAGATTTCTTCACGTCGATTTTACGGTATTTATGTGCCACACTGGCAAAAATCACGTTTTGGTGCAATAGTTCCAATATCGCGTGCCATTTTAGATTACTTGTTATTAATAAATCGATAATCCAAATAAATAAGAAAAAATACGTAATTTCCTATTTTCCCGCTCAAACTTATTTGATTTACTTATTTAAATTATTCTTAACAAACAATTATATAAATAATTAATTGTTATTATCAAGTTTTTATAACTTAACTATTACCGTAATATTAATTTAGTGCGTCTTAATCGTAGGTATATAAATTCTAATTCTGACAATATTATGTATATTAATCTGAACATTAAAATTAAGAACAAGAAAACAGCAGAATATAATATGACATTAATATTTTTAAATTGTGTAAAATCAATTAATATTGCATCAGTACTTTAATACCATTCTAAAGTCCTACCATTATCTGAGTCTGCTAAAGGAAGATGGTTATGTGTTTAAAAAAATATGTATATGTAGACGTAACACAAAGGTAGATACATTTTTTTTTATACTATTTAATTTTTAATACCATAAATAAAATCGAGCACATACATATGTGTATAATATAAATTATATTCCATTAAAAACTAAAAAGGAACCTTTTTTTTCAAAATTCTTATTTTAGACATTGATTTAAGGTTACACGTTTATACAAGGTATTTTAACGCGATTAATCGTATGTGAATTTAATTTATTTTACAGAAATATATTATAATATTGTTAAGTGCACAATCATCAATTTTTCAACTTAACAGAACGATAAAAATCCATCGACGTTTGTCGTTTTGCACAAATGAAATTCATTAATAATACGAGCTTGCTTACAAAACACCGACAATTAATCTATTTATCAAGTTCTGCGTAGGTACCTATATTGGCTACACCAAACTCATTTACGCTGAAACGAACTTGGCTTCAAAAGCTTTCTAAACATAATATTAATAACGGTCAATCAATAGCAATTTGATTTTACTTAAACGAGGTGGTAAATTTATTTGACAATGTATTATATGTAGAATAGACGATATTATTAAAATGCAATAATAATACCATAGACTATAAAGTATTTATTATAATATAAAGTCTACGGAGATAATTATTCATTATTTGCTAAAATTTATCAGTACTATTATGTGAGCATAAAAACTACAGCATTTCAATCGACGACGCAAACGCAGCGTAGCATGTTTATTTTATTGAAATCCTTATACTTTGAAACTGTATAATATTAAAATATTAAACTATATCGAATGACAACAATATGCATTTGTGATTTTAATGAATTTTTCTTGCTGAAATTTGTAACTAATTAAACATGTTTGCTTATACTGTCAAGTTAAATCGAATACCTGCATGTTTACTTTATGATAAGTCGTTTTTATACTGCATCGACTGTGTTATGATATTATATTCTAATACTATATTGTATCATGTTGGCACCTACTAAAAATAACTTTGAGTATTAAGTCTAAAATACATGTCATTATATTTATACATATACATAAGTACATGCTCACCAAATTCTAATGAGATATACGTATATTTTACATGTTATAGTTATAAAATCTAATTATCGTAAACAAAGAGTTTAAATTATGAATAATTAATATTTCTGAAATCATAAAATAATTGTGTTCTTATTAATTCTCGCAATATATTATATTTTAGGTACGTTATTATTTATAGCTTTGTGAATTTACGAATAATATATTGTTTGATTGATTTGTTTTAGATAAACATTTAATGGTATTTTTTCAAACTTTAAATTTCGATTTATCTATACACACACTATAATATACGACGTATATTATTATTATTAGTATTGTATTAAGCTGGCAAATAAAATTATTCATAAAAGTATAAATGATAGAATAAAAAATATAATAAGCTGATGTTAGCAAATATATCATGAATGAATAACATATTTCTATCTTGTTATAAAACGTCGAAACCGATAAAAAAAATATAAAGGATCTATTGTATTTTTTAATATTTACAATTTATTAATATCAATAAATCATTCGTTTTATGAATGATTGTATTTTACACTATTGATATGAATAGAATGTTACAGATAGTTTTGTTTCTTATAAATTATAACGATCGAAAGCTGAAATCCAGCTAATCGCGTACTTACAATGCTTACCAACAGGGACGTGCTAACGAGGGGCGATGAGAGTGGAATATTCCCCACTATTGGCTTTTTTTGTTAAAAAAATTTGTTTTTTTTTTTTTTTGTAATTATTAATTTAAAGTTGAAACTTTGATTTAAGTTGATTGATAACCACTACGATTCACGCTAAGATGTTACTACTAATTAATAACGTAATTATATAACTAACTATAGCCTCTGTTGCTTGTCGGTAAATGTTAAAAAATATTTTTATTTGGTGAAAAGTGCTCTGAAAATAGTGAAAAATGCATATGATATTCCCCCAGTAACCCCATTAAAAAATCTGAACTCATTACTTCTCGATAATTCAATTGAATCATTTGCAACATTATGTCGATTTTATATTATATAAGGGATGCTCACATGAAGCATATTAGAGTGGCCCTTCGTCATATAATCCGCATAAGTGGTTTTTTTTATAAAAACATTTTTGATCTTACTCTTTAAATCGGTTCCAATATATATACAAATTAAGTATACAAAGATACACGGTATATATATAGGTTTAACGCCAGAATCAATAAGGGCCCATTAATAGCACTTTAAAGGCCTTTTTTTTAAGGAATTCAATATATATATATATATATATATATATATATATTATATATATTAATATTTTATAAAAGGTCCTTTCTTCAATGTCCACTTATATCTTTTAAAGTTCTACATAATCTGCCAAAAAAGTCTGCTTAAGTCTATCTGTGATTTTTATTTTCACACTCTTCAATTTTATCAACATTGTGTATTGCAAAGTAATCAAATCGGTTACAAATTAGTAAACCTACCTATAATTTTAATATTTGTATATTATCGTAAAAATACATTCATAAAATAATTAAATCTATAAATAAGAATGAAGATCGAATTGAACAAAATACTTTATAATATGTAAGGTTTTGGGAAAATTCTGAATTAGTGACCACCAATCTTCATTCACATTCATGGATGTTATGTTTCACGAAAATCAAATATTTTTTTAAAAATATAAATAGGATTACCATTTATTACAGATAATAAAACAATATATGTTATTGGATATAATTGTCTATATTTTTCATTTAGGTTAATCGTTAATGACTAATAGTAGTTTGGTACCTGCTTTGTATAAATGTAAAATTGAGTAACAGCCATCATAAGTGAAATTAGAAACTTTTATTAGATTGGGCAATTTTACTTGATAAATTCAAGACACGTACCTATTTGTATAAATAGTGGAAGAAGATGGTGAAAAATTCTTGATATCGTTTTTTTTTAAAAAAATGTTTTGTGTATTTAAATAAATTTAAAAATTATGTATACAGTAAAGATTACTTTATTCATATACACTTTTGTATATTTGTGTTACATGTATCTATGATTTTTAATGCAAAAATAAAATTATTAATATATATATAGCTACAATTCAATTTTTTTTCTGTTTAAAGTCGAAATTTTTTTTTTTTTTTTTTTTATTGAACTTAATCCCGGCAACTAGGGCCATTAGCTGTTTGTAAGGGTTACGTCGTAGGTTGGTACGGTAGGTTGTATTTTTATGATTGTTACAGTTGATAGCAAACACGTGTATGTGTGGCAAGGTTTTTAACCACTATGATCTCGAGTGGTCACCCATCCGGGAACTAGTAGCTGTGGCCGTTACTTACTCTCAGTCGCATTCCGCGACTGGTAGCAGCCAACGCGCCACGCCAAGCCACTAAAGTCGAAATTTTAACTTCTTTGATTCAACATACTATCTCTTACGTTCTGTTATATTATGCTTATAGCATTCTATATTTTTATCTTTTAAAATAATTTAACCGTTCATTTTCAAATACGTTCAGAAAATAAATTTTCCAAATCAATATGGTATACAATATTTGTGAAAATACTGAAGTTGGTACCTAGTATTTACACTATTATAATCAAGACCGTTTAAGTTGGGCGAAGGCGATAACATTGTATAAAATAAAATACTTGTACAATTTTGTTAGTGCGTTCCAAGTTATATTATATATTTTTTTAAATAAGTATGATACTCAGAATTTCAGATACTTCTAAAAATAATTTAGGCTAAATAATAATGATTATTGTTTCATCAAGAAATTGCAAGAAATTATATATATTTCCAACATCTTTACAAATATATTATGCCATATTATTATTAATTATTATGTATTTTTATTATGTATGACATACAATTGTTCCACTCTGTAGTTCCGTCTATGACAGCTATTATATTATTGTACATATATACCAATCAAAGTGGACGATGGATGACGTCTATAAATTTATTATGTTTATATAATATTTAAAAATCGTCATCAGATTTTGACAAAAAAAATAAGGACTTAAAATGTTTCAGCAGAAGTTAAACGGAAATAATAAATAGATAGTAGATTATAATAACAGATATTAAAATTTGGGTTACGTATTGACGACGCATATAATGCAAATCTACAGTTTTTCGCAGACGGATTTGCATCAAATTTTGCACACATGTGCCATTTAGGATTCCGGACGGGTTGAAAAAAATTAGGTAAGAAAAAAATTAAAAATCGACCGATTTTTACGATTTGAGGCACGTTTAAATTTTATAGATTTAAAACAGTTGTTATTTTAGGGTGGCTTACCCGCTATTATTAAAACTACAATCATAACTTCACGTCCGTTTACTTCCGTTCACGACTGTTGGTTATACGTAAGAAAAGTTACTTATGTTACTGTATTATAGTCGTTGTTAATCTCGATTTTATTTATTCCCCGCAGCCCGCAGGGAACGCCGGGCAATACTGCTAGCGTAATATTATTATGTACAATATGTATAATATATTATACAACGTGTTAGATACAGGCTGCACACGAAAAAACCGCGCGAATAAAATCTTTTAAATTAATAATAATAATAATAATAAAAACAACAACAAAAACACAGATAATATTAAGTAAAATGTTTGAATATTATAATATTATAAGCGCCGTCGCGCGGGAGACCGAACACGAATAACGAAAGATAAAAAAAAATAATATATATATATAATATGTATATAAAATACGAAAGAGAATAAAAAGAAAAAGAAAAAAAAACGAAAATACCCACGAGAAGTTTTACTCGTCGAGCACAGTAAACACAATTGTAATACGTATAGACGCTTACGTGTACACAATTTTTTCTTCCTTTTTTCCATTACCCCTTCCTCTTGCCCGCGCGCGCACCAGATAATATTTTAAACGCGCGCGCGTATAATATAATACTTTATGCTCACGGTAAAATATTATAATATATACATTTGTCATATCATAGCATCCGTCGACGTATCGACGAGTAGCCGTTAGAAAGAAAAAAAAAATAAATAAAACTACTCGTACACAGAAAAGCATTATTATTGCATGTTTTTCACACACACACACACACACACGAACGCGTACAAACGTTTCGTAATAATCGTTAATCAGACATCCACGACGGGTGCCCACTCTGCCTCCGCCACCGTCCGAGATCGGGTCGTTATATTATTATTATTATTGTGTTTTACACGGATCGTCGTCGTCGTCGTCGTCGTCGTTGTCGTCGATATGTCATTACACATTAAATATTATTATTATCATTGATATTATGTTGTTACATTATCATTTCGACGCAGTTTACCTCCGCGACCGCGGACGCGACGCGGGCAGAGTGCGCCTCCAAACGACGGCGCCGCGAGACGAATGAGAGATGCAGTTACCGTCCAAGAGAAAATTCATTTGGTTACGATGGTATCGTTTTTGGACCTAGACCGCGGTCGATTTTTAAAATTTTTTTATTTTTTAATCGCCGATACTTTGTGACGAGATTCCGCCGCGGTCGACCGCCGACGACGACCACGAATCGGCGTACCTACCTATTACCGACACTGACACAATATTATCATCGTCCGCGGTTCCGGCCGATTCCGGACAATCGCGCATGCATTACGACGTTATTAAATGTTAATATTTTCGCTTCGCTTTCGTCGCGTTTGTTTACTACGAGTGACTTGCCTTGCGTGGAGGCACCTGTAATAATATTACGACGTGTCCAGATCAGATTAACCCGAATTAACCGGCAGACCGGACGACGGAAGTACGAACATTGTTAATGGTAAGTACCTATATGATATTGTGTACATTCAGTACATATATGCGGACGTGCGCAGTCACTATGTTATACCTACTTATCGTAATATGCGTAGGGCCGTATTAAGAATTTTTACGTTACCTCTGAATACAAAAATTATTATTAAGGAATTCTTAGGAAATAATGTCACGGACCTTTTTTTTTACTTTTAATATACTATTTTGGTTTTGGCGATAAATTAAAACCTTTTTAATTTTCAAATATTCATTTGGTACAATAATATTTTATTACAATATTATGATTAACTACAAAATATATTTTGGGAGTATGTTTTTTTTTTTTTTTAAGTAGACAATTTTTTCAGCAGATCTGTAATCAGAATTTATAATACTGTTATATTTTCCATTTAAGGTCTTACACTTTTATCTACCTACCAATCTACTTACTATATACGTACTCGCATTTATTTAACCGATTTCAAATAAATATTATTTTGGTTCGAGCCCACGCGTGCCTCTCGCCTGAATAATATTCGAGTTGGTAGTTCATATGTATGTTTTATAATAATATAATATAATGTTTGAATACGATATATCGGTTGGTATAATATGTTTTATAGAAAATTATATTGGAGATCGTCAACGTGATAAAATAAATGTGTGAAGACGGTGCTCGGTGGTGACATAACTGCTTGCGAAAAATCCATGAACTTCGATTTCTATACTACTATAGTACTATTGTTATACACGGCATGTTTGGATATGCGAGTAGGAGTTAATCTATTTTTAAAAACGAGTTATGAAATCGTCGAATCAGAAAACGTATTGGTAAATAATAATATTCCTTGTAATATTTAAAAATAAACGAATTAATAAAAATAATAATATCATAGTATATAATGTTAAATGATAATCATATAATAATATTATGATGTATGAGTAGAGGTATTTAAACATATTATTTTGAAATAATTAATAAACGAGCCTTGTATGGTAAATACAAAATAATCATGTCAGTCAAGTTGTTTTAAAAAAAAAAGTTATTTTCATAAACTGCTGTGTAGCCAAAATAATATACTTACTGAGTCAAATTTAAGAGTATCCCTAACAAATGGACTGTTTCGTGAAAAATACATTATAATAAGTACAAGTTGTATAATAATTTAACGTTACAAATCGGTATCGTGTAAAAAAAAAAAAAAGGTCTTGAAAGTTTTAAACCTATTGTACTTATATATTTGTTGGCTGTAACAATTTAAAAAAAAAATATTTGCTTTAAATGCTATTTAAATGGTTTTTTTTATAACACATATTAACTATGATTGCATTTGAAAAAATTCTTATTTTACCATAATCTATCACATTTATTCTAATTTAACATAATGATAGTAGCATGTATATTGTTGATAATCACACGTATGTACTTCAAAAAGTTGTGGGTTCGAAATGCATATTTCTGATTGTATAGTTAATTTTAATCAGACTCAATAATAATAAATTAAATTGTATTATAAATTATGTCGGAAGCTAAAATTAAAAATGAGTAATAACTTAACAGAATATAGTCTGTTAAGGTATTTGTTGTTGTCGGTTACCCATAAAAAATATTTCACTTTTCAATCATTACATTTCTATTATTTCTGCAGATAATACAATTTATACTGATTTTATAGTAAACAATGTATACAGAATTTTTATCTCCGTATTTGTTCGATAAGTGCTTAAAATTAAGCCACAGATATTGAATAAATGATTTATATTTACCATATTTTTCCATTGTAAATATTATACGAGAAATAACTTGTTTGTATAACATACAATAATAACTATATAGGTAGGTTACTCTGTACCATTATCTAAACTTACAAATTTTGGTAAACCAAACACTGCGTAGGTGCCCCACCTTAGAATATTGTCCTCTGACCTATCTGAATGTAAGTAGGTAGTAGGTACAACGTACAACTATATATAGCAACGGTTGTAATATTCTCATGCGAAGAGCTATTAATTCAATGTCGTGCGGTACATGATTGTGGTTTAATATATAAGTAAAAAGACATTTTTGGATGACTCTTTAAAAAATTTTTCCCAAACGTATAAACTTTTGTCCACCGCATTGACCTTGCAGATTATCTAAAACCGCACGTGCGTTTAAGTTAAACAAAAATGTCTTCATTATTCCAGTAATAATAAATATGATGGTGGTAGATCGTAGCCGGACAGTTAAACCTAATTTACAGATTCTTGGTAGTTAATGCGATGCATACTTAGCATACTAATTATTATTGTAATGGATGAAAAGTTTTAGTGTTTGTGGTTATATTATGACGTTATATAGGTAAAACTTTTTTGTGATAATTCATAATTATTATTAAAACAGAATTTAAGTTGTAGTCGATTACTACCTGCAACTAAGTTGTCAGGCAAAGTTTAAAATTAATTATTTTGTGGAGATTTTTTTTTCATTGAAATCCAAACGATTAGCATAACATTTTTTATTGTACGCTATAGCATAAAAATATTTTGTACTGCAATTTAATTTCTTAGTATAGAGTATTAAAAATTTTGAGAAAAATGCAGTTAAAATGCAAATTTTAACTTGATGATTTTATGTGATTAATATTCGGTTGAAAGCATTAGTAAAATATTGATAATTGATCAGGCCGATTATTCATTAAAATCTATATGTGGTTTTAATTTGTTTGTTATTCATGTGTGTGATTTTAACATAATATTATATTATATTAAGTCGGTCGATCGATTGGTTATCATGTGAGCAGTTATGTATATTTATACTTATAAATTGTACAAAAACCGACTTTGAGAAATACTCATAATTTTCTTATGAGCTTTCCCAAGGAACTGTAAGACGAGGTAAGAGCTGTATATCATAGTTAATTTTATGGTGAGCTGCAATATTGCTACGAATATTTCGAATTAATATTATTATTTTATTTGTGTCGAAAAAAAATATTTATTTATTATTTTGCTCTTCACGCCATGAAATTGTTATGAAATTATCATGAAATTAGCTTTATCTGCGTATATTATTATATCCATCAGTATGTACGATTTTTTTCACCAATTATGTATTATGTATTCCGGTACCTACTCGAATTAATAATATTATACAAAATAAATATAGATGCATAAGTAAAACTGAAATAATATTTAAGAGGAAGCTAAATATTTTTAAACATAAAATCATATTATAACATCAAGTACCTAGGTACTCAAAAACAATACAAAAAATTAACAATTATTGATTATTTGATTTTTTGCAAACAAGTGTATATATATTGATAATACAATTAAATTAGATACATATTTTATAACAAACTATTACTGTCCTGCTTAGAGTAATCTGATGTATTCCTAATAAATATATAGTAGGTAGCTATTACTTTAAATCACTTGGATTGTTTCTCCTAATAACGAGTCTATAAAATTCTAAATTCTATCGATCAAATTTATCAATTATGTTGTTTTTGATATTTTTTATATTTTTTATTTTTTTTTAAATAGAAATAATTCTGTTTAGAACCATTGATGTTCCAATTACCACATTTTTATTGAATGTATTTCCAAAAAAACTCTTCTATGTCTATGTTAATGTAAGCTTAAGCCACATGGCACACAAACTTTTACTTTTTAATTATTGTTTTTCTATTAAATGTTGTAAAAAATAAAAATAAATCTTCGATAATCCGTCGATAATAATAATTAACTATCATTCAACTTGTAATAATTTAAGACAAGAATAAGAACAATTAGTAATATGATAAAGGTTTGACAGAATTTAAGACGATTCCCCTTTGTCCGGGGGGAATTTTTCCACCTACCTATGTGTAAATATATATTACATACTTAATATAATTATTTTATAATCTATACTTTTCGTTTCTAATTATAATTCCTGCGAACAGCTACGAAACGTCGTTATATGCATTTAAATACATTGATGATGTGATGTGTTTGTGAGCCACTGTTTGTATTCGAGTGGCCCACTACCACAGAACTTCGATTCTGGTATTCAATACGTCCGTCACCGACAGAATTCGACCAGGACCATCATCAGCAAACATGCACGACTACCGGTGTGATGTGCATGTGGGCTTCTGTGACATTTACGTAAAAATTTAAAAACAAGTGGCCCACAGTCACAGCACCTCCAGTGGTCAGTGAACGATATCGACGAGAAATTTCTGCTTGATAATTTTTGTGATATAACAACTTATTGCAGTAGCGTGTATGTATAGCATGATTCACCAATAATGATGCTCGTCTTCTAGTATTTTAAAATTTGTTGCTTAAGAATACTAGAGAGTTTCGAAAATCCAGTATTTGAATGATTTGATAATTGAAAGGAAAAAAGAGAGTGAGCGTGATTGGTGAATATGTGTTAAAATTAAGACGGATTTCAATCATTATATTTGTGCCTATGTCATAATTTATTTTATATTTATTTTTATAAGATATAGACTTAACCCTATTAAATGTATGTATTTATACAATATTGTGATATATTATTATACGTAGTTAATATTCAGTTAATAATCATAATTATATTCATGATCTAAGCTGTAAAAAAATGAGTAAATATGCCCTTATTACTTAATACTAATTATACCAAATTATTTATTGTGTAAAAATATTAAAAATGTATTACAAAAAATTATAGTTTTATTTGTTTTATATATACAATTAACGAAATACTAAACAATATATTATTTTTTCAAAAATATTTTATATCGTTTAAACCTGTATTTAGAGATAATTGTTTCATAATAAGTGGTTGTCGGATTAGATTAGGTTATAGGTTAAGTTAAATCATCGAAACGGTCACAATATAGTCTAAATTCTCGACCTTAAAGATGAATTTATTTATAAATCCTGGATTAATTAGTAAAAATATGTATATATTATGTAAATTTTTAAAATATAGTTATTTGAGTTTATACTACAGTTATAATAAATGCGTATATGTCTTTAACACTTACAACTCTGAAAATGAAAATATAACCTCTATGGTTTTTATTCGAACGACGTTTTAATATATCTAATATATTTATCATTCAGACATAAATCAACATCCCTCGTTCTTTCTTTCAGAAACGTATACTTAAATATAGACTATATATCTATTTATTGTTGTAACTATATGTAACGTTAGTTAACGTATTAAAATAATTTAAAATAGAATAATAGGTTATATATATTTTGTCGATAACGCCTAATACCTGTGATCGTTAAACATACTATTATTGTATATTATATTTTACTGTGTTTCAACTGTTTGAAGGTTAAATTGAAAGACGACAGATATATGTAACAAGTAATATATATATATATATATATATATATTTATCAAATAGAAAATATTAAAGAGAGAAAAATACCTGTTAATGATTTTCTTAGCGATTATTGTAACTATAACGAGTAGATAAAATTAAGTGGTAAAGAAGCACGTTTACTGCATGTCTACATGTCCACGAATCGTTATAATCATATTGTAAGACTCGTTACTATTGAGTGTTGTTAATTATTATAATTTAAAATATACGGTTCGGAAAACTCCTCGGAGAACGCAATAATGGGATAATTTTAATTTTGTTATTTTATTTTTTTTAACTTGGCCGAAATCTGAGAACGTATTGACCCTATAGGGTGGACCATTTAACTAGTTAATGGACATATTCATCGTCTAAGTAAAAGAGATTTTGTATTTTTGAATAAATATTTTTAATTCTTTTGATGAGTCTATCTCAAGTAAATGATAATTGTAACACTATTATTTTTTTTTTTTTTAAACCAATCTAATTTTTACTGTTTTCTATTATAGTTTTATTGAGCGTTTTTAAGTAGAATATAACGCACGGAATGTTTTACAAAAAAACATGGTTCGCATTACTCCGATAATCTAAAATATTTTAAATGCTTTAAAATTTAAAAAAAAATAAAACTATTCAGTACATTTTGATATTTATTCATTGAATTTTTTTCTATAGTGAATAGATGTTGATTGTTAAATTACAAAGTATGAAGGTAGATTGTTCATTAATAAAAATTTAAAAAACTACTTTGACGAAAAATATTAAATTTTTTTGTAAGCAATTAAACCTTCGGTTATCTATAAAGAGCTTTTTTATCATCAAGACCACAATAATTGACTCGAACAAATATTCGGTGCGTATGATCATATTTAAATAAACCCAACCCGTATAACAAACGATGGCATTCTGATATTAATTCGTAAATACAAATTTGGTGTATACATAATAATGCGTTTGAAATGCAGACTTTATTATATTAGGTACAATACATTATTATAATACGGTTCAGATTATTTCGGATGAACGATTTTAGACGTATTCAGATACGATAGCGAGCCAAGAGTGGAACTATAAATACATAATATTGGTCTTACAAAGATGCTCACGTGTCATTTGCGTTTTTATTTATGTGGGTATTATAGCAGATATCTACTCGTTTGTTCTGTTGGCGCTTAGCAAAATATTCGCGTCGATTGAAAACAGGTCATAGAACTGCCTTTGGGGTAATACGGACTCAACAAATAACAAACTAAAAAAAATACTGAGAGAAGAGAAACGCGATGAAAAGTTGTGGACTCGTTACACCGGTGTTTACAAAGTCGTAATGTATCGGCTAATTCGTTGCAATTCTGCGAACGATAAAATAACGTTATATCGACTATAATATTATATTTATATTGGTATTAGAAACGTTGCTGTGTCATATAGAAGTATTAATTTGAAAATAAATTAATAGCTAGTTATTTATCTTTGATCCGTTTTATACGGTATGTACAGAATAATTAAAACAAGAGCAATTTTTATCATTGAAGTTTAATACAACTTGTCATTATTTAGTACTGAAGAATGAACAGCATGGACAATTTAATAATGATTAAACCATTTAGTTATTATAATGAAGTACCATAAGTTTTTAGTCAACAATTATAATTGTATTTTAATTTGAATTATAAAAATATATTAACAAAATACTCAGTTTGAATTTTTGAGTACCAAAAAACGAAAATGTAACCAAAAACAGTGGTGACGTTTTCAGATATTTTATATTATACATTATCATACTACCTAAAAATGAAATTTAAAGTGCGATATTCTAAAATATAAAATAATATCAAAATTTTGACTTTATAATAGAACATAATAATATCTTTAACGTAACAATGTTGAAGTTTATACAAAATTAAGCTAATTAAATATGACCTAATTCTGGTTTATGGAATTTAACGTTAATGCGTATAGACTATAGGTACTTGAATATTACTAAATACTTATAAAAACTTAAAAAGCTTTTACTAAAAAACCCTGTGGTGAGAGAAAACCACTTTTTCACAATGGGTTGTTAAGGAAATGTTTATGTGTCTAATTTATTAATTTAAATTTTAGTAATTTTTCGAATTACTTATTAAGCCTGATATAAGGTCATAAGAATGATAATTCATTAGACAATATAATTTTGAATAAAATATAAAATAGACGTATTTATGTATTAAACTTAGAAATTATTGTACTCAACATTTTTTTACAACTTTACAAAAATTACTAAAGTTTGCAAATTTATTTAGCCTTCAAATCTTCTAAATCTATTACCATGAAATGTTATTTTTGGTAAACAAAGTGTAATAACTTAGAAGCAAATCGTTTTAACTTTTTATTTTTTATTTAAATGTAAAAACATTTTAATAAATTAATTGAGAGCCAGCATTTGAATAAATGCATTAAATGGTACAATGGAAACAATAACATATTATAATTATTTAATTATACTAAAAATGGGTAAAAAAATAAATATAATGTTACACATTTACATATGTACGACATTATATTTTCAGGGACATTTTCACTAAATTGTACCAAAAATTAGATTGTCCCAAACTGCACCCTTTAGATAACATTCTATTTCTGTCCGTCACTGAACACCATTTAAGATATTTTATTCCTCTTTTGTTTAATATAACCTTAAATATTTCAATTATTTTCAACCATATTTATGATAAATAGAAATGACGAATAATTTTTTTACAATTTTAGTGCGAGGTCATTTTTAAATACATAATAGTATATTATAATATAACGTGTAATCATATAGGTAATATTATTTACTGTTATATTGTTTTTAAATTTCTATAGTATCTCTAAAACACATTGTATAATGAACTTTTAATTTTCCTGAATTTGTCATTAAAAATTGAGCAAAACAACACATATCTTCATTACTTTAACTTGCTTAATCTATCCTCTTAAAATAATTACTATTATAACATAATATTATATAGATTGATATTATTTTACACTTTTTAATATTAATATATGAGTAGTATTGTTCATTGCACATCAAAAAAATATATAAATATTTCATACTTTTATAGATTTGATTTTTATTCTCAGAAGGTACCACTATTATAGTATATTATACTTTATTTTATGATTTTGAAATAAAATTCAATTTATATTTGGGTTAAAATGATATTTTTCTGTTTCTAAATAGAAGTATTTTCAATGTTTTGGACAAATGATCAAATGAGCATAATAGATGGCAATATTATAAGCGAACAATTATTTATAAGTTGCAAATTTTCTAATTAATATTAAAAACTATCTACTTACTGAAAACTAGTTAATGATAGACAATGCGAACTGAAAGCTTAGGGTTTAGCTTAAACTTTTAATTTTTGCTGGTAAAAAACTGACCAATAGTCGAACAACTCTGTAATCTATTGAATTGAAAAAAATATGGCGACTATACAATAGTTTACAGCAAGATCATTAGTTTTAAAAAACGCCTTGATAAATTTTCATTCGAAGATATAACACAAACAAGCCCGTCATTTAAACATGAATTTTTAAGTAGAACATTCTATTCGTCCACATGAAAAATAATGAAGCTAATTTGCTTTAAATCGTTTTTTTCAACTACTACCTATACGATACATACATCGTGTATTATGTTAATATGTTATGGTCACTTTCAAATATACTTATCCCTAAAAACTGTGTATTCAAAAAAAAAAAAAAAAAGATAATAATATAACTATAAATTATGTAAGTTGTTATTTAATAATATTTGTTATACATTTCGCAGCGCAAATTTTAATTACTGTTGAATGTCAATCATTTGTTACGAGTATTGTTTTGAATTAAAAAACTTATATTTCTGTTGTCGTGACTTAATGGACTTCAGCGCAGTTGATGAATACAAATAATTAATCAATTATAATTAAAATAAACATCTTTTTGTGAATATTACTATGCGTCGCTGAAACATAATATTTGTTGTGCTGCGCATGTATTGTTATAAATTGTAGTTAATATTTATTTCAGTTTTAGAAATATTCTCATTTTTGCATAATGAATTTTTCTCGAGGATTTCTATTACTGCAGCATTAGAGTAGTAAAAGTTACTAGGATTTGATAAACGCGCGCGAATTATACTTTTTGTTGCGATGCTGTTAATTAATAAATGTTCATAAAATAAACGTACACACGATTCGCCAACAATGAAAATACAACGAATGATATTGAACAAAATATTGTAGCAATCTGTTAATTACAATTGTATAAGTATTCTTTGAAGTGTCTAAACACGAGTGACAATAACTGCAAAATGGGTGTCACCTTCTTCAGCTAAAATGTTCTATTCTACTTTTAGCTAATATAGTTTTCTTTAAAATGTATAACTATAACAACCGATCTTGAAAATTAAATTAATATTATTCAAAATAAGTAATAATTTTGTTTCATCTTTATTTCAAAAAATCGACTATAAACGAAATTAAACTTACATTGAAAACTATAAAACTAGTAATATTTATCAAACAAAAATTAGTTTTCAATTTAACTTGGGTAATATGTAAAAACATTTTATTGAAAATTACTTTATTTTATTTTTTTTTTCACACACAAATGTCTCAAACAATAAACAGATATCATGTAATTATAAAAAATGAAACTTAACCTTAATTTTTGACATATTCATGAATGCATATTTTTTTAAACATAATTGTATGTAATAATCTCGGTAATTAAAAATCACATTCATGAATATAACCACGTTTAATTAAATGAAAAATTGTCAAGTTTAGTTATTATAATTGTAAGTTTAAAAAAAAAACTGTACTGTCCAAGAAAAAAAAACTGTATTTTTTGGCTGAAAAGGAGACCGCCTCCAGCAAAATACATCTTATTTTTGATTAGACTTTTAAAAATTTAAATGTTACTATATTTTATGTAAGTACTTAGTTTTATACTTCATACTATTTGAATTTCAGAGAACGCAGCAGCAACTACACCGCTGCGCGTTGTGGTCCCTGTTAATTGTTATTAATGTTCATTAATTAATGTATGCGATATCAAAATGTATCATATAATATCACCTGATTCGACTTTGAGATGTTAAAATAAAACTAACTATGATGATAAAACGTAGGAGTTTAATCAAAAACTTGATTCCATTAATTAAAAACGATGATGAGTATATTAATATTTATAATATGTGGAGCACAAATAAATGTAACACGGTACCTATAGTTTGTTGATATTTTGTTATCGGAAACATTGATAATCACTAATCACGATTCAATAAGACGCGTATAAAAAAAAATGTTTGGTATATAAATTGTAGTTATAATATAATATTATGTATAACCCTAATTTTTTTCAAATTATGATTTTTTGAAATTTTGAAATATACTTAAATATTATATTATCAAATTCTTGAGATTTTTTGTACTAAACTTAAAAAGTGTTTTGTGGCAGTATAAATTTCTGTTTTTCAAACAAGAACTAACCTTTTTATCTGTAAATTATTCAGCAGTTCATTTTTTTTTTTTAATGTACCCTAAATATTTTTTAGCCGAAAAGAAGGGGGTATTACTTTGATAAAATAAGAGATTGTATCTCTCTATCAGACATTTTTTTAAGTAGTAAAAAGAGGTCAAGAATTTGAAAATAATATGGTACTTAAATTTATTTAGAAATTTCAAAAATCAGATTTTGAATAACTGCATTGTTGTGAGGGAAAAGGGTGTATGAGTGCTTAGTAAATCATGCTATACATATTAAAATATACATTTTTATTTATTTAAAATAACTTTTTTTTGAGCAAAGCACTTTTATACTAGTTAGCTAGTTAGAAAACAATTTTATAGATAAATAAACAATATGACTTTAATGTTGTATAACTCAAGTGGCGATTTATATTATACCTGTATAATATCTATATTATAATGTAACCATTTACTGATATTTTACTATAATATCTTACTTGAATTTTCCAAATATGTACAATATGCTCAGAAAGTATTTTATAATATACGAGAACAGAAATAATAAATTCTATAAATAAATATGAAATTATTGTGCCATATTTCTGTTTTTAATTCAGTAATATTTTTGCTAACATAGAGTAGTATAATTGGCAAAAAAATGAAAACAATTTTTTTGGTGAAAAAAAGTTCAAAAAAGTTTGGGGATGCTCAGCGAATTACTAAAAAATTGGATATAATATCATAATGCATATGTTATGGCCGTGTTGCTAATACTATGAGTGAGTGTTATACTCAGAAAATAAGTATTTAATAATTGAGTAACTACTCAATCAAACATTGAATTAGGTACATGTCAAAGTTAAAAAAAAAAAATATATACTACATAATATTTACAGTAAAAAAGAAAGATTTTCATTTGAAGGAAAGAAGTTTTTATACCCATAGGACACTTTTTAAGTAGTGCAAAAAATATCAAGGTTTTTAAAACATATTCTTGATATATTTTTAAATGTATTTTCAATGGAAATAACATGGAATGAGCATGCTCGATGAATCGCTGCCCTGGCGTAATGCTCGAGTGTGGAGATATTAGAAAATATCATGATTCTAACCGCGGTGGTGAGAAAACTAAGACGATTGTTGTCGTAAGACTGATAGTAGAGATAGGGGTAACCTACATAATAAATCATTGATTACCAGTGGTGAGTATGTATCACATGCAGTTATATGAATAGCGGTCGCTTATTCTTGTACCGCGGTTGCTAGGTCGTGGAAGACCGCTAAAGTTTCTCTGAAGCGATTAAACGTGCACGGACACGTTTAAAAAGCTACCGCCTAAACATTTATCCAAAAAGTTTGGTTAGGTCCTTAACTCTCGTAATTCGACCACGGCGTAAGCATGGCAGAGGTGAGCGTCCACCATAGGGTTTATGGTAGGTGACCGTAGCGGGCTGGTGGTTTTTTAACCAGTGTGTATGAGTAGTGTGTTGTGCAGCGCCATATAATTCCAGCCGAAGTTCTCGATGTTCAATCAAACGTTTTTGTCATGTTGTTCGTGTAATATGAATACAGCGTTATGTGCAGCGGCAAAACGAGTCTATAGCTTGCTCTCGGTCTGATGACACAAGCCATATTTTTCCAAAGATCACTTGTAAGCCGTCAAGGTAAGCCCAGGTAGGATGCACAAAGTCGCCTTCATTTTTCGAAAATTCTTCGTAGCAATAACGTATATTTCGTATCGTAGGTATTTGCGAAATCAAATTTAATATAGAAATCAGAATTTATGTGTAATTACATGATTATAATATGGATAGCAGGTATTTGGACTATTCGAGAAAAACTTTGATACGGTTATCACGTAACGCGTTCGTATATTGTGACAAACAAGTACAGTAAATGTATAGATTTTATGATTTTATAAAGAATTAATGATAAAAATAACTATGATATAAAAGTATAGAGTATTATTGTGCATTATCGTTGGTTAGCTTTTAAGCCATTGACAACTCTTTGGCGAGTGTGCCAATAGTATGTACAATGTTCCGTTCCATTCGCACAAGTCATTTGGGTGGTCATTCGTTTGGGGTATTTTACACAAGGCGTTACCGGTCTAGGAAATAGTAATAGTGTCCAGGCGTGCGTCCCGAGATGTTCTTGTTTCCGTGTTTAACCGTTTAGTAACATAATAGGAACCTTAACAGTGGTACTTTTATTGTAACACTATTTTACGCATACGTTAAATTAATTTTATTTTCATTTAACGCTCTCATATTGTTTATAAATCGCAATTTAAAAAATAAAATAACTCTATTGAAAAATAAATGGTTCAGTTATTTCCCATAAAATGTACAACAAAAAATTACAAAGGAACGATCCAGCGGTTTTTGCTCTTTATATTTACAATACTCACATAAATTTTTTTTTTTTTAATAATTATATTTATGATTCTTTTTAATATTATCGTTATGCAATTAAATATTGAGTAAAATAAAAATGTATTTATTTTTATCCTTAAAATATTGTTAGATTTTTTGAGCCAATAAAAGAACATTTAATTTAATAGTAACAGGTAGATGAGAAATTGTCTAATTATTAATTTAACAAACTTAGATAAAATTTAGTACTCAATTGTGTCGTTAAAGGATTCCTTTGTTGACCGTCAAATATATGCAAACGTGTTCCAACCCAAGTAAATTTTATATAATTAGATTGTACCTGTGACTGTATCGTTATTCATTAACTAGTAACTATGTTACGTATCTGACCTAAATGATTGATTATATTTCAAATTTCAAATTTCAGATAACATTTAGTTTTGAAAATTACGTATTATAAGTTTCTATTGTTATATTCATATAATATTAATTTACGTACATTAAATTGTTATTTTGAACTAAAAAATTAAAATTCTTAAGAAAAATTTAGATAAATTGAGATGTAAAAATCGGAGACACAAATGACTATTTATGTTATTTGATAAGTTTGTGTGATTATACGAAATCACTTATAACATCCATTAATTTCTATATAGATATACAGTTTAGTATCGCAGAAAGTGCAAAAGTTATCACCTCATTATAACAGATGCTTGGAGGTGAGTCGAGCTGACCCTCTCCAAAATACCTCTCATCTGCCTTCGCATCATGTAGATCTTGAAGGTACATTTTTGTTATCAGTCCTACATTCTGTCAAAATATAAGGATGAAGAGAACGATGTATTTTCTAGAGAGGCAAGTCTGACTAGACAAACAAATATGATGGGAAAGAAAGATGGGCTAACCAATGATACATAATACTTTTGCGAGGGCACGTACCAACAACTTCCTATTTTAAAAATATTAGATAAACCAGTATAAAATAACTGATGTGTTCATGTGTATACAGTATGATTTTGATTTATAAATGATGTTTTATGATGTAAGTAATGTGAAATAAAAACAGCCACCCTCATGCAGTGATTTACAATGATAAAAAAGTATCGTAAAAAAATAACGAATGATATGTCTGTGATCGTATTTTTTATTATTATTTCATTGTTTTATAGTCGTTTAGAATTCAATTTCCTCATCACTTGTATTTCCCTTATATTTATTAATTTATTATTATTATTATTATTATTCATAATATGTGGGAATTGTTTAATTCTCTCGTAAAATAAAAAAATAAAATAAAAAAGATTCATCTTAACCTCAATTTTACAAAACCGTCATCATAACGGTTTCACTAAAGAATAAATAAATAAAAAAAATTAGATAAAATATTTTACCACGACCAAAATATCATATTCCTACTGGAATGATATTATATAAGTTTTTGTCAAACGTGAGTGGGATGATTATGACGATAGAAACTATGCAAATTTGGTGACCCATTAAATTATTTGTTAATTTTTAATTCAAATCTAATATCAGTATAAAAATGTGATAAACGTTTACAGGAAAATATTTTTTTTGTATTCTTTGCTATGTGCTAACTATAGGTAGGTACTACATATTTTTTTTTATTTACAACTTGATGATTAATTCAGGTAAATGTTAAATATTGTTATTGACAACTTCTGTCATCATTTAAGTAAATTTGATAGCATCCTCTGTCAATATAGTTGAATGTCGATAACTTATGGATAATTCTGGAAGGAAATTGAAGTACATTTTTTAAATAGTTTTCGTCAATATTTTATATTTCGACGCTATAATTATTTTTATTCGTCTCGTTCGAACTTACAGACTGTAAGAAATCATAATCCCCAATTATTTTTTTCGTTACAGTATCATATTTCCATACACCCAACGCCTGTTCGTCTTTAAAATTTAAATACATATTTATATTTCAAGTCACGTAGCTAAAGTATATCTATTTAATTAAATATCACAAAAACACCGGACTGAATATTGTGATGATAACAATAATATAATATAATATTGTAATCAGGTAGGAATACGTATTATTAAATTTCATATTATTATTGAATACGCGAATAACAATTAATCATTCTGTTCGGTACCAGTATAATCATTACATCATTATTGTGAATATCGGTAGTTCAATAAAGTAAATTATACATAATATTTCAAGTCATAGTATAATTTTATGACACAATAGTTCCAAGTACTCAGATAGTCATTTGATATGGATTTTCCTGGTACTGTCGCAGCCAATAAACATATTATATTATATTATCAGCTGCATTATTTGCACCGATCTCTCATTTAATTAAATTAAAAAAAAATAGTATTTATTATTATTAAATTTAGTTAATTATACCTAAGTTAATTTGACGATTAAGCTTCTACAGGTATTTATCGTGCATTAGCACTACTGAAAATACAATACTACCATGGACGTTAATTTGTTTACGATTACCGTTTTTTAGACTAGTCTTCTCAGAAAAAGAACTACTTAGTTAGTACTTCTTGCAATAAAAATGTATTCTGAATCACGCCCCAGATTTTGTACGAGTACATACAAATTAAAAACTATTTATTATTTATCATAGAATATGTTATAATTCTAAACTTAATTTTCCTTTGCGCTTTAACAATATAACCTACACCTAACGGCCTGTGTTGCATCATTATTCATTAGGTACAACAGAATGGTTAAACATGTTTTGTTTATATTTAGTTTGTTTATAACGTGTCTTATTGTTTTACTTGATTATGCTATATTGTGACATATTATATTACTGGAGTAAATTTATCTAACTTTTTTTTATACAAATTAATAATTATTTCGAGTATGCCAATCTAATACTTTTATAATAGTGACATAGTATTTCTATGAATATTTCATTGTCTTTTATATTTGTACTACGATTATTACATTAAACGAGTGTAATATATTATCTTTGTGTTATAATTTTTAGATATTGTATATTTTTAAAAACATCAATAAACACAAAAAATATTTGGATGTGATGTACTGTATAATACACCGTTCTTTAGTTGTAACTTATAAGTTATAAGCCTTAAAGCTATTTTTGTTTGCATAGTAGTTGTTGTTGTTAAACGGAAAATAATATAAAATTATAATTTTGTTAGACAAGTCTTAAAGTTGTTCATACAACATACAAACATCTGGGTCGCTATTTCGATTAAAATTTTTCATAGTTATCCTTGGAATGAAACTTTAACCCTCTAAATCACAACTCGATTAGTGATTGCCCATATGAATTTTTTAATATACTTACGTTAAAATGATCTAAACTTACACAAGTGTTATGTAGAACTCATTTTAATTTATAGCAAAACTACAAATTTCTACAGTGATTTGAACTTAGATACTAAAAAATTAAATAATATTTATATAATTATATATATTACGTAATGTATTAAAATATTCTATAAGATTATTTTAAAACACGATTCTTCTCATTTGTACAAACTTATTATATAAATAGGTATGATTAATAATAGTTTTGGTATATGTGTTTAAAATTAAAATTATATTTTTTATGTGAAATGACTTTTTTTATTTTAATTATTATGTTAATTTATTTTTCTCACATTATTATTACTAATTTATTTCCATATTTTCTACCAATTTGTTTTAAATATTCTAAATTATTCATAAATTAGTTAAATGTCTTATACGTACTAAAATGTATAAATGATGTATTTTCGCTAATTATTAGTAATATTTCATTTAATTTTAAGTGTGAATCTAATTGATTTTATTTTTTATTATTTTGTTTTTATGAGTTAAGTACATGTTTGAATGTAGTAAGTACTTAAAATAGACAATTAAAAATTTTAATATCGATGACATTTTTTTTCCGTCATTCGTAGTTTTTGGATGTACTCGCTCATACAAATAGAGAAAATTAGTGCCATGCAGAATATAATCTGTGAATTTAGTAAACATAGTTGCGCGTAGGCGAAATAGATAGATATAAAAAGCTTTATTAAACCGTCCGATATTTCCTTAAAAGTTTACTAGCTCAAAGAGGGTGTACCTCACTAATTTTTGTAGACAGTCCGCTACTACTTTATATGAGATAAAAGATTAGAATTACGTAAACGATTTGTAAATTTTTAGATAAAAAGTTCTAAATGTATGTAAGTAAATAAAAATCATCAACCATTACTATATTTATAGCCTAACGATAAAACGTGATAATAATAATTACAATAATTATAGCAAAACAAAAACTTGCGTAAAAGTATATCAAAGTCGAATAAATATAAAATTATAAGAAAAGCTAATCAAAATCATCATCGATATATTCGATATCATCAATAATTCGGGACAACAAATTCACCACCATTTATACAATGGACAGTAACTATGGTGATGAGATTTATATTTCAGGAAAGGTCAGTTACGTCAAAGCTTAGGGTTTAACAATAAGGACCATTCAGACGTCAAAATCATATATCGGCTGTAAATCACGACCGAGCTATATATATTCAAAATCTTTATAAATGAAAAATTCTATAAAAACAATATATAGGTATGTATATTTAAATTTTAAATTATTTTCTGTTTTTATGACGATTTTAACGTTATATAATATTATAAAAGGATGGTTTATATTGGTGCACATAAAAACATCAAAGTACGGATATTATAATTATAGGTTTTAATTGGCTCAAAACATCATACAATAAACAGGCACAAAATGTTTATCATTATTAAAATTATTAACAGAAATCAATACATATAAAAATGAAAGAAATAATACAAAAAAAAAAAAAAATAAATAAATTGAGTAATGTTAGAAACAGTTTATTATTATTAGTACATCAAATTGAGTTTTAATTTTTTTTCTATTGCGGATTTCTTAAATTAACAAAATGTTAATTTTTTTGATAGGTACACATTTTTGTAATTTTTACGAAGTACCTATGTAAGATGTTTAGAAAATAATAATATAATATATAATACACATAACATATATCTATTTGAATTTCAGCAAATGAAAAAATCAAAGTTTAAATTAAAATTCCCATTTTTTCTTATCTGCTAATTTTTTTTTTTTGTTTTTTTTTTTTAAAAATAATTATGAAAACTACTTGGAATTAATTTTCTTTCGTACCGATTAGATTAAATTTTCTATTAGAATAATAGAAAAATATTCAATTTGAAAATTGAAACATTTTTCTATTATTTATAAAGTCTGTCTTCAGATACAAAAAAAGAAAAATAAAAAAAAATATATATATCATTATAAAATCAATACATTTATCACTCTGCCCAAAAACTACAAAACCTCTTTAATTTAAGTATCATTTAAAACTTAAAAAAAAAACTAATTTCAAAATAATTTCACATTGCTCGTAGTTGTCTAACACTCATTGGATCACTTGCCCATAATCTAAAAAATAATTAAAATTAAAATATTTCACAGTATATTAATTATCTATTGTGATTAAAATAATGTCGTAAACCAGTCTACATAAAAACAACAATATTTAATAATATGTGTTCGACAAATTTAAAAACTATTTGATATATAATATATTCAAAGTGTTTTCTTTTTATGTCTGTGATTTGTCTAGATAAATATTGAATTCCATTGATTTATTATTATTATTTATTATGCATAAGAACATAGACTCACCTTTATATAAATAACATTAATAGGTTTCGAATTAAAGTGAATTGTTAATTGTTGATATATAATTAGACTTGACAGCAATATTAATTCAATAACAATCAAAATATATAAGTAGGTGTATTTATTGTGGTGAATATTGACCACTTTCTGACTAAGAACATTATTTTTATCGACATCTTTTGTTCTTTCACTTCTTAGCTTTCTTTGAAAGTTTTCAATACAAATTAATTATAATCAGATTATAATGTATTTTTTTATACATGACAAATTAATTATAAATTTATATTCATCTGGTAGGTAAAAATATTTTTCAGTATTCGTATAATCCTTAACAAATGGGTTGACAGTTAAATTGCATAAAACAGAAACGTGCTTTTGTGATTTCCATTACGATAGTATTTAATAAACTACAGATACACACACACACACACACACACACACACACACACACACACACATATATATATATATATAATTCAGTTAAATTATGAAAATAATATTTTCTTCTATGGAGAATACTTTATTTGCAGTAAAATATGTTTGTATATATCTAACGAGTTATAATGTGATGTTTAATCATTAAATTAGAATTCACTATAGAAAGTTCAAGAATATAAATATTTCATACCTAATCTTAATTTTTACATATATTAATAAAGCAATGTTTGTGTGCGTGTGTAAGCAATACACATCAATGTATAATACAATTTTAGTTCTGTAATTTTGTTTACCTTTAGTTAATATACACCTCAAAGTCAATTTTTTAAAGTTTAAATTTTAAAGAGAAGCTCATGCAAGAATTAGTTGGATTTTTTGGCTCAGGAAAAAAAAAATATTTTTTGTTTATACCTATAATGGATTTATTATAATTAAATATAATTTTAAACTCTTATTTTGTTTTTAATCAAATAAAGAAATTATTTATAACTTACATCTAAAATTTAATAAATTTAAATACAAAGTAAATCTACACTGAGGCTATTTAATTTTTTTCACGGATAAAGCTGTGCCAGATCAACTATAATTAATAAATATATTTATTAGGTATAATTAAAGGCAGTTTTTGATTGGTTTTTATAGAATTTTTATCAATATAGATTTAAAATGATTTGTAGTCTCGTATAAGTTACATTTTACTATTGAATTTATAAATATTGAACTTAGTTGATTGACAAAAAACAATAATTATTGTTTATTTGTATATCTTTCTATTAGTAACAGAAAATAAATTAGTTATTATAATTGGATATAATTTTAGACTTGTATGTTATACTTGTTAATACCACCAAATAACTATTTGTCGATTTGTAGTAACTAGTTTTATTTACTTTATATTATGTACTAACTTGCATTGTTTGTAGGCTGAATCACAAAATATATTAATACATTTCTATAAACTATGGGTTAAATGTTAATGTTGAAATAAATTATTAGCATTAGTATTCAAACATCATAAGCACATGTTTGGATATTACAAACATTGTACATAATATTAAATTTTATTTTCATTTTTCAGTTAATTTTCCACTTGTACTATTAGCCATTAGAACATTATCTTAATTTGTTGAACACGTTCACGGGTATACAGGTATATTATGACATGAATGAAGTGCTTTATTTTGAACATAAATATGTATACCTAGTAGTTAAAAACTATAGTACTCACGTATAAGGTATTTTGGGTATGAACATTTGTTGAAAATATATATGAAAATTGATCAAGTAACGACTGATGGCGTTTATTAGCTTAAAAATACCCTTAGATACTTTATTAGATGATCAATGAAACTGTACAAAATTTTTTTCTGTCAATATTATACACTTAAAATTATTGTATTCATTAAGTATTTTTTTGGTTTGTTATATAACTTACCATAGTAATAAATAATAATATATGAACAGTTAATAAGTTTATTTAATAATAATTATAATATAAAAATAAAAATTAATTAATTAAATTATACAATCAATTCTCATTATTAATAAATAATAATTAATTATTTCTTAAAAATATTATATTACGTCTTCATTCAAATTTTATGAATACTCTATAGCCATGTTATCAGTCATCTTTTACTCATATAAAAAAAATCCAAGAAGAGAGAGTAAACAACCCATGTTGTTCAATGGTGGAAATCGGGCTTAGCCCACTCCTCCCCAAACCCCTCTAAAAACTATTCCAAAAGTATAAAAATATTGTAGTTTCATTTTCATAAATATTTTAAAAAAACTATAGCAAACATAATATTCTTATATTGTAAATTTGTTTTTATTCCTATATACATTCAAATAGTTGTAAATAGTATCTATAAATAGTAATTTGAATACAAAAAATAATATTTTTATTATTTTATATTTTAGGATTTATTAGATATTTATAGATTAAATAATAAATCAGAAATTATTGTTAATAGAAATTTCATAAGCAAAATCAACAATGATTTGAATATTGAAGATTTAAAAATACAATAAAAAAAGATATTTTCTCTCAATTATATACAAGTAGCATTCATTCTACCAATTATTATCTTAGCTACATGTAAACCATTTTTTTTTCAGCTATGCGAAGATTAAAGATGTGGGTGAGAATATTTACGCACCAAGAACGTTTTACAAAACTGTCTACTTTACACATAAAAAAGATTTGATAAAAAGTATTGTCAGTGAATGTATTTTAAATTAATTTTAAAAATCCTCAAGGATGATGGTTTTAAAATAAAGTATAAAATATTTACGACTTATTTTTAGTTTTATTTTCTCTAATATTCCTATTATGTTTATGGAAAATATTTTCATTTCACTTACATTCAAGTTGATAGTTGTATTGTTCAGATTATTTATATTCAGGTCACAATAGTATTAGTTACAAATTGAAAAGAGGCTATAGTAAATGTAGAGGATAAGCAAAATATTAATAAATATAATTTATCTTTATACATAGGATTATTAATAGATGAATAAATTATAATTTGTATTTTTTTCAGGTTAAAATACAAAGAAATTCATTGATATAAATATATAATCACCTTATTATTATTTTTTTTTAGTGTTGAACAATTTATTAAATAATTTAATATTAGACCTCTACGTATAAACCATATTGAATTGTTCGATGTTTGAAAAGTCAAATCAAACTGAAAATTTTAAAATTTATCTTACTTCTAAAATAGAAATGTATGATCATTAAAAATCTGAACACGTCAAACATTGCAAATAAGAAATGTTTCCGTTGTTTATTTTTATTTTAGTATTTTGTCAATTGTCTATTTTATTGATGAAAAATACACCATTTTATTTTGCTTATTTATTATTTTTAATATACTGTGTTAAATTGGTTATTGTAGTGTGAGAAAAAATTAATAAGTTTTATTAAATGTTTAATTCAAAAGCTCAATTCAAGTTTAGTTTGGTTGGTATATGGGCTAGGTTCAATGTTAAATATTTTGTTCGGTTCAAGTTTGGTTAGACATACAATTAAAAAGTCAGTTTCAGTATGGTTCAAAACCACTTATTTGAGTTCAAAATATCTCTAATATATAGTTATATGATAGAAATATATACTTTATACAATCCTGCCATGATCGACGACTGTTTAAACATTAAACCAACCGATGTTTGGTAAATTTAAACATATACTTGATGTTATACAAACAAAATATTTTGTTGAACCAATAAAATATATTTCTTAGGATCACGTTGAAAATAGATGTACGAAAACAAATATCAGTTATTTTTTCAAATTATATTTATTGTTTTAATAAAAAAAAAAGGATATAAGCATGCAGTACAGTTAAACATTTATATTTTTTATTGATTTAAGTTACTTCTGAAGCAGCAAAGGCTATTAATTATATTATATTTACGTTTTGTTAACTTACATGTTATTTAAATTTGTTTGAATTTTTTTACATTATGTTTTTTTTTAGTTATTTATGTTAGATAACAGATTTTTACGACTGAAGTGTTTTTTACGTTCAAAAGACGTTCCTTAACGCCGCTGGAATCATAATATATTATTATAGAATATTTACTATCTATAAGTATTCATGATCCACTCGTGTTTGGAAGATTTTATCATGTACATTCGCCATTCTTTCCTACCTTCACAATAGTTGAGAAATCGAGTTTTTCGTCATAAGTTTATATTTAAATTTGTGCGATAATAATTTTAGAGTAAATTCAAAAATACTTTGGGGTGTTGATAGGCTGGTGAACTGTTTCTAGCTCGCTATCCTAAATATACAAATTCAATTTTCATAGCATTCTTCTTTACTAAAAATGAATACATGATTAGTGAACATCTTTTAAATTGATAGTAAAAGAAAAATGTTAAAACATTTATTTTTACACTAATGGAGGTACATTTCACAGTTTTTTTTTTAAATGTTCTTCTAAAACCATTGTAACTTAAATTCACACTTATTAATGACGATAAGAAATCTATGATTTCTCATATTGTAAGAGAGGAGCTGGTGAGATGTACGTGATGTTATAGAAAGACCAAAATATCACGAGAAATAGCTATGATTTAAGAATCGTATTGCAGGTTGTGTACTTCCAATATTATTACGTTGGAACAATATCTGTATATATTAAATATTACGAGACACAGTTGTTGTTGTCGTGCTAGCAAAAACGTGCTACGTATATAATACAGTTATAAATTATATATTGTTTCACTGAAGTTTCATTCAAGTCCCGAAGTGACGTATTAGTTTTATTACTATTATTATTATATGGTGGGCGGACTTATGATTATATTCACTCGATTCGCGATCGTGTACGTGCGTCGTTCACGACGACTATCAACGAACTTGCGAGTGGGAGCAAAAGGGTCGCGTCGGAATTACCCTCGCAGTACGTAGATTTAATGAAACCAGCCTAAATTAGTTAAGTAGTTCTTTTTAGTAGTATTCTATGAATAGTTCTATTTTATTCAAACAAAAATAATTATGTAATGTTTATAGAAATCTAATATTTATTATTTTTATTTATAATAAAGATTGATCAATATACATTTTTTTATCCAAAAACCTCATTATAATGGAATAGTTGATAACATATGATATTACTATTACTTAGCTTCTAAGAATATGCTAAATAAAAAATAAATAAAATATGAAATTATTTAGTTTTAGACTGTAGCCTCCAATTCTTATAATATTATATTTATTTAAATTTAGTATAAAATAATATTCAAGAAATGTAAGACATTTTATTTTTTCTATTCAATGATTAATTATGTATTCTAAATAAAGGTAGGTATGCATTTTTAAATAAAACAAGAAAAATATACACGAATAATTAGTTAATATTTTGGAAATTTGTTCATGTTTGATTATTATAATAATTAAAAAAATTTTCTTATTAAATAGGTGAGCTTATAAATTGGAAATAGTATTACCTAAATATGAATTAAAATAAATAATGACTATTAAAATATTAATGTTTAAAAAACAGTGAACTTACCTAATTATGTCTGTTGTATAGTAGATTTCAACCAAATCTCGCTATTGAGTATAGGTAATATGTTATTGGTGTATTAAAGTTGAATTCAAATCCCTGTAAACAATAACAAAAAATTCTGAGCAAAAGAATTTGCATGTGAATCAGTCTTTATTTCTAAAGGTTTATTTATATATATTTATAAATTTTTAAAATTAGTACATTGGTAGGTGAAACCAATTTTAAGTATTTAAAATCAATATGTGGTACCTACGTATCACGTATGTTAAGTCTGTACTTAACCTAAATTACAAACATACATTTAGGTTCGTAGTAAATATAGTTATAAATTAATATAAATATTTTGAAAATCGTGCATAGTACGACATTAGTAAAATTTAGTGTGCAAAGTTTTAAGTTGTCACTGTTAATATTTTATGAAAATGACAGTTTTTTAGAAAAAGTCGTTATTTTTTTTTTTTTTTTTTTTATTATCTGATTTCGTGAAATTTCTAACTATAAAATACATTCATGAAAAGAAGTTTGACTATAAAATAAATTTTTTAAAGTTTTGTAAAAACGACTTACGAGAAAATTTAAAAGAAATTTAATTTTACACGAACTTTTCAATTTCTAATTAATATAGCTCTCGAAGAGGTATCGACAAAAACCGCGACCGAAACAATAACGAACGAGTGAAATCCCCAGGCACATGTCGTAATTTCGGTTGCAAATACCCAACAATACACCCGCAATACTGTCTGTCTGTTACGTCGATCGAAAGGATTATTCTTGTTTATTATGCACATCGATTCGAAAGAAAGATCCAGACCAGAATTGCGGTTACCATCGCACCATCACAGCACTAGTGTCAGGTGTTCCTGCATATAATATTATATATTGTGTATACCTACCTCGTGTTTCGGAGGCATATTATAATATATACGGGTGGAGTGCACACGTACTTTAATACACCGCGATCAGCTGAGTGTAGTGTGGCGTGTGCCAATAGTAAACATTTGAATGTTTGACTACGTTTCATTTCAAACGATACGTATATGGTGTGAGTCAGTATATATCTGTGGTTTATTGCTACGCCATTTGTGAATAAACACGTAAAATCACGTAGCGTTTGAGAGATTCTGCGGATAATAGACGCACGATAACTATTAAACGCGGCTATCATACGTATAATACCATATACTTACCGACGGCTAAAATCAGATGAGAATTTTATTAAATACGTGTCATGCGCAGTGGTCCGTGCAGGGTTTGCAAGTAATATTTTCACGGCTATTAATTTTCATTTAAATTCGTAAAAATAAATCTATTTTAGCGTTAAGTTGGTGATAATGCCATCGTATACTCTGTTTACGGTAGTCGGTAACGCTTTGTGTGTGTCCGCTCCATTTTACGTGTTGTCTTATGGTTTAGACTAATGTGTATTCTCAATTGTCGTTATTGTGTTAATAAATATTATAATAATTTGTTTCATAATAATCATTTTAATTAATTGTGTTATAATTTAATTAACAATGGATGTTAGACGTAAAAGTACACAACATCACTAGTGGTATAAGACTTTATACGAAGCTGAATATTATACAATTAATCGTTCGACAAACGCGAAGTATGAGCAGTGTTGTTAGATGGCATAAAACGATCAGGTAAGGTTGATAATAACATTTAAAAAATAATGATATTTATATTCTTGCGTTATACACAATGAAATAGACTTAGAAAAACTTAAACAGGACGAAATAAAACTTATTATATCAATAAACATATAAATTATACTCTAGGAGATGTATTTTTAATTAATATCTAATTATGATATATCTCCAGGTATTAATAAAAGTTAGTTAAAATATGTAAAGGACCTTATGATATTAAAAAAAAAAAAACTATTACCTAAAGATAGATTATTAGTGAATGATATTCCTAGGGATTCAACAGAATCAACGATTATAATATTAAGGTGTCATTTCTATTAATAGTATGAAAATATAGCAAACCTATATTGTCAACAGCAGAACTTTTATATTCTGTTAAAGGTATTATTTAATAATTACTATGAACAATGTTATGGTTATACATATTTTTTATGATATTTTATGATGTATTGCGAATATTTTTATATTTATATAATATTTATTTTGTATAATACTGTGTTGAAGACAACCCTATGTTAGGAAGTACGAGTTGTAATGTGAAATTGGTAATATTCCATCATCCAATCTAATAATATTATAACACATTGTGTATATCCGTTCCATTTTACATGTTGTTTATTATTATTGTGTATTGTCATTTGTCATTATTATGTTAATAGGTATAAATGGTATAATCATTTGTTTCTTAGTCGCTATAAATTATATTTTATATTTTAATTAATGATAGATCATCGTTAAAGTATAACACCACCTACAATATTGTGATTTATAGAAAAAAATCTCATAGTTACGTTTATAGTAAAATTGTTGTAGATTTGAATTTTAGTTATACTTGAATCAGATATTTTAATTTTAACAGTATTTTTTTCACGTATTTTCAATGATTTTATTTGATTATTTCTTATTTGCAATTCTTATTTTATTGTAATAAGTTCGATAATTATAAGTATATAATATTTTTAAAACACTTAAATACTATATAATATACTTATGATTTAGTATACACGTGCAATGTGCATATTTGATCAATGAGTAATGAATTTATATATTATTAGGTTAGATTCACAACCAACTTCAGTGATTTTTTATATGTAGAAAATACTTAATTTTGCCACTTCTGTATAATTCGATATTTTTTTTTACAAATAAGTAGGAAATAAACAGTTTTTTTTTTAATTTTAATCTTTAACACTATATATTTAGTGTACAAAATATAAAATATTTTGCCAGTAGGTTTATTGAAAATGTTTTTCATTTATTTTTATTATTATAATTATATTATTTAAAACAAATTTGTCAGAACAATAATTAAAATATAACGTACCCATCATACGGACCAAAACAATTAATTTTCATTTTAGCGCTTACTATACTTTTACAGTAGGTATATATGTTATTATTTGTTTGCATATCTCGAGTAAGAACTCTTGTCATATAATATATTGCTTATGGTTTTATTCCTGTCATGTTTTGCGTAGGCTGTAGGAAGTTCTTCATACTATAGCTATAATTATACTCCATCAAGTTTCCCATTCAACCTTCTGCACTCTGCCGTCGATTGTTGTACTCATTTTTTATCATTATTTAGTCACAAATATAGGAATATTAATGCAGTGTTATTGCATTTAATGAAATATCTGAATTATTCTAGGTCCATCCTTTGCCGATTTGTCAATATACTAATATATAATAACTACTTATATAAATGTACAATATATACGTATATTAATATATTATATTATTTTGAGGCAAGTTATATATATTATAACACTTTTGAGTTCGACGAAAATGTGTTAAACTATTATACAACTATTCCGCATAATGTAATTTATCGTGTGAACTGTTGGCAAACATTATGAATAAGCAATAGCAGCAACTATTGCGTAAAAATAAGATGGGACAACTAGGACGGGCAAAAGTTTAAATAGTCAAGCCGCAGTGTAAATCGTTATCAATTAAAAAAATAACACCGTTAGTCGTCAAAATTTTGGACTTTTTTAGTATTATAACTGCATTCAAAATAATTTTACGTTATTTATTGGCTAAAAACTTTATTATTGTTATTTTGTCGTAAAAGAAAATAATAAAGGTTGGTACCACAATAATGTTTTAGTTTCTTTGACAATTTTCTTTTTATTACAAATAAAAAAAATATATATCTGCTACAAATATTTGTAATTTATAGACTTGATTTCTAATCGATATCTTGTATTAATATTGAAACTAATTTTTCGTAAAAAGTATTCGCTGCAAATAACAGAAAGAATATATGTCGCAATATATACTACTGCAATTATAATTTTTAAAAAAAGTTTAGCAATACAGTTGTAAACTTCAAAATTATTACGAGTATAATAGATTTGTAATTTATCGCTTTATATGTCGAAAAAAAGAATGAGTAAAAAACAATTGTTGAAATATCGCCGATTGATTATATAATAAATATTATATGTTTAGTACTTCAAAAGCTAAATTAAATAAAAATATTATTCTTAAATATTAAAAAATCTATAAAAAAAAAAAAAATTGTTTGGAATATTAAATATCTACACTGATATCGAAATTTAACCAAAGTCGATTATAAGTTATAACAATAACGGATGTGTGCAACTGTTAGTATAGAATGTATAGATATTTTCCGGTTTACTCTGATTTTGTGTTTTTTCGGATGCTATAACCTTTTGTTACATAAGTTTGCATTATCCGTATTCCGTTTCCGATTCTGTGACACGAAACTTTATGGAGCACTATTTCAACACGAAACACATTTTATGCATGTATAAATGCAAACATAATGTCATATATTTATGTATATATATTATATATATATATATAGACACATAATGTTTAAAAAAAAATTGCATGCACACACACACACATAAATACATTGTTACCTTGAATTCAAATGCAGTAAATAGTTGTACACGAAAAAATGTATCCTCAATATTTTTCAATTTACTTTACTACACATTATTCTATTTTTGGGTCATTTTGCTTCATTCATTTCACGATCACGTTTTTGTATTTTACAAAAATATATCATTAATACGTATTGTATAATATTGTTTCGGTGTGAGTTTACAACATCAGGTCTCAGTCCAAGGTTACCACCAGTACTAATTTTCAAAGTATTATACTTTCTATTTCACTTCTGTATTTTATACTTAGAAGTCTAAATTAAGTATGCTAGAATACTTTACTTTATAATAATATGTATACATTTTTTGAAAGTAAATATGTTGATAAATATAATTATGAATCATAATAGTAATAATAAAAAATTCACGTATATTGATAATAATAATTATCAATTTTATTATTATTTTAGATAGTATTATATCATACAGCGTCGGATTGGTAAGATCGAATCTACCTATACATACCGAATTTTAGAATTTTTAACGTTTAATTACAATTAAAACTAATAATTCGATTAAATTATATTTTCAACTATTATATGTACCAATTTATCTTATATTAAAAAAAAAAAAATTATTACCGACTTATAAATTTACTATGTTGTTAAACACATTGTAGCTTATAATAGCTTAGATTGTTATATAAAAATCGAAACGAAAATGAATGAATAAATATTTTAAAATTTTAAACTAATTGCATTTAAGATAAAGGCTAAAAGTATTGTAACTGAAGTATTAGGACCAGTATATCTCCATAAAATAATTGCTTATGAAATTCAAATTGATGCTAGTAAAAAAAAAAAAAAAAAAATGTAAAGCTTTTTCCTCTCAGTGTTCAAAATTTCAGTATTGATAATAAATTAAGTGTTTTTTTATTAAAATTCTCATGACACAGCAGATAAAATATGTTTATATATAAATATTTTTTTGAAAACTTCAAATTAACTTTGCAAAATGTATACGAATTAAATGCAGATAAGAATAATTGCAATTTTGGAAAATATCATTTATTCTATAATAATTTAAAAAAATAAATTGAAATGATCACCGTGCAGAATACTATGATAATTATCACATTAATTATTTAATAGTTTTAACGATTTACTTGATTAAAACAAGTATATAATGTGTTAGTATTTCAAGTTTAGATGAACTTACATATTCTGAATTGTTAAATTTGATAAGTGAGCTTTTATTAGGAAATAAGATTTTTTTAAATATGAATGATCTGATTGATAAATTAAATATAAAAAATGAAATATTTTCATTGTTAGAAGAACCTAATATGAACTCTTATAATAAATAGCGACATTTATTTAAAATTTCAAAACTAGAAAACAATAAATTTCCTCTTAATAATATTTACAAAGTTGTTAGTTATATATATATAGTATCAAGTTACTGTAAGAGAGTATATTTTTCTATAATGAACTCAAAGTATAAAGATAAAAGAAATAAATCTAATGTTGAACTTATTAAATATCACTCTTAATGATAATGAAACATGCACTGAAATATATGAAAGGTACTTTTGTTAATGATAAAAATTACTAAAAGTTCTTAAGAGCAATAAAAAGTACACTTATTTTAAAAATCATATGTAATATGCTTATAAAAATAATATAATTCTTAGTAAAATATTGTAATAACTTTGTTAAAAATTATTTATATTTTATGATTAAAAAATTATTGGTTTTTGCGTTATGTACTATACTATAGTATAGTACATAGCATATATATTTTTTTTTTTTTATAGTATCAGTAACCTGACCTTACAAGTAGTATTGCTCAGTACATCAGTATATTCACATAAGTTTCGTGTTCCGTAAAAAGCTTCACAAGCCATGATGTACTTAATTTTGAAAACAAAAGGGTGATAACTTATTGTTATCAGCTGTTCATAAATTTTAAATAAAGGTTTTGCAAAGTATACAGTGTGCCATATAATATTAATTGTTATTATAATACTTCTCGAGTAGATACGAATTTCGTTAAAGTCTAAAGTATTATATTTTATTATATTATTTCGAATAAAGATAATATAAATAAAACATAATAGGTCAGTGTATATTGTAATACCTACAACTAATCGAAAATGGAATCTAATCAAACTTTGAGACTATTAGAGCTCTTTCTTAAAAATTATGTTAATGATGATATAGGTAAATAGATTCTAGCGTAAATCGACGGAAAAGATAATATTTTAATAGAAACCCATTAAATTATCATATGAGGAATAAACAAAAATTACTTTAGTGCAATTTTGTGAATAATAAAATTAATATGTATATTAATTTTGCATGTATATTTCAAAAAAAGAAATAGAAATCTTCAGGCAAAGAAATATGTATATTATCTAGGTCCCTGTAATAAATACTTTTTTAACTTGAAATGACTTTTTTATACAAAATATGTATACTCTATTATTGATTTAAAAAAATAAAGTTTACTTGATGGTCTAGACAGCTTATTAATAAATTAGTAAACAAAAACTTTTGTTTAAAAGTAATAATTATTAACTCAAGTTTTAATAATTGAATATTATAAAACTCTAAGAAGAAAAAAAACTGGTTACAATTCTGCTGTACTACAGTATAGTATATAAATCATTGGAAACGAAAAAACCTATTTATTCTGGCAAAGACAATATATTTAGACAGTTAGTGTATTTATTTAATACAATTGATTGATTGCATTTTTTTCTAAATATTACTTTTAAAAATAACTTAATGTGTATAAAAATAATAATTTACTTTTAAAATTTTAAATACTTAAAAATAGTATTTAAATAAATTACCACAAAATAACTAAAACCGAGCTGATGTCTAATTTCATCAAAACTCAATAAAAAAATATTGATTTTAAAATTATTTAATTTCATAATAAAATATTTGTGTTGCAACTTAGGTACTACTTGTAAATCTAGTTACAAAAATTATTTATTTTATATATTTTTAGATTTTTAGCTTTACGTTGAGTTATTTCTGTGGTTTTGTCAAAATTTTAGTTACTTATGATTTAAAAAAAAAAAAAAAAAAATTGTAACTATAATATATTATATTAATATTTCAAAGAATTTTGATAAAAACTTATAATGAATTTTATGTTAAATTTCCAAGCTTTCTGACATGATAAGCATTGTTTATTCACACTTATATAAATAAAGTAAAACAATTTTAAACTTTAAATGTAATTAGCATAACAATTTCAGATTTTTTTTCGTAATTATTTTGAAGATTACCATGCGTTTCTAATTTTAACCTTCCCTCTCAAAGAAAGTACCAACTAAATCTAATTTTCTACCTTAAATACCCCAAAGCTTAGGTTAAAATTTTTACAGTTTCAAAAGATGATAACGAAAAAAAAATAAAAAGTATTCATTATTGTAAAATCAATAGGTCATTCATCAACAATAAGAATCTTATATTATTTTGTATATTGTTATGTGTGCTGGTTTTTATTTTTAAGCGTATACAATATTGAGATTACGAGATTAAATTTGGAATATACTATATATTATAGGGAATAAAAGCTCTCTAAATACAAATATTTATGACATAAATCCATAAAGTAACATGGTCGACATACTACATTCAATTATATCAGTATAAAATTCTATTTTAATTTAGTTATTCGCATTATATATTTATATGTATATGATGTCGTATGATTTAATGATTTTTGTCAATATAAAAATCATTAAATACTTAAAGAAAACAATCACTAACAACAAATGTACGAATAAATTAAGCTTATGTTTAAAAAACAAAACAATTTTATATTTCATACAGTATTCATGACATTTTCAAAAACTAATCCTGATTTTATAAAAATGTATGTATAGAGACACACTTAAATGGCATTTAGATTATCCAGGATTTGAAAGTATGGTTTTTGAGAAAAATTACATAATAAAAAATTCTAAAAATCAACTACATTAAGTAATTTGAACAATCATATTCTGTTTTTAGTATAATACATGAACACTATTATGCAGAATAATAAAACGTAATAATGTATTTTTTTTTCTAGTACGCAATAAATGCCAGTAAATTTAGTTTAAATTATTTTTTAATGGCATTTCAGCATTTCAGTTTAACGAATAATAAGATATTTAGATAATGTAATAGATCAAAGTACCAATTCACAATTTTTTTTATTGTTTTTCATTCTGCGTTGTTAATATATATTATTTTTTGTGAAAAATAAGGAATATACTATATTTATGAAGAATTTTATAAAAATTTAATATCATCTTTTTATTTTGAACCATTTCGACATCTGATAGTAGTTTTAACTTATAAGCATAAAATATGAGTATGTCGTTTATGCGGTAAGCAGCAAGTTCTAATTACAAAATGTTGTGTAGAGATGAATATATTAAATTTTTAGCAGGAACGCGTTACTAGCATTTTGTTAGCTAAGTATTAATTTCAAAACTTAAGGTAACTAAAAACTCACAATATGCTATATCTTTCCAAATTATAATCTATTTTACAAAAAGAAGATATCTATGTGTGTTAGTGTGTGTACGCAATTCATGGTCAAATCACACTCGTGGACCTGAAATATTGTGTATATGTACAAGTTATATACATATAATTGTGGGTACATGAATTTATTTTTATTCTTAGTGTAAAATTTAAGTAGAACAAATTAAATATAAAATCGATGTGTCAAATTTCAAAAAATATTAATTTTTTCAATAATTTTGGTAATCAGTAATTTTATGTTAAGAATTATCAAAACTCCTTATATATAAATAGACTTTTTCTACGTATTAACTATTTATAATGATAGTATTGAACTTTATCAGAAATTTTTTTCACCAAGTTGTTTTAAATACTTTTCCAATTATCTTTAAGTCACCTATTTTTTCATTTTTTATCCGATAAGAAGAAGGGAGGGGATGTATTGTATTTTTAATGCTATGGTTTTTCGGCGACCAATTTGAAAATTTTTTTTAAAGAGCTGATAAATAATAAAGTTTATTATAGTATATATTATTTAAATAATTGCATTTTAGTTCAAAACTGAGCACAGGTGAAGTCGGGGAATTCAGCTAATTTATAAATATATAAAAACAATTTTGACTGAATGCGTTTTGTTTATATTGTGCGTGGGTTTGAGAGAGAAAATAAATAACTAGTCCGTTAACTGGCTCCTATAAAAATGAAAAAAAAAATGATCAACCCGGAAACGTACACATGTATTCACATTACACTTGTATGTTTTTATATACGCGACAGAATTGCTAATATGAATATTAAAAATGGTTTCTTTAACTATACGCATTTTTGTATAATTGATACGCGTACATTACCTAAAATAAAAATATTTAAAATTTCTTACGTGGCAAAACATTAATAAATACGAATAGATTTAATTATACATCAGATGAACACGTTAAAACAAACGTTGTTCTTTATAATATAAAATAATAATAATGGATATTATGCGAAACAAATGTATATATAATTTGTAGTCAAATTACGTAGGCACTCTAAAAAATACTAAGACCATAACTAAACACAAATATGGTAGCTCGTAGGGTGGTGGATAAAAAAGTAATACTACAAACGAATGTCTAATATAACACATATATATGTTACAGTCTATATTATATATATATATTTATATATTTGCAATATAGCTATAGATTATATTTTATATGCTTATATAAATTAATGCCTATACCAAAAAATGTGATATTTTAATAAACAGTATAAAACATGCTATACTATATTATACTATTATAATTTATAGCAAGGCTTGAAATCGGCTTTAAATTTCAATAAAAATCATTAAAAATCAAATATTTTAAAAATTAAAAATTAATATTAATAATAAAATAGAAAATATTTTTTGATAATATTCAAAGTGTATATTGAAATTAAAAAAAAAAAAAAATAATAAAATCGATAGTTTACGTTTAATATTTGTATAATGTATGCTTACAAATCGACTTAAAACAAAAAAATGAAAAAAATAACAATGAAAGTTGAAATATAAAAAACCATTATAGAATGATTGTAGATTCAATCTAGCTAATGAAAATTGAAAAAATAGTGATAACATAATAATATTATAATTATACTGGTATGATATCAGTATTGTATAAAGCATAAATGTGTAAAATTTATATGTATATTAAATTGAAAGTAGAAAATAATCAGAACACAATATTGTTTAATAATATAAAATTCACGAAATTATAATATCAATAGATTATTTTTTAATTCAAATTAGAAATACCATCATATTGATAAGAAAATTGTTAATTGTTATTTCAATTCCAAACATCTCGGTTTATAGTGTCTACAATTCGTAGCTAAGTTTAAATTTATTATTTTTTCTGATTAAATACATTATTATTTTAAATTTTGATTAGATTTTATATTATTTAAATTTACTTTATTCGAGTTATTTTATATTTAAATCACTAATTTTCGTAGATCTCAAGCAAAATTTTTTAACTATTAGTTTTTTTTTTTTTTTTGGTCGAAACTTGGCATATGTTATAGCAAAACCAATTCATTATTCCAAGCCATATCATAGGTTTGATGCAGGTTTTTAGAGTCAAAAGTATAAAATGTTTTATTTATTATATCCTATAATTGAAATACATTTTATTGATTTTGATTTTCTTTTGACTAAAATCCAATTTTTTTCACCAACATATTACAGTAATATTAATAATAATAATAATAATAATAATAGGTACATATTTTATATATTAATCACAAAAAAAAAAAAAATAAAAATAACAAGTAATTATTTACATTAAAAATAACGTGTTCCCATTTAATATTGTTTTCAAAGAAAACAAAAGTATTTATTTGTTGTTATATAATATTAAATATACTATAAGTAATGTATACGAAGGAGTTAACATATTAAAAAGGTCATAGAATGCAATAGTTTAAAACATTTTGAACACTATTTTTCCATTTGTAGAGTTATTCTCGTATTAATCCAGCCCAAACGAAGTGTTAGCGTAATATTTATTGAACTATATAATAATGAGTATTAGTTAAATAGCTTCGGAAACTACATACAAAAAATCAACCTTTGGGATTTTGAGCGCGCTTTACGATACCCTTTATTATTTCGTCCTTGCAGCAAGATGCCATTAGTCATTACATCGCCATCGCCGTTTACTTTTGTCTAAAAGGACTAAGGACTATGATATTTAGCAAGAAATCTCTAAAATTTCAGATTGGGTATTTATTAATTTGAATTGAATTAATTTGTTTAATGTCGATAAAAAGTAAAAACGTATAACACGATAAAGTTGGTAATTTACTCATTTATATACGATTGCTATTTTTGAATTATGTGATGCATAATATTAATGTATTATTATTCGATGAAAATAGGCCGAAGAACTTTATATAAGCTTGTGAGTTTTTAAATCTAGGAATAATATTCAAAAATAAACAGTGCAATATCAAACATATTAATATTATTAATTTAAGTCGAGGAAGTAATCCGGAAAGTAGTAGATATATTATAATGTACTATAAATGATTTTTTTTTGTTCTCGATTCTGAATGTAGGAACTTTCACAATAAAATTAATACATTGTTACAAGCGTTGGAGCATAATCTATCTGTTATTTAAATTCAGAAATACCAAAATACTGTAAATGTAATATGTAAATATACAAAAATAGATAAACCATCATGAAACCTAAGCAGGATTTTTAATTTCAATTTAAAGTAAATGTATTTAAATCGACTATTCTTGAATATTAAATCGTTGATACAAAGTCATTAAAAATAAATTGAAAGGAAAAATTAAATAGAATAAAAACTACGATTTTTATTTAACGATATTTTAATTTATAAATATCGGTAATTTTATACTTCCGATAAAACCACTGTTGATAAAAACGTGTAATTAAAATATTATTTATTTAAATTATGATGCAAAATGTTTATTTACTATGCAATAAATTTCAATTATTCATTTTAATGTTAATTAATTAAAACGAATAGTATGTATTTCAAAAGTGCTTTGGAAGTATATTCGAGAGTATAATATAATCATGTGATTATGGATGGGTGAGAAGGGACGTAAATAAACCTGATAGTTAAAAAGAAACGAAATTAATCACTACAGAAAATTTATCATGACATTATATAGTACCTATCAAATACTTTGGTTATTAATTTGGTATTAAGATTCAAATAATTTATAATTTATCTAAATGTTTTAAGTAAATTACAAAAAAAAAAAAGGCAATTATAATATGTCCTCAAATGGTGTACTGAAATATTATTATTTATTTTCATATTAAATGTTTAATGTTTAAGAATTAATAGATGTTCCTATATATGTGATAATTCATATTAGTTCCATTCAAAAATATTAAAACTTATTAACTATATTGTCTTAAAATTGAATTTTTTATTAAATAATTAACTATTGGTATTATTTAATTTTTGATTACGAAACTTAAATAATTAATTAGTATTTTTTAAATTATCAGCAAAATCGAATTACTATTTTCAGATATTAATATTTAACGCATTTCTTAAATATATATTTATTTAGATAAACTTTATTTTTATCGTTGCCTTTAAAATACAGTATATTGAAGAACAATATTCCCTAGTAAACAGTAAATGCGCCACTGATCGTTGTGATTGCACCATACCAATTACATAGCAGATACACAATAATAAATTATAATAAAAAAATTGCTTAAAATGTAAAAGACATGTATGGGAAAGGATTTGTATATGATAAAAAAAGTCAAAATATGTAAATAATTATATAGTAGTTATATTTGCAAAAAAAAAAAATTTTTCTAAAACCAAAAAAATATTTAAAATATGCTTTTATTCTATGTTCATTTTTAAAATTTCAACCATATAAAAAAGAAAAGTATTGAATAGAAAAACAATGTAATGAACTAAAGTAATAGAACGTAATAACCCTTAATATCACGGTGACATCGTAAATTGTTTAATTATTTTATTTTGTTTATTACAACGTTTTCTATTTCGGTTTACGACTGATTCCTCATAAACTAATGATTATTGCCAACATAACTGTGAATAGGTAAATATAAAATATGAAATATTTAATGGAATGAATATTTGTTTGTAAAAAATGAAAAAAAAAATGACTTTACTTCAAAATATGCAATGCAGGCCCTATTTTTATGTGCACTACGACACACAATGTGCACCACGAATGTACAAGTGTGCACTACGATTTGAACGTGTGTTCTCTACGGTCTATAAAATAAAAATTAAATAATATGCCAGCTACTAGAAAATATGAGTATTTCCTGAATTTTTTAAATTTAAATTATATTAAATTATAATTTCTTTCTATTAATTTTCAAACATTGTTATCAGTCAAAAGTATTTTGTTGCTGTATTAAATTATTATATCCATATATATTTATGTAATACATTTCTTTTTCCAAGACAGTAGCAAGAATCAAATTTTCGTTTAAAGCAGTAAAGTTAAGTGTGCAGTCCGAAATTTTACAAATAATAGGGCTTGATGCAATGATATATAATAACAAATATGTTTTGTTTCATGAAGAGTATCATGGAACGTGCTAATTTTTAATCGGAATAATTAAAAAATCTACATTTAACAAAAAAGTATAACTACATACAAATCCGCACCCTAATATAATAATTTATGCCCAATATATATTATCATCTAATATTCTTATTTTCTCAATTCCTTCTATATTAATACTTATGCAATACTACGAGTAGACTGACAGTATATTTTTTGTACACAATACATATATGTATATATAATATATAGATGGAATGTTACATCAGTTTAAAACGTTGAGATTACGCGTACGATATGTACGAGAGATGATACGATGCAACATTCGGCGAGAAGTTTTATTAAATCTTTTACACACTTAACACCAACTCGAAATATTTTATTAATTGACAGCGTGTTAACAACACACCGAAATAACTTTGGAGAAATTCAGTCAGGCGGTTGAATAACAGGGTAAAAATCGATGTGTGAGTTCAATTGCAGTACGGCAATATATAACGCGTATTGACAATCAAAAATAATAATCGACGCGTTAAGAAATCAGTGTTTACTTATCGACCTAGCTAAAACGTAAAATATATTTAATTAATTATAAATTAAAAATTGGTAGAGTAGGTACGTATATTACTGAGCGCTGAAAATTAAATGTTTTTGAAATAAACCCATATACCCTTGTGATATACAATAGAAGAAATTGAACATTTTTAAAAACATCACATTAATCTTTCTAGGACTCATGAAAATATTTCGTCTCTAATATACAGAGTAATTCACCAACTAAGTTCATTTCCAGTTTTCAATTTTATTTAAGTGAGCGTTATTGTACAATGTACCTACATACATAATATAACATATTATGTTGTCTGTTTCTTACTAATAAATAACATAACAAAACTTAAATTTTCAAGAAAGTTGTGAAATATTAAACCGTAATTATATTATGAATAATAAATATTTAGAACTGCCCTTAGTTCTCATTTAAGAGATAAATATTTAAATTTTAACAAGAAATTCCTTAAATAGGTAGCAAAAAAAAAATTTTAAATATTTGAAAATAATATTGTCTTTATGTACAGTATAAAAAAAAAAATTGAAAAATCTGTTTAAGTAACTAAATTTTTAAATGTAGAAAATGAGATGGGGTTAGCATGTTTGATGAATCATTCTGTATACCATATAATTTAAAAATAATCAGCTAAAGTATTATATTTTGAAATAATATTTATTTTTTAAAAATTGCTTGTAGAATTCTTATAAAATGACCATGGTATATAAATTATAGACGAAAAAAATAAGTAGGTCTGACATTAATTTATTGATTTTATATTTCAGACGTATACTTAAAGTATTCGTGTGTAGAAGTCTTGATTTTTATATTTACTCCAATTTTATTGGTGGGGGCCTCAAAAATATGCTGATTGGCCGTTATTAAGAGGTTTTTATTAACGCGTATATGCCACACTTATGTAATCTATAATTTTAATTATGAAGAATTCCGGTTTTACACTTTATAATATAAAGTGTAAAATATATATATATATATATATACTTTACAATTATAATATGAATATATATAGTGTAAACATAAAAGTTTGATTTCTCAATCTATTTCTGTAAACATGCTATAAATTGTATTTAGTTTAAAACTAAAATGAATGATCAAACTTTTGAGTGCAAAATAAACTAATAAAGTAATAAGCAAAATAATTCGGACGAATTTAATTCAAAATTACATTACAAGATCTTATTATTAAATATATTTTTTTAAACATACATTTGTGTTTAAATATGAGTAAAATGTGTTATACGAGTATCCACATTTTAATAATTGATGCTTACTTTTCTTAAAATGGCAAATTTTATCAAAACTATTTATTACACAATTTTACATAAATTCTGTGGTACGATAAAAATATTTAGAAACTCGAAAACCATCAAATATTTTAATGTTTGTATTCTTAAAGGGATTTTAATACTCTCATACACCAAGCCGTTGTTGCACAAGTAGGTAAAATCCGGCATTTGATGATATTTGATAAGTATATAAATCTATTTATAAATATAGGTAATCGATATATTAATATATTTGGTAGGTATTCGTACAAAGTTAAGTACCTCTACACTGGGAGTATAATGTAATATACATTATTATTAGTTAGCAGTTAATAAATCAATAAAATATTTAATCTTCTAGTTATATAAACATAGTATTTCACATACATATATAAAAATGCAATTTATTGATTCATATTTGTTGTTGTTGTTGATTAAATAAATTTTACAAGTACTGTGTAAACAATGTTCAAATATATTGTAAATTAAAAATAATATTAACACATTTTGCATGACAGTAAAACAAATAAGTGATGTATTGATTATATGAGAGAATAATTCATATTATATAATATGAAGATTACGTCAGCGTATAAAATACCTGGGTATACCTGTGTTTTGGATAATCAATCATGTTTTATGGTTTAAAATTAATCCGTTAAAACTTGAGCGTTTTCATTAAAAATAAAAATAAATTGATACTGAATTTAAATCTTCCACCTAGAATAACAGCAGCTGCTGTCGACGACTTTATCAATATAAAACGTATTTCTTTTATTCCAAAATGTACCTACACCGTACAACCTAATACCACAGGAATAATATTTGTAATATTTTATTATATTTTTCACAAGTATATAATATAATCGTGACATATAAAAGTGCATTGAAAATGCATATTACATATATATTTATATGCAACACAGACGATTATTCAACATAAGTCATAAGATGCTCATATTATTTCGAAAAATATTATTTCTGAAAACTTTTTTATTTATTTTGTATAATTTCATTTAAAATCATTACTATTTTATAAAATTTTTGAAAACAAATTATGGCTTTTTAAATTATTGCTTATCACTTCTTTGGATGAGAAAATACATTTTCTTATTTTCGGGTATTTCAATGTATACGAATCACATTTTAAACGAGTGTGGTTCTACATATAATAACTACATCTATTTATAGCTTATTAAATGATTGGATCTGAACTTCTAAATGATACAGAAATATTTTTGACGACTATTTAAAAACCAATTAACTACTTATTTGAAATTCGATTATCGTGTATTTATTTACGAAAAATATTCCGCTTTATTTTATAAAATTAAAAATGTTAGTTGACATTTGACAAAAAAATAATAAAAACTAGAGAACATATTCTGATATATAGTTTGTTTGTAACTGAACTTTATTATCGGGTGATCGCTAAAACTTATGTGTTGAATTTGGACTCAATGATAAATTTTTGCATAAAAAAACGTTAGCCTATATATTTTCTAAGTACATTTTACTATATATATTGTTATAATAATTTTAATAATTTCTATTTCTATTAATAATACATAATTTTGAATTAATTTGTTAAAAACAAATCATATTAATTATAATATAGCAATTATTATTGTATTATTTGATATAATAAAACTAGTTGTTATTAACTTATAAATCAATACTGACGTATCGTAGATTAGTCGGGATACATAGTATAAGTAATTAAAAATTAATTTCAATATTTAAAAAAATGCTTATCGTGTTAATTAAATAAAAGTAATATAAGTAGCAGGAAAATTTTCAATTCCTTAAAATAGAATAATTACAATGATAAAACATTTAAATAATTTTTCATTCCATTTTGAACTTGAAATGATTATAAAAAAAATGGTTTACATTTATAATTTTTAGATCTATATGGGTTTCAAAAAAAAATACTTATGAGGAACTTTGTATTGCATTTTCAAACTTTATAATTATCCACATTATTTTACCAATACCTCTAATTACAAGAAAAAAAAAAAACTGAAAAGTTTCAAAAATTAAAGTATCTAAAATAGCTTAAAATTAGTATAAATATTTTGAAAAAGAGAATATACGAGAATAAGTAACAGTGGAATGTATAATTACAGTTAATATTTTTTAAATAACAATAAGAAAATGATTGTTAGAAGATAAATTATTATTGTATTTGAATATTTAATGTCATCATAAAATTTTGATTTTAAATCACTCTTAAAAAATTTAGTTATGTGACTTTGAAATAATGTTTCTAAATTTAAATTAATATAGTTTAAGATAATTTTTGTTTTAAATTCTCAATTACAAAACATAAAATTAAATATTATATTGATTTTTTTTCTTCAAAATAATTTATACATTTTTGTGATTTTTATAAGTTGTATAATAATATGAAGTTAATACTATTAAAAAAAAAAAATAAAATATTTTGAGTGTCTATTTTAAATAATTTGGTTATGAAAAACTTAGTATTAGAAACCCTGAATTAAATTGTTTAGATTTAATTTAAAAATAAAAATAATTGTATCATATAAAACTAAAAAAGGTAAAAAAAATCAAATATTATAATTTCTTTTTTTTTAAATGGCGTGAAAGATACAAAATATTTCAAAAATAATATGTAAATGTAATATAAATATTTGATGGTTATTTTAAGTCCCTAATGTTTTTCGCTATTGAATTAAAATCAAATTTTTATAGCTGCTCAGTATTCATTTTTTTTTTTATTTTAACTTTATAAATGACATAATAAAGTACAAAAAAAAATGAGTTCATCTTGAGGAAATATTTTATTGTTAATAAAAGCATATTTAATTATTTATTTCATGTATGTTAATTCATTTATTAATTTTCAAACGTACATTTAATTTTTGTGATTGCACTTTGAAAGTCACCTGTTTTAAAATATGTTCTGTTTAGATGTTTTGTTTTTTATTCATATATTTATATTAATTTTAAGTAGCAATTTATTTTCATAGGTAACTGTTACAATATATTAGTTTGTGCCAGTTTTTGTCAAAAAACTAATTATATACAATACTAAATTGTTATAACTATAATAATAATATTTTAAATAATACTACAAACGTTATATAAACAAATAAGTTAATATGGACATACCGAAAAATGTTATCAATAGGTATATTATTTAAATAGTTTAAAAATAATTTAAATATTTTGAAAGTTTTATTGTGTATACCAAATTTACATACATAAAAACTAAGCGTAGAACGGTTTGCGTGCAATGGCTCCAAATTAACAACCAAACAACTGATTTTGATTTTGCTTATGTGTGTGTGATTTAGTTCAACTTAAAATATAGAAGAGTTATCATATCTCGATTAAAGATATATTATGTGTGAGAGAGAAAGAAAGAGAGAGCAGAAAGTAATAATCGATTTGATTTCGAAATAGTACGCCTGATAATGTGTTATAATTGTAATTATAACTCTAAAAATAATTCTTAAGTATTAATTAATAATTTTGATTTTACGGCAACAACTGTTAACGGGTGACGGGTAGAAGATACATGGATAATATTATAAAATTTTATAATTTAAAATAATAAAAATAATTTTTAAAAATTTATAAAAATTAACGTGACGTTATCTATCTCATAAATTAAATTAAATTTTCATCTTATCGATTAAGAATTTTGAAAATAGTTTAATATATCATTAATTAAACGGGTTATAACAGCCACAATCATGCGTGACCAGGTCAGTTAGTAATAATATATAAAAATATAAAATTTTCTTTAAATAATATTTTGAATTATGACAAAATAACAAAAAACATAATTATTATTCATTTAAATTATTTTCGTCATCATTCAACTTTTAAGTTTAAATGTCTAATAATATATATATATTATATATATATAAATATGGTGAATATATTTTATAAATGAGATATATGTGTGTGTTCTCTGGTTCTGTCAGAATGAATTATGATGAAGCTAGTATAGACTTGTCAAGAGGTTTTACACTTTAACAATTTTATCGTTCGTTATTCAAATTTTCAAATTTTAATAAATAGAAAGAGATGCTTAGAAATTTTTAGTATAAATATTTAAAAATTCCAAAATCTGAGGTTTGAATAAATTTGTTGCTCATCATAAAAATGAGTTTTTTTAGCAAAAGAGTTTGCTTGATGAATTATCTTGTATTATGCGATCATTGACTTTTATTACACAATCGATGTTGTTAATTTGTATAATATTATAGTATAGCTAACTTACTTGATCTTTCTTTTTTCAAGGACATGAGTTGTAGATATACACGCATTACGCATCCAACCATGTAATAATAATATTGTCGAACGTATTATATTATATTATAATTTACGAACCAAAGCTAGTGAGTCACGTTAACGTTGAACGAATTGCTTCACGTGTTATCCGTCCCGGTGATATATTGCAAGAACTTTGGCTGTGCGATCACAGTTAATAATCGTCACGATTTTCATCGATGGGATAGAGGATAGACAAACTGGATGAGGAGGTGGTGGGTATCCGGGTTGTGTCCGGTATCAAATGAAAACTGTTCGATATTAACTATTATTTCTAATGGAACTCGAATGCGGGGGGTCTTTATCGGAGCGATTTGTTTTCAAGACTTCGATTGTGATCTATCGTGGTTTAATAAAAGAACATAAAATTACACGGCTGCATACAATTTGAATGTATTTTTTGTAATAAAAATTGACATTCGGATCAACTCAAAATTATACAAAATAAAATTAAATAAATAATAATTAATCATTAGTATTCGGGTATAATTTACATATAAAACATGTTATATACTATGAATACTATTATATAATAATGTCCTTGTTATTGTGTAATGCATTATTGTATATATCATTCATAAATTTCTTAAAAAAAATCATTTTTCCTAATCGCCGACCTAAGATATCGCAATGAAATATTATAGCTAACATAAAATAAATTCATATTTAATTATGATGTAATTATAATTTTAACAGTTTGTATAAATTTAAATATCATGAAATAACAAAAAAGAATAAAACATGGCATTGTTGTCAATAAACGTTGTTGTTTTCATTTTAAACTTCGTTGTATTTGACATTTAGTATATGAGTTGGTTATCAAAGTCCAAAACTACATTAATTTCTGATTTGACACCTTCTTTTACAATTTTGCACAATTCATAACAAATATCAGATAAATATACAGAAATAGTCCATCACGGAGTCATCATATCCAGTGCCATTTTTTTTCTATTGTATAACTTTAAAACTATTAAATATTATTGAATTTTTCACTTTTGCATATACTTACTTTAATATTTGTGTTTTTTTGTGCATAATTAATAATACAACAATAGTGAAGTAGTACAAATTATTGAAAATTATGAAACTAAATACTATTTATCTTAGTCATTGCTGTCGATCAAAGATAAGAAATGATATTATAATCTGTATTGATCAATAATTATTAATAACTAAAAATAGATAATATTGTTAATTTGGTCTATGCTTTAATTAACTGTAGATAATATATCTATATATTATATATTAGTATCGGTATATTGCAATATTTAATGCAGGAGGCATTTTCTAGAATAAGTTTACTAAAATTGTGTAAACGATAAATCGATCGTTTTTTTGAATAATCGGTATATACTAAATCTATAAATAATGCAGCGATATGAATATTAAATAAAAATCATGATCAAAATATAAAAACTTTAGTGAATTTCATCAGGGAGGTATAATAGGTATACCTGGGATGATATTATAGAAGATACGAATTGGCTTTGTTACTATATAAAGACCTAAGTACATCTTAAATAAAGTAATTTGTATTCATCGATGTTTCAATAATATTATAACCATACCATCGTCGAGTGGCGAAGTAAAATAACGCTTTACTGCTCTATTATAGGCAAAACGCAGGCACTCGTGAAATAGAACAGTTACAATGAAATATTATTACGTGCTGCAACGAATTGCACCCAGGAATAGACCCACAAATTTTTTACTGTGATTGCTACGATTAACCCATAGCCTAATCCTGATGTATGGAGTCTGTTTTATTACAAAGACTCTGATTCAATAGTAATTATACAATTATCGATGGTAAATTAAATTAAAGTGATATCGAATCAACTTATATGGCATGTGTGACAAAGGTGTAGCGAAATCGGTCCAATATTAACGGGACGCGAAAATATTTTTAATTCGTTGTTAAATATTGCGTTTAATGAAAACTGTTTAAAAAAAAAAATAAAAATACAGTAGCTAATAATTATGACATTTTTTAAAGTTTGGTTTATTTATCTGGACACATTTTGTACCTACTTTGAAATATTTTCATACTTTCAATATTCACGTCAACATCGAGTCTTAAAGTTTTTCTCCGTGATGAATGCGATTAAGTAAAAACAGTGACGAATAAAACTCAGGTTTTCATTAAAATTATCAAAATAAACATCTGGTGGTACTTATATTAAATTAAATATATATATCCTATGATAAACAGAAACAAAAATCACATTAAAAATATCAGTTCAGTCATAAATTCAAACGCAGATGATAATATAAAAATATTTTTAAATATTTTGTATTTTACACATATATATATATATATATACATTTTTAAACATCACCTTCCTCTTTAACTGATCTACTTAGAATAAATATTTTAAAATACGAACATGTTACAGGTACTTGCCCGTGATATTTTTTTAAAACTTTGATTATAAAATGTTGGTACTTAATCCGAAAAAGGTCCGCCGCCCACTGTGGCTATGTAATAAAGTATAACCGTCGTTCAACGATAATTAACTATTAAAATTACCATAGAGGTTAGATTTCAATGAAAAGTACATTTGGTTGTATATAACAGTGATTCCCGGATGGCTAAGCCGTGTTCCAATATACTAGGTACTTTTTTCGTGTACCTAAACTGCATCACAGATACTATAATTTGTATTATTTGATTTGATATGCAAATTGCGTCCTGAGTACTATTTTAAAAAATGGTATTAATTGTGTTTTTCAAGTATTTTAATTTTTTAGATTTTTTTTTTTTTTATCTTAATTAACTATATCCAATCAGATGTAATAATAAAGTCCGAGTTTGTATAATAAAAATATTTCCCAATTCAATTTTTATCGTGTACCGTTCCAAACTATTTGGTACTCAAATTCAATGTAGGATAAACATTATAAACAATATATGATGATAAGTGTAATATTAGATTCAACACATCCATTACAGTGATTCAATCATTGCAAAGGTATATTCGATATCTATACGTATAGCAAAGCGGTTATAACTTGGCCATTTTTTATTGTTATTTATTTTTTTTTTTGTTCCGTTCATATTGTTTTACAATAACGCATTATAATTAAAATTAATATTTTAAAAAACTTTTTTGACAAATTAAAGTAAAAATAAAAATTAATTTATTGGCCGTTTTTATAATAATAAAATTGTTCGAATTTGAGTTATTATTCATGATAAACAGGTTTATTTTATCAACATAAATATTTTATCGTGTTAACATTACTCCCGTTATTTGCGTGAAATAATAATGAATTATTTAATAAATAAATTAAGCAACGCACTGTGCACATCGTATTGATAATTTGACATAGTTATACTCGTAAATAACCGCCTTTTTCAGTCTGATTCCGGTGTACTATGCAGAATCGCATGAATAGCTTTTTCTTTAGGGGTTTTTTTTTTTATGAGACGACTATAATTCATGGCACACAATTATATTATGATTGCCGTAAATATAAAATATAAATATAAAATCTATTAAATGAAATTATAGTTGGTCAAGAACAACTTTTTCCAATTCAAAATATGTAAAATTGAGTTATTATATGAACATCTATAATATCTCAATACAGATCGATACAATGTTTGATCAGTGTATAAAAATGTTGAAATTTATAAGAACGTTCCGAAGGTATCTTAAAAGTTTTCATAGGATTTATTAAAAAGGAAATTAAATATTTTATTAGCTTATGATCACAAATAAAGTGAAGATAAACTTCCATCTACCAATTAACAAATATAACACTCTAAAATCCCTAGGAAATTCCTTTACTTGGTACGCCAAAGTTCCAATACAGTGTATGCAATTTTTTTTTTTATAAACAAATAAAACGTTTAAAAAAATTTCATTTTTTAACAATAAATTTAACGGTTTGATTAATAAATATAGCGGTTGCTGTCGAAACTCAAACAATTATCATTGAACGATTTAATAGTTCTATCATTAGTATCATTTTAATTCTTAATATTGTTTATTGTTTTGCAACTTAAGTACTTAAAAAATTGATATACGAACTTACGAATAAAAATATTTTATTTTATCTAAAAATGAATTAGTGTAAAAAAGACAAAAATAAATTGTATAGCCATATTATATTGGTCAATTTATATAGATGTTTATAAGTTTATATTATATGAAGCTCAAAGGTAAATAAAAGTATCGAGTAACTGCGTCATTGTAGAAACACGATGCTAAGCACAGTAAAATCCAAGTCCTTTGTCAATGTGGTATATTATTAAACGAGAACAATATGATTTTTAGTAACAAGACACAGACGTAATACTACATAAGTGACGTGACGTATAATATGACAGGTGCCGACAATCACAATAGTTGTTTAACGGGTTTCTACTTTAATTTGTGTAATACTAATATCACTTACTAATTGGGTTTGAATAATGGTATAATAGTGTTGGTACTGTTGTCATAACTATTGCATAACAATTATAAGTTTCGTAGTCGTTAAAGCGTCATAGCGATCAAATGCTGAATAACCTTGGAAAACTGAACAACCCGACCTTTGAGGTTATTAGTGTTTATCACACATTTATTAGACAAATCATGCCAGGAGATGGCCGGTGATCAGTGGTTTTTAAGATGTTTTCTTACAACTGTTTACAATACAATTAATTATTAATATAATATAATGACTATATAACTATATGTATTACGATTTTCCATCCGACATGAAAAAAACATTTTCTTAGCTTATATCAAATAATCGTAATCAATATTTTCTCAAAAATAGAGCTCGGAAGTTAAAGGAGAAAAAATAAGCAAAATATGTATAAATAAACTGTAAAATATACAAAAAAATTATTTAGAATTCAAAAAAAAAAAAAAAAATTGATATATCTTATATTAATTATAAGATTATAATAGAATTATAGATTTCGATCTATTGCCACGATACAGATTTAATTGCACATCATATATCTATCGTCAAATACATATTCAATATTTGACTGCGATAATAACATTAAACACCTACATAAAATACTAGGGAATTTTATATAAAATTTTTAAAATACATAAAGGTTTAAAAAAGAATATTAATTTTTTAGAAAATATTAAATATGTTTAATAAGCATATGAAAATCAATGAGGTATGTACTTTTTCCTTGACATTTACGAAATATGCAAAATGTACGTTTTAAATTTTTTATTTCAAAGCTCACTGCTGTATGGTTCGTATTTCTAGCTTGGTTTGCTATAAATCAAGAGAATATAGAACAATATACAACTCCTACAACTTCCGAGCCCTTATCATTTTATTTAATACTGTTGCATGTGTATATTTTTATTTTCAATTAGTTTAGTTTATTTCAAAACTCAACACATTTGAATATTGAATAGCCCTAAATTCGACACTGAGTATGATTCTTTTTACAGACAATATGTCGTACAACACAAACGTTAATAATATTAATCTTCTGAGTATATTATGTACAACCGACCATAAATTACAAATGTTTATCTAAAACTACGTGTCGATGTGTTTTCAAAATATTTCCCTAAGTCTATTTTCGTCTAAAATCAATATATTTAGTACTTCACACAATAAAGTGTTGATATTATTGAAAGGGTTCAATTGAATTCTTAAAAGGGTCTGTCCACTCAGAACCCGGAACCCTCTACCTGTAGTCCTTGTCATTACCACTGAGGCAATATGTACGCAAACGTTGTATTATTTTTATTCACTATTAATTAAAATATTTTGAAGATAGCAAGTAGCTATACATTTATTATAATTTCCAGAAAACTAATCACGTGGAATTTCCATTGATTTCAGTTGTGTTATACTTTTCACCACTCCAAACTTGTCAAATTTAAATTTTGATTTATTACATAAATACAATATAATATGTGTGCTTAAAAAGTTATGAGCGCGTAAAATGAATCTAAATTATATATTATGTCTATAAAGACAGGAGTAATCTTAATTTAAAAAAAAAATAATTAAATTATCTTAAAAACTGTGGTGAATTATGTTTTCCACAAGAGTGTGAGATTCATTGAGTTATTCCAAATACAATAATAATGTATCTATTCATTTGTAAGTCAGAAAAAAATAATGGTACCTAATATAATAATAATAATTACATAAAAAAAAAAATAAAATATATACATATATACACACATATATTAAATAATTAAGAATTTTTTATTACAACGCGAGAATACGCGTTGTAATACAAAATTAAGAAACGCTAAATGTATTTAATGATACAGACTTTTTTGTTGATTGAATAAATACAAATTTCGTGAACATTATATCAAGTAGTTGAGTTATTTTAACGTTTTCAAAACACTAATTATTTTAAACGCAGTTTATTTGACTGCAAGACTAATGGGTTGAATTCGTTTAATATAATATTAGTGTCCCATTATACTAGGCGTAGAATGACAAAAAAAAAAAATCATTAAAAACTAATGAAAACTCGGGTTGAAAGTTTGTGCTCTAAAAATTGGCCTAACCAAATATATCCTTCTATTATTCAACGAACGCTAAAATTTTAGAACCTCATAATTTTATTGTATATTAATTTAATTAAAAAAACCAATTAATAATACAAAAGTATTTCAGTTAAAATTTAAAAATAAATTCTTAGTGAAAATTTTCGAGATTAACTGACGTAATACTTGTATTAAACGACAAAGATACATTAATAACAATACAAAAATATACTTCTGAACTATAATTATTCAATATATTATAGATGTATAATTTTATACTTTAATTTATCAGTAAGTTGATAATTTGATTTTTTTTTTTTATAACGAAATGTGATCTTCTATAATGTGAACGTTTAATTGTTTTGTGTAATTATAAATGAGTATGCTTAAAAAATATAAAGTGTTGCTATTAAAAAAATTACATAGAATATACACTGTAAAATATAAACTAAAATATCTAAAAAGTACCATAAATAATCTAAAAATTTAGATGAATGCAAAAATTGAAAAGCGAACAAATGTCTCGTTATTTTTAATTTTAATAATGGTATTCATATTAAAACCGATTCCTATTTTATCACTAAGAATAAATATAAATTAGCTTTATTTTTTAATTATTTCATTAATAAAATTTCCTTGACTTGATCATCTAAACTTATTGTTAATACAAAATTAACATTTTTTAATTTGGATAAACAGTTGGTACAACCATATATCAATACAAGATTATATAATGTTATAATGTTGAAATCTATAAACTAAAAATATATTAGCAATTTTATTAGCATATTTTTTTTTCAGATTAGTTGGCTTACATATATTGCCTAAAAACCTATTCTCATTCTTCTTATACCCACACAAATAATATTAATGATCGTTATCATAATGAAATAGTGAAGTTATTATTATTTTCATTGCAATATAATTCTTTCAAAACTGATTTTTTTTACAAAATACATATATAATTATAACTTTACTAAGGTTTTACATTTTTATATAGTTCTTTTATTCTCAAAAAAAACACGAAACTTATATAGGAAAATCTAATTTTGATGAAAAATAAAATAACAATAATCTAAATAGAATAGTATATTGAATCACATGCTTACACAAGTCTCGTTAAGTCAATACTTTTCTGTGATATTAAATATACTTCAAATTACAATAAGCCATACAATGTATATAAATAGAAAGATATATTAGGTTATAATATAGCGTATAAATATATTATATTACAATTGTACATAAATTGTTTTTTAAGGTTAGTATATTTATAGTCTATTATTTACTTCAGTATATTGATGTTGAATATAAATAGTTTCAAATTTAAACAAAATATTAAATAATTTTATTATTTACATTTCATATTTAATATTAAATTATTTAGGTATGGGTACAGTAAATAACAATCTAAAATTGTCAAAATTATATAAATATTAAACTTAAATTATATGAATTAAATTATTGCGATTTTATATTTGTGAAGTTGTATGACGTAATCTTCATACAAACATTTATACTCGAAAATAGTTTTGTATTAATAATTATTATTTAGTTAATACAACAACTTAATACAGAAAAATCTAACCTTTTGTAATTGGCGAGCCAATTTATACTTTCATAAAAACACCGGGGGTCGCCAGAAAAAAAATGATTTAATTATTTATAGTTTATTTTATAATAAACATATTATACTCGTATAATGCATAAATTATTACATCATATATTAATACTAACGTATAACTCTAATTATTAGATTACTTATACTTAGAATTTGTAATTTAAATTTAAAAAAAAAAAAAATAATGTAAATTTAATTAATTCTTCTAGGGGGGAAACAATGTTTTAAGGTCGTAACATATGAAAGAAAAGATATAAAAATGTAGGTATTAATTGTTTCAATTTTTCGAGATTAATAAAGTATTTTACACACGTAACCAATAACCATGGTAGTATTATAACACATGCTAAATCTATTGTTATAACTAGACGAAAATTTAATCTTGGTAAGACTTAAAAAATCGTTTTATTTTAAATTTGAGAATTTTCCGTTGTTCTTCGTTAGACTGGAATAGTCATATTAATTTACACAATAATAAAGTTAAATAATACGTGAATAATATCGTTTATGGAATATAGAGGTATACAGTTCAACAGTCGCCTACACGCCACTGTACCGAAATTGCCTATATAACGCGCCCGCCAACGGATATGAATAATAATAATATTATCATTGAAAAAAATATATATTATATCCATACAACCGTGTGTCGGAAAACCTTATACATACCATAAATATATTTATTCAAAGCACCACTCAAAGGAGAAAATTGCAGTGAATTAATTATTGTAACAGTATCAAATAAAATACGCAAGTAATAATAATTGAAGTGCGATACAATTTGCAAAATGCATTAATAACAATAAAAGTAATAATAAGGGTGTATTCATTGGAACAAATTAAATAAATAATATTTAAATTTTTTTAGCGAGTCAAAACAATATTTTATTAGAAAATATCCTCTTTCTATCTATTATTTTAGTAAAATATCACATTGTTATTTAAAATCATTCACTTTATTATATAATATACGTTTTCACAACGATAATAAACGCAGTCGATTAAAATTAATTTTAAAATTGAACATATTTAATTTCTGAGATAAAAACTAAGATAATAATTTAAAACCCTTAAATTGCAAATTTCAGGTTAAGAAACCATACCAAAACCACCTCTGGACATATTTTAGTGTATCTATGAATAATACGATTTAATATGTATAAAATAATTATATTATATAACAACTGACCCTTGCACGTTATATTTTTTTTTTCATTTAGAAAAATTAACTTGGTTAAATTTATTTTTAAATATCACATAAAATATTCATGGTGGAATTCGATCATTTTTCTGCATAACGATTATGTAGTTAAAATAATAATACGCAAATTTTAATAGGTTTCCACTTAATCGTCTAATGTGTGACGAAGACTATAAGTACATTTTTAATCTGAAGAAATTTTTCTTGAATGATTTTAAAATATATATTTCAATGTTTCTTATGAGTTAGAAACATAAAAAATAACCTCCAACACCGCCGTCATGGCAAAAAAAAAACCGTGTAACCATTAAAAATATCATGCATAATAATACTACGAATGTTAACATATAAATACAAGGTTGAAAAATACGATTAATATATACAATTATACACAATAATCCATTACAATGTTTGTGGGAGAAGTAAAAAATAATTAAAAATTTCATGTTTTTTAGAACTATATTTTAGTATCGATTTTACAGAAGCTTAATAATAATATAATAAAACATATATAATATAGCTTATAAATGCCGTAAAAATCGTTTATACTTCATTCTACATATTAAGTTGTGTTAAAAATGTGTTTATTCCGTTTTACTTTTTAACACAAGTTTATAAACACCGTTGTAAAAATATATTTTACAATATTTTAACAAAAACATAAATTATTATTAAAAATGATGGACTCCTAATTTCTAATTTGTATATAATATGTTAACACCAACGTATCAGTGAAATTGTGCGTGTGTATTTTTTGATATTTTTAAAGATGTTTTTAAATGGTTATAAGTACAACTTATGAGGAACCTTGTATTATATTATTATGAAATATTTATATCACTATTTTGATTTTGACCAAATCGTTAATACATTTATAATTTATTATCATTCGCAATAAACAAAAATATTACAAAATAATCAATTAAAACACTGATTTGATTTTTGATTTCAAGAAAAAATCAAGTTCATTTTTTTTACCAAATTAACAAATTGGTTACTCCAGTTCACTTGGAGTGACTAATGTGTATTACATTTTTGAACAAAGAAAATTCAAATAATTTTTATATCTCTTCTTAGTTTTATAATTCTTTTCACTTTTATTAGCTTCATACAATGCTCAAATCACTGTGCAGTTTGTACTTATTTTATTTTTATAACTGAGTAGCTGTAACTCAAAACACAAAATAAAATAATATATTATATATATATATACAAAATAATATAAACTCTAGTATCGAAATTGTTTACATAATATTTACAAAAATAAATAAACAGGTATTTATTGACATCTTAAACATCGATCTATTTTGAGAATTATAGTGGTGCTAAATTGTTCGCGTTTGAAAGATAGGAATCTTGAAATTAACTTGACTTGGCATATTAGAACAGTCTGTAGAACTATTTATGTGTTTTCTTAGGGAATTTTAGTTTGTGGAAAGACGATTATCCACTAGAGTTGATATTCCTAGAATCTTAAGTACTAGTTCATAATCATGAAGTCTATGGTAAATATGCATAACTCTAGCACGAAAACTTGAAAATTTATGTTGCACCTTTTCAATCATGTTTTTATTGCATGCAGTTAGAGGGTTCCATATAATGATGGCATATTCTAGAATAGATCTAACAAGCGCGAAGTTTCACGCTCAAGTGGCAAAATCAAACTAAATCCACTAAAGACTCTTTTTATAAAGCCAAGTGTTTTCAGAGCCGTACAACAAGATTTTTCGATATAACTGCGATATGTTCTTGATCGAGTGCGACACCAAAATCATTGACAGTATCACTTATATAAGTTAATAAGAAATCATAAAGAGTACAGGGGAAGCATACAATTTGTGGGAAGACATACATTGACACTTTAAAGTACTAAACCCGCTAAACCAATGTTATTATCCCGAGAACCTATTGCATCGGTTATTTTGAAGTAGGCAGCTCTAAAATTTCTCAACGTATCTGAAACATCTAATTTTATTTAAAACTTTAAACTATATATCTACAGGCACAACTTGAAAAATGTATTATTCGTACTTTGATCACTAGAAGTATTAAGCTCATTAATACCGATAAAAATTATTTCGTAAAATGGATTAAAACAGTTTTTAAAGTATAATAGAGTAATAAATCAAGGACTTATATATCCAAAATATGAATTTGTATATCTTATAAATAATATTTTACAAAAAAAAACAACTAAGTTATATTTCATGTTTTTAATATTTATTATACATTTATTTATGTTAGACTTATGACAATTGCATGAATAATAAAAAAAATATTATTTTATCATTGACATAAATTATACATATAATTGTATATTTTAACGATATGAAACTTTATGCTATGTTAGATAAAAAACATGAGTACACATGTAATGGAAATCACTACTATAATAATAACTAATTAGATTTACTTAAATGTTATTAAAACTGCCTAATTTTTAATAATATTTTTTAGTAAATATTTATGTTCTTTATTTTCAACTTTTAATTTATTGATATAAAATTATATATTATTTAAGTTTGAAATTTCTGATCTTGTAAAATTTACGGGTTCAGTATGTATTTCATAAAGTTGATAAAAACTAAAGTGATTGCCTTATATTTTTAAATAACCACCGGTTAAAAATTTACAAGTATAAATAATGTTTGAATATTTGGAAATCAAACGACTTAAACGAAGACTTGTAAATATTATGTTGTTTTTAAAGTGGGTTGTCAAAAACACAGAAATTATTTACTGCACACGTATATTATTATTTAAAGAAAATATAAATCCATAAAATTCTGAGTTAAAGTCTTACAGATATCTTTTCAAATAGTTTTCTAAATAATTTTAATTTTATTGTAAAAATGGTAATTTAAAAATTCTTTATTAATTTGATATTTTAGTAATTCGACTTAAATAACTATTTTTAAATTCTAAATACAATTTCATAGTAAAATATTTAATATTATTTATTATGAGATAAAATAATTTATGTCGAATTACAATGATGCGCTTATGTACGGGGTTTATAACTAATGTATTCTCTCCCATTCAAAAATAATGTTTATTATCGTATTATGTTTATTTGAAATCTGAATAATATTACGTCGGTCAAAAATAACTTAATTTTAGGCATTTGTTTAAAAATTTTATAAATAACGGGATTTGAGAAGAATTAAATGTATTTAAGTGTTAATAAATTAATGAAAAATACTGTTGCAAATTATTTCAAGTTGAAAATGCATCGTTTAGGTATCGTTGTACAAACGGCATGCTAAACGCATAAACGCGTATCTGCTCTGTAAACGCCTTTAGCCGATCTAATGATAGTTCAACTAGCAAAACTTAATGGTGTTTATTCTCAATGTGTATGGTAAATACCTAATTAGTTTTCTTATTATTCGTAAAATATTTTCGTGATTCCACGGTTTCATTTGCATATATACTTTCAATTTGCATTTATTTCTTAATTATAATTCGTGCCATTTAAAGTACCACCTTTAAATTCAAAAAGTTAACAAAGTCACAAATTAATTCAAAATTCTCAACTAGGTACTGTCAGATTCTAAAATCAAGTTAATTATTTTGCTCTAAGCATTAGAATTTATTCTAGAGTATTTTCTTGTAATAATGTATAAAAAAATATGGTCTTGAACGTTCAAAAAAAAAAAAAAATTTAATCTACAAACAGTTTAAGTGAAACTGAGTATATTGATAGTGTTGAATTTAAAGTAACGCCAAATGTTCAATTTTTAAACCAGTTAATAAATAAAAATAATTAATATTTCATATTAATTATTCTAACGATAGTTTAATTTAGCTATACAATCCACACCATATGTACGACCATTTAAACATATTCGTACATAAACGTAAACACTGAAGCATCTTTGTATAAAGCGTTTTTGGTGCCGTTGGTTAGGTTATTACAGTATATTACAGTTATAGGGTATACAAAACAAACCAGCAAACTGTATTTTTAAATCCTTGTTTTATACACAAAGCCGTTTATCATAAAATTCAATTTTTGCTAAGATATTCAGATGGTAATTTAAATTCATCATGAAATTTTAGTTAAACTAAAATATATTTTAAATAGATGATTTTATTTTGCAAATATTGACTTATATTACACGAATATAAATTAAATATACTTACTACAACCCAGTCCGGGTTGTGTACTTATATACTTTTTAGTTACAGCATATGTTTCTTCTTCTTCTTCTTCGACCATGTAAATCCGTCTTGTTCTAGGTTCTCACCTAGGTATTTTTTTTTTATGGCTTCCATTCCAGTACTATTTTAACTGTTTCGTTCTCTACTCTTCTCATTATGTGTCCAAACTATTGTATCCATTGACTATTAATAAAGCTTGTTACTAGTGATAGTTCCAAAATATCGTACAGCTCTTTGTAGTATTTCCTTCTTTAGTTTAATAAGTCCACATATTTTCCTCCGTACTCTGTTCTCAAAACACCATGAGTTTATCTCTGTTGTAATACAAACTTTGAAATGAAAATTATACATTATAAACAACGTACCAGTACCTATGTTAAATTATAAAATTATTATGTAATCGTTTCAGAAAACAAGCAAACAGTGTAAAATGTACAATAGTATCTACATAATGGTGACTATACATGTCGTGTCTAAAATGGAATTGTCCATTTGTTGGGCATAATGTCCACTTGTCCCGTTAAACATCCAATGAGACGTTTATTTTATGGCGTGACGTTTATATATATATATAATATGGTTAGGTCAATTCTTTTTTTTTGTATTTTCACTATATTTCGAGCATAAAAAAAACTAAAAACATTTACATGAAACAAAGTTTTTCAAGTCTTGTATTGAAATTAAATTTAAGAATAAAAGATGTTGTTGAACAAGTGCTCTGTGCTAATAAATATCATTAGTGCAGTGCAAGTATGTATTGCACAGCATAATGATAATAATGAAACCACACGTTCATCGCTATTTTAATCAAAAATGTCTTTTGCTAAGGCCGTTGTTTTAAAATCTCGTTAAAATAACAATAGTATAACAATAGTTAACAAACAATTATTATTATTTTGAGCTTTTTTAAAAAAAAAAAAAAAAAAAAAAACTAAGCTGAAAATAATTTTCCCGACTTTTAATTTTATGAATTATTATATGGTCACAGTGCAGGTGCGTTAAATTTTTTTGAAAGGAAAAAAGATATGAATTATGTGACTATATTCTCAGAACTGGTAACATCTCGACGTAAATCACTCCATTATGGTGATAAATACAATACCTTCATTATTTTATCATATATATTATTGTTATCGATCAACTTAACTTACCTATAAAATGTTTAACATCACATAGAAAAAAATAAATTTTGAAACACAAATTTTCATTTTAACAATAAACTACGAAAAATTAATGAGCAAGAAAGGGGAAATAACAACTTCATTCGCCGTGATCATGCCTCTGTATGGCCATACTAAATTTGTAAATCAATATAATAAATCATGTTCCATGCATGTTGAACAAATTAAGTATTAAATTGTTTGCTTGTTTCCCATTGAATTCGTACGAGACAGATTTATTCGACATAGTTTTATTGGCTTGTTATTAAAATATGGTATATTAGAGTAGTACAAACTTACAAAGAGATCACAACAGCAGAAATTACAAAATACCAATGAGTATAATCTTTTACATACAAAAAAAATTAATATTTTAGTTCTTCAAAAGTTATGATAGATAATTTGATTAAATGTTAGCTAAATGCGTAAACCGCGAATGTGAAATTGAATCGCTAAATTATTTTTTCTACTAAACTGCACAGAACAATAACATATTATTTTTGACTCCAATAGATGAATGGGAGCATAGATGGTGACAAGAGGGCTAATGCCTTGCAAGTAAAACAAATGCATAATAATATGCTAGTTTCTACACGAATAATTAATAATGATGATTATTTATTTTATATAATTGCACATAAATAACGATAATTTTTATTTATTCTAATATTCTCTTGTCAAATGAAGTATTGTCAATTTTTATGGATCGCACGAAATTCTCCAAACTCGGGTTTGTCGGTATAACATCAACAACAACAAGAACGACATAAACAACAAAAATATTAAATTTAACTGAATGATGGTCAAAAGTTTTGTCCGAACTCTTGTGTAAGCTACACGGAAATTAATGAGAAATAGGTAATATTAACGACAATATAGGTTCTGTCTTAGTACGATTCATTCACCGTAGAATAGTGTCTATCGAAACACAACAGTTACAGACGCACAACCGTATCGTATTTGAATTAATTTCGTTTAATGTTTAGTGTAATAGTGATCATAATACGAACGATTTTTGAATGAATGATTTGACAGAATAGAATATTTTCCGTACCGAAAGTTACACCGATAGTTTTAAACATTATTTTATCACGGAATTTTTGATTATCTACCGATAATGAACAGAATTAATCGCGACGAGCAAATATATACGCACAAAGCTCTTTTAATAATTTAAAAATATATAATACAGCGTATGTACGTAATACATATATTTGACTTCAGTTAATAGCGATAACAATAATTATTTATTACTACTTACTCATTATCGTCATTATTCACGAGTAATACGATAAGTATACTAGTAGGTTATTATCTATTGGGCAATGTTATTACCAGCACATCAAGAGCTCATGAACAAAAATAATTTAGGGTAGTATGGTATTTAGTTTAACTTCTTTATATGATATAGGAATAACTTACGTGTTATACAGAAATCACCGCGAGTGGATTTGAAACCAATCGATCAGTAATAACCTCTGGTTTGATTACTTTGATTACATAAATTCGTGTAAAATATGCGCATTCGTATAACAATAAATCCCAAGTGACGAAAATGACAAATAAACTTATAAATTACTGTAAACCAAATCGATTCGACATAAGACGAGCTTTGATCGCGATGTTAACATTTGCGATTAAAATACAATTTTATATTAAATTATCAATTTTAAAAATCGTTGTCGTGGAACGTATTCACCGATATTTTGGCGTCATGTTGATTACCTACAACGATAGCTGAACAGTGTGTTAATAGTTAAAAAGCCATTCCGTATTTTTTCGAAGTAAGGGGCAAGTTATTTCTTGGAGCCTTTCGTGATCACCATAGCACGATAAAATGAATAAAAACTAGTCGCTCAGACTTACAAAATGTTGCACTAAGTTGACCGACCCGAGATCACTCAAACCCACTATATCGCAGTGTCGGCATATAGTGACGTACAGTTGTGAACGTCGACACTCTGGTAATAATAAAACGGCTTGGTTTCGTTTCAAAACATAGGTCGATGATATTTTTTCATACAAATATTTGTAAGTCCGTCTCGCGGTTAGAGGATTAATCCTCCGGTTGACAGGCGTGGGCACTACGGAGTCAGTACGTGCGTCCGATCGAGACGTGCTAACCTAACGTCGAGTGTGTTTAGTGGATTCTTCTTTGGTTACACGGGAAATACGCGGATCGGATACAAGCGCGTCTTATTCGAAGGCCGTTTACGCGCGGCAATAACGACGATACACCCGTCGTACGTAAACCGGTAGTAGCATCGACGGTCGGAAACAATATTGTATTAGTTCATCGTGCTCGCGCAGACTTCCGGCTGATAGCCTTGTTCCGCCGTCGTAGGTACGCATATATATATATATATTTACTCGTATTATATGGTGATCATTCAGATTATACACTCTACGGGTCTTACGCGTATTTATCATAATAATTATTCTATTGAACGCCCGCCCAATATTAAAAACAACAACAACAACAAATAGTCCGTGCACGTCGCTTTAAGCGCGGCGGCGGCGGTGGTGGCTAACCGGAAAAACAATGTAACTACGAACGACGGCCGATGATGACGAGATGCGCGGGGGGGCGCGCGCAAAATAACGGCGGCGAGAAGGCGGCGGCCTTGGTTGGCGTAGTAATCGGCTTATCATTCATTCACAATTCCGAAACGAGTGAAATCTATATTTCCGGCGGCTAACGCTTAAAACCCACCCGCACAGAGTGGCGCGAAGAGGGGGGGGCGTGCAGAGGGATTTCGCAGTCTGATGCGCGTGCGCGCGCGCACTCGATGGTGTGTTCGTATAAGTGCGTATATTCGCGTGGGCGTAGATGAGTGCGTGGAAATGGGGCGACGGTGGTAGCGGTTAATGTCGCCGGCGGAGCGATAACGGCTGAGCGAGCGAGGCGAACACGGCGATAAAAGTCTCTCGGGCGACGGTCGACGACGGATGGAGGGGGGGGGGGGCAAAGCGAGGGAATCGCGACCCCCGGCTAGAATTATGCGTGTGTGTTGTCCCACGGCTGACGCCGCTGGCGGCTAAAAGCTCCCCCGCGGGGGTTGGATGCAACACACGCGCGCACGCACGGACACGCTCGCGGCGACGACGACGACGGCATCTCTGTCCCTATCGCTCGCTCTCGCGCCCGCGCAAACGCTACCGTAGATAGGCACCTGTTGTAGATCGCTGGCGCGCGCGAATCCGCTATACGCTCGACCCGGCACCGCCGATGGACGGCGCGGGGAGGCACAAAAACCACCCCCGCGCATATCGCCGGCGGTAGTGGTCACCAGCCCATAGCCGACAACCGTCGCGGTGACGTCGGTGTCTCGCTCTCTCGGCTCGCGGCGCGGATGGGGTACCGTTTCGCCGTTCAGTACGCCACAGGACACCGCGACATCGGCACGTCGCCGGCTTCGTTCATCGCAGAGCACCACCACCACCGCCGCCGCCGCCGCCGCCGCCACCATCACCACCACCATCACCGTTACGCCAAACGAGCACCGTCCCCGCCTACATCACGTCCCGGTCCTCGCCTCGCCCACGCCCCCGCCGTAATCACTCGACCTCGTATAAATCCAGTCAAACACACCGCCATCAACTGCGAACGCGTCCGGAGGTTGTCACCGGCGACGTCAACATTGAATCATCACACACAGACGTTGGTAAAACACGCGCGCGATGATTGTTTTTATCTTATTTCGTTTTTTTTTTAAATTTAAAAAAAATTTTTTTTTTTTTAGACAAAATGTGTTTCCTATAAACACGTATTATACATATTATATTGTTTTATATACGCGTGTTGCATCGTATGTGTCTAATCGCTGTAATGTCTCGTTGAAATAAAACATTACGAGCGTGGACGACTCGATTTTGCGAATCACGTGATTATATTAAATTAAGAATTACGCGCGGTTTTTGATGTCTTTCGAAGCGTTCTCTAGGAACACTTTTAAAATAACGAACATCAGATAGGTAGTACCACGTGCACAATCGGTGATTGATATTCGTTATGTTGTCGTATTTTTGTTTTTTTATCACTTTATTAAATTAATTGTTCAACACACAGTGGTTATGTACAATAGTTGTTATTAATACAATTTAGTAGATTAGATTGTGGTGGTGTCTACCGGTATTCGAATCTAACAAAACCGAATTTTTCATCAAACAAAGTTAGGCATTCGGTAGAACCGACGAAAAAATCAAAACCAAATTATATAATATGAGTGAAGTTTTGTATCTACAATAAGTTATCTGTTCGTTTTATCAACCGGTTAATATTTTTTAAAAAGCTTTTAGAATAGTTCTTTTCAGTTTGGAGAAGAATAAAAATTGTAAGTTAGGTTTGAGTTAAATTTAAAAATAGTTTGGTTCGTCCTCCATAAACCAAATTTTGTAATATTTCAAACGATTTTTTTTTCTTGATGATAAAGTATTATTTATTATAACACGTAAATTCCTCTTCTAATAAATATAAATGAATCCAAGTCAATGACAAATTTTGGTAATATCTAATAAATATTTATTATTAGGATACAATATATTATATAAAATATGAAATACAAGTTTAACAAAAAGTTAAAATTCACTAAAATGTATTTATTTTTTCTAATAAAAATAAATATATATATATATATATAAATACTTTCAAGTTATGTATTGATTCAAAGCTATTGGTTTTGTCTTTCTTTTAATAGTTACTTGATTTTAATTATTTCTGTATTCGTGTAACTAATGAGATGCATCTCTTTTTTATTTTTCACAACGTAACTCCAGAAATTTTTATGAATATTATAAAATTATAAATGAAAATGTGCTGCGTTCATTTCATGACATTTTATTTTTAGCCATTTTGTGATTCCTCAAAGTTACGTCATATAATTATATACTACATTTTATCTTTTGAAAATGATCTTCATTTTTTTGGGATATTCTTTTTTTTTTTTTGTAGTCGTAAGATGCTTAAAAAATCATTTTTTTATTTTTTTTTATTGAACAATTTGACGTTTTGCGTATATACCAACTATAATCTTCTTTTGTATGCTTTGAGTCATTGCAAAGCGTTGACAAGATTATAGTAACCATTGTCCAATCTTCTACTGCAGATAACTGGACAAAAAAAGAAACATTCTCTTGTTTCAAGTTGTTGTTCTTCAAAAACTACATTATAGTAAAATAAGTCTTTCTGCGTCATTATCTGTTTATTTAATTTATAAAGAAACCGAGGCGTATGTTTTTTTTTTTTTAATTAAATTATCATCAGACTTTTTATTTAACGTAAAGTAAACAAATTTCCTGTTAATTTATTTTTCCGTTTGACAATATAGTGTATTTTATTAATTTTTAAATAAATTATTGTATTTGCATAAATTCATTAGAGACGTTTGTCACGGTAACGCTCCTATATTCATATTATATACCAGCCGAAAACAAATCAAATCGTACAACAAATGGAAGCCAAACCTATATCCGTCGCTGACGCTTATGTTTTTCTGGCAATCGTTACATCAAATATCCAAAATATATTACCTTATCGAATTGTAACTTTGCATCTACAGCCTTGTCTTATAGGTAATTATTATTGTTTCACCGTTCTCGATGAAATTCTTTGGTGTATTTTACGAACATCAAATACCAATTTTAGCCCATTCCCATGAATATTGAGTTTAAAAAAAAATTCTTAATTTGAAAATAATCAATACAATAACTTGTAGTCAGTCAACTAAAAACAGAAAACACGATCCGGTTGAAATAATAGATTTTTTATAAGGACTTTTCCTTCGATTCTTATATTTCAATGTGGTATTTCTATAAATAGAGATCAAAATAATGGAGGAACCTCGAATACTTTTAGCATCAGTCTCCCTTATGTATTATAATCAGATCATAAAGAGTGGTGGTCGTGGCATGGTGGCCACTTTACGGTTACAAGAAGTCTCACAACATGATTTAGTATGCTTGTCGACTCATATCCTTATCCATGAGACGTAGAGTTTCAACTTTTTAAAAAAAAGACCTGTGATTTTACTTAAATAGTTAAATTAAAATAACACAATTTTCACGCTCTTCGTCTTGATCTAAACATGCTTATATATTATTAATTATTTGATAAAAACGTGTTTCGCTATACCATACAATATGTGTGTTGCATCGTTTGATTATCGTATGGTTCATAACACCATTATGATTTTAGTAATCTGGTGTAATAGAAAAGTTTTCAAGCACGATCTTAACTTGTATATTAATATATTGCATAATACAAACGTGCACTAAAAACTATATCAATATTAACATATTTCATATTTTTTCGATTTTGATTTAAATTTATTTTATTTTATAATAGCTTATACTTTAAAGTTTAAATAATCTTCGTCCGTTTTAGAAAATTTAATTATGCAGAGTTAGTAGTTATTTCTTTTTCCAAATACAATATCATTCAAAATACATCTCTATACATTTTTCTAATGTCTTTTATAAACTGTCTGTATCTTATAAATAAACATTCACCACACATAAAACTTTCAGTTTAAAAAAATAAAAAATAATACTTTGGTCCATGTTCTACATTTTTTACTGCATGTAGTATTATTTTTCGTGTACTTAGATCACATCGTTTTTATTTTTTTATATACACTAAAAACATTTACAGAATTTACGAAATATTTTTTACATATTGCAACCATTTTTCGAGATATATTAAAACACGATATTGAGCATGATGATTAATAAAAGTAAATAGTAAGGAAAAAACTTTGTGTGTACGAACAATATTTTCACCAAAGTATCTGTTGCCGGTCGATCAAATATCGTGAAATTCCTCGGAATGCATGTACACTATACACAATACATTTTTATTACGAGTAAGAAAAATCAACATTTTGGGATTATGTGATTTGTCAATCACATAATAGCTTGGATTAAAAATGTACTTAAAATGGAGAATTTTTTACTTATATGTGTATTAAGTACCAAATATTCGTTGTCTAAACACGCGGTCGGCTACTTATGTATCGAACTTTTATCACGTAATATTATTGACTCTGGTATCATCTTGAAACCGTTAAAACAGTCATCGTAAAATTGTTCGATATTCATTCACGATAGTAATGCACATGACAACTAGAAAAAAAACACTCTGAAGAAATTAAATATGAACTTTAGAATTGTGGCCAGGTCATATCCGGGGGCGGTTTTTGGTCGAATTTTCTGGCATTTTACCAATAACACACCTTTGAAAAATATGATGTAAATGCTGCGTTTAAGTAATTATTTGCATGAAGTATTTTGGTACACAATGGTTAGAAAAAAAAAAGTTATAAACGAATTTGAAATACAACTGTCGATTGACTAACCTATTCCTTATGTACATGGGATTTACGAGACATCAAAATAATTAAATATTAAAAAATAAAGTTATTTTATTCATAAGTCATAACTAAATCACCAAAACCGGTGAACAGAAAATACTGTGCAACTACATTTTATTATTTTTAGAGAACTTCATGCCTAGGGCCTATTTTTGATGTGATTACCTTAATATTAATTAAATCTGTCACTACCGTTCTTATAGTAACTACCCATAAATAATAATTTTTGAAATATCTATATTTCTATGTTCCGTTGAATCATAGGTGAAGACCATTGTCTTTCGATACTCAAACGCCCACTACCCTCAAATAATAATAATCCTAACCTTTTTTTATGAGTTATGTTCTAAATTTCTTAAAATACCAACTTCTTCAAAATATTAAAAATATTATGTTTTGAAAAAGAAATATGTTATAATTTAATTAATGCATTAATACACATTTACGTTTCTAAAATATTTGTTGGTAGAATACTTCATCTAGATGATTGTAAATATTATTATTTTTAAAATGCTTTAAAGTATATGAGATGTTTGTTGTTGACTTCAAAATATTTCTGATTTTATGTTTCAAAAATATTCTCATCATACCATTTAAAAGTTTTTAAAAAATTAGTTTATAAACATAAACATTTTTTTGATTATTATTTTAATCGATAAGCACTGTAATCTCGTCAACCGAATATAATATAATTTTAGTATACCACAAAATATGTGTCATAAAGAGTTATTATAATATTATGTAGTTACATAAAGAATTGATGACAGTAGAGAAATTCTTGTCTTGCGGAAACACGTTGATAGATAATATTCATTCGTGATTCATTTTCAAACAGGGATTTTAAACTTACGTGGAAATACAATTTTATAAATGATCGACTATTAGACATAGAGTCTTATTAAATCATTTAATAAAATATGGATACAATAAATATTTAAACACACGCTTCATACATTCATATAGATGGATATATTTGTTCAAACTTTATGAGAGCTAATAAAACTTATATTTCACAAGACTTAAAATTTATAATCGAAATGTATTGTACTTATACTAATAATCCACCGTGATATATTTTATCCTTTAATAATGGTATGAATTTATATTTTTAAATTTGAGTTGATCGATTAAAGAAGAGATAATTTTTGTAAAATATAATTTCTGGATTAAACAGTTTGTCGTTGATAAAAAAAATATTGACAAAAATAAAATCAATAATCGGAATTAATTAATTAATAATTCTCGTCAAACTTCAATATTCTTTGAAGGGAAGGGGACCTTGCGTATTTTCAAGGTGGCTAAATATCTGTAAATTTCTGTCCATTGTTATTAATTTACGTATATTATATGTAATGAATATAATATAATAATATGATATTTCACTTTATTCCGAAGTAGTTTTACGACAGAATAGTGCTTGTCGACGTTTTCGGGTCTTAGCCACGGCATTTCGCAAAACTCGTCAGGTAGTTGACATTTTCCCTTTTAATCGCGGTGTATTAAATATTCGGTCAGAATATCATTTATGCTTTACGGTCAGCGTTACATACGGAAATGCGAACACGTAGGAGTTGATTTATTTTGCACGAAGCGTGTCTCCGACGGTCCGCGTGTGATCCGTCATTGACCACCACGTCCTATCCTCGATTTCGGAAAAACAAAAATAACATTATTACTCGAGGTAGAATAACGTGAAAAACAGTAATCGTGTGGCTCAAAGTAAAAAAATAATAATATTTTGCTCGAACGCAGAAATTTGAAATAAATGATAGATTTATGTGGTGGCTATCTATACAATAGAACCAAATGAGTTAAATCTATATTTTAATAAAATAACATCTCGCCGATCAGATTTACAACAAATGTATTTGTTTATCAAATCATATCACAGTTTAAGATAAAAAGTTTTAAATCACTATCCATCCATAAAATGACAATATTTACCGTTGCTGTAATACAGTTATTACTTATTATGCAGTGACAATTTATTACAATTTTTAATAATATTTTTGAAACATTATTCGAAGAAATATTAATTCAAAAAATATTAATATACTAGTATTTTAATATGACTTACATTATTGTGGGCGTTTGATTTGAATGGAACAATACTATTTTATCTGAATTTTCCAGCAGATCAAAAACCAAACACAATCGCAAAGAAATGCGTAAGGAGGTTGTGGGAGAACGTAAGTGATGCGTACATATTAGTATAGCTACTGACGGACTAAATTGTTTTTAATATCATTGTATTTTATTAATATATATTTGTTTTAATATATATATATTATATATATATTTATCTTTGACAAAATTATACATTACATTATTATATATTTTGGTACTTATTTTTTATTGACAATATTTTAATTTAATTTAAATTTGAACTCTGGTGTATATAAATGTCACGTCTCGTCTGTAGGATCTCTGTTGGTTAAAATATTACCATATTATGTACATCACGTATTGTATGAATGTATATCGTTATAATAAAGATGACGCAGGAATAGTATACAAAATTCTAAACAACTTGGTTTGAAAAATACGTTGTGCTTTTTACTTAAAAAACACACGTGATTAGTTTTTAAATACATTTAATAGGACTTTGAATAATATGTTTATAATTAAAAAATTTTAAAAAAAATATTCTTAATTGATTTCTGTTATTATTTCTGAACTTATTATATATTTTAATAAATCAAAATATGGGTTATGAAATAATAAAACAATTGTTTTATGTTTAATCGTTATCGTTATAGTATACAAAAGTTCTTTTCTCCGAGCTACAAAATATACACTTATTTGCACATTCTATTAATTTATATAAAACTTCCTTTTTTCCATAAAAATAATAAGAATGGTTTTTTTTTAATTCGTTCAAGACCAAATGTAGAGAACTATTCATTAAAGATAAATATTTTCCATTTTACACCTACGTCTATTTATTATAAAATATTTATAATAAAATATTAATTACTCAAACGTGCATCTGACATTTAATTATTATCAATTCATCATATTTTATCATAGATATAATAATAATATTTGTTTTTCATATGGAAATATGGAACATTTTATAATATGAGTTTTTGAAACGTTTAACTGGAACAACTGATTCGAAAAAATAATTATGTTCTATATTTGACCTTTGGTGGCATTTTGTAAATGGCAATTTTTACGCGATTTGTTTTGTATTTAATACACATTATAATCCAATTCTCTTTCATTGAAGAGTTCATTACAAAATATTATGTTTTTTTTTCGATTTCAAAAAGTCTATTATTATTATTATTTGATAAAGTTTTTTATTTTTATATCGAAAAACTTTCACTTCGAATACTTTAAAACTTGATTGTATTATGTCGTTATGCGAGAATCACAATAGCTACGTCCCGCCTCAACTTTTTTAATTTTTTAGATATCCATTTTTGAGGTTTATAAAGATATAACTTTATTTATTGAACCATTCTCGTTAATTTTTAATAAAAACAAAATAATAATAAAAAAATAAATCCAAATCTGATACATAAAAAAAAAAAAAAATGAAAACAGTTATTTGTTCTTAAACAATCTGTTTATTTTTTTATAATAATACAAGTGTATAATATATAAGAAACAATTTTAAACAATAAAATAAAAATATCATATTTAAAAAAAAATACGTAGGTATAAAATATTTCTGTTTTTGAGCTAGGTATTGCTATAAACGACCACTTATGAATGAATAATAATATAACAATAATATTGTGCAGATTTATTATGAAATCCATACAATATAGGATCTTACTATAGAAATAATCCCACGAAATAAAAATTATGAATAATTATTTACGTATTATTTTTTAATAAGTACCTATTCAAAATAATTGTAGGTAAAATAAAACTTTTAAATTAAATTCGTTTTTATCACGAAACATAATTTATATTACTTTATGTAAATCTGGTTAAAACGAAAAATTCGTAATACACATCGATCGAGGTTTGAATGACAACATGCATGTTTTGTACATGTACAAAATTTAACGATGAACAAGAACCAAAACCGTTTTTTCACATCTACACACATAAACTATTATTCGTTATATATAATATATTCGATATTCCTGTATATTATATTGTGTTTAGTATAAATTAATATTGATGGTTAACAGTATTTAACAAAATAAAAAGTAATAATTATAAAAACGTTTTAAAAAACAAATAAACTCGGTGTGTAAAAATTCTTCGCAATAGAAAATTCAGAACCGGCCATAGCTAGGCTATATTAATTAATATACGTGTAAACCGATTACCGTAAATGATTGTTTCTAGATTTTTCCAGTGGCATAATACTATATATTTGTTTAGGTAAAAAACTCGGCAACCGTGGCCGTTGGTCGAATTAAATTGCATATTATGTTTGCATTTTGTCTTAAATTACATTGAGTACATACCAATTACGATTGATTAAGTTAACTCAGACTCGATGATGAAAGTTATTATGTATTTTAAGTCGTCCGGGTGTAGAGCTTCAAAAAGAATATCTATTGTTATTATCCCTGTCGCTGGTCTATCCGTTTCGAAAACACAGTGCATTCGGATATGATGTGTTTAATCGTGAGAAATATCCCAAAACCGGCGCAAATAGGGAGGTATTCCCTCTTCATCGGAGGCACTGGTGGTGAGTTATCGAAATGTGGCATATTATGTATTATTGCATACACCATCGATATCGATAAATCATATCATATTATATAATGGCTGAATTCTGAGGTCAAATAAATCTGAGGAAAAGAAGTACAAAAAATGTAATACAATAAGTGCGAATGCTAAAGAAAAATATGTTGAGAATTGGGTCTTGTGCGCGTGCTTCAAGCGCAAGACAGTTTGGTTTTATTATAAATTTAAATAATAAATCATAGCGTACGATATTTGAAAATATGATTCTCGTGGAAGCTCGATTCGCTATTATTATGCGCACGTCAGATATACACATAGTGTTAATGTCGTTTTTCAAACACAAGACTTCATGCGCACATATGTAAACGATAAACTAATACAATATGCGTAAAAAAATATCAATATTTGACAAATTTCCGGATACAAAATAGACACACAATCATATTAAATGGTGCGGTTGAAGGTTCACCTAACCTTTATATAAACACGCCTAATATTTTTGTAAATTATAATTGCACATTAAAAAAGAAAATTGATTTCGACAAGATTATAATGTTCATTAGACATTTTTCTAAACTTTTTTTTTTTGATTTCTTAATAAAAAAAAAAAAATGCAAGCATTTTTAATACTTCATTTTCCAAATTAAACTAATTTTTTTGACAAATTCTATGTACTTAATTTATATGAAAAACCGAGGAAGTCACTCAGCTGAATAGTATTTATATAATATTTCGAATATAACACATCATTGAGTAAGTCACTTTGACGAATGTGTGAAATCGGAATTCTTTGATAAACGATTAATACAAAAAACGATTCTAAGCGACTGTGTCAGTCTCAATCACTATATAATATGGACATCTTATATAATTTATTTAAATGACTGTTTATAATTCATTTTTGTTATAAACAAATCAAATATATTATTGTAGTAATTCATTTATTGAAATATAATTTCATAAAACACAACTAACTATATTGTTAATTTATAGGTAAGTAAATATATCGACGTACAGTAGAACGGCACGAATAAGATGTGTCCCAAACTTATTCATTTTTTGTTTTTGTTTTCTTATTGATAGCAAAAATCAAATTAAAAATGTTGAATACATATTATTGCGAATAAAAATAATTATAATATATGCAACGATAAAAAGTTTCTAGTCTTAACGAATTATACTTTTTAAATGGTAACATAATTACTAATATCGTGAAAAAAAAATTATAGATACCTATTTACGTATTTTAGTATTTTTTAAAACCAATTATAATAATAAATTATTATGTATTAAATATTATGTAAGCAATAAATTGAATATAAAAAAACGTTTAGAATTGTCGAGATTATACGCACGCGGGATTACTGTTGAATTAACCAACCTGTATATATCGTATTATACTTTATCATTGTTGAACGGTATACAGTCAAATTTATCGCATTTACACATTACGGTTACATGGTAAATTTTAAATGTATATGAACTTATCCAAACTGAACTGTTTTTTTAAATCATTATTTAATCACTATATGCTATTTAATAGTATTGTAAAAGTGAATAGAAAAAACCGAGAAAATCGCTTTGATGTATTATAGTAGATGTCAATATATAGTGTACCTCATCGTTAAGTAAAGTTTGTGATAGAAATTGTGTTAAACTTGTATTCATTACTCGTGTAATAAAATTATAAACGAAGACCATTTGTCCATTTCTCAAGTCCCAATTCTAGATATTTTATTAAATTGGTATTATTATTTTTATTTTTATTACTATTGAGTAAAAACCCTCGGCAACACAGGCCATTGGGTATAAACAGATTTGCTTATATAATGCATTTTAATTTATTTTCTAAATTTATTATTTTAAGGTGGAGATGGTGATAAATTTAATGATTTTGGGGATTTACTGAGGGTATTTAGTAACTACATTAAGTATACAATATTTTTTCTATATAAGTAATTCTATTTTCTATGGTAAAACCATAAGGTTGAGCTATTTTTTTAAAAAAATCAAACTGCATATATTATATTTAGTAATTAATTACTATAACAATTATTTTATGTTATATTACTAATTGTTATTAATTTACTAGTCAATATTTACATATTGTAGAATGACTTAAATATGTTCATGATTTGAGCAGTTTAAAATTAATTTAAATTTATGTTTCTTTATTCTGTAGGTACATACGTATATATATTTTTTTAATTTCTAATTAAAACACTTCCTACGAAGTATATATCTAATATTTAACTTTTTTTAACCTTATATATTAAAATTTAAAATATTATTAACCTTAAATTCAAAAATATTTTTCGTGATTTTGAACAAATGTTTAAATGCTTATAATATATATATTTATAAAAAAAAATATGGTGCATTTTCTATGTTTTATAATAATTTAGTGCAAACACTGCAAACAACTATAATAAGGAAACTTATATCATATTTTAAAGATTTTTGACATAAAAAAAAAATGTATATACAATCATTATACCATACAGTACTGAATTAAATATAAAATGTAATATATTATTTATATTATTATATTCCGAATTTATATTCTATACTGTCACACGTGTCACTGTGAGTTGCTAGAGCATTTGAAAGGTTTATATTAAATTACCATCGACAATGCAAGAAGTTTTAAAAAAGTTAGAAATTTGTTTTCGATGTATTTGTACAAGTATAATATTAAATGTGTACCATAATATAATATTATAATAGCAGAACTTTTGCATTTTATTTATTTAATCCCAAATGCATGATAAAATATGTGCAAGCATATACAATTCGATATCTGCACTGGCCATTATACGTGTATAATATGAAAAATATTATAATATTATCATACGCTCTCACGTGTTTTTTCTTTATCTAATAACCGTAAAATTATTCATACCTATGTAAATGCATCTGTCGTGAATCGTAAATCATCATAAACCTAGATGTGACGGATAGAAATGCCACGTTTTTATAATAATGTATGCCTGATTACAAATCATGCGTTCCACTACTTATATTTTTAAATTTAATAATGTATTTTACTCAAATATTTTAGTTATTCTAAATATTTTAGTATATTTTTATGTATACTTAAACACTATTTATTTTTCTAAGTATTTGGGTTTATTTATGCTATTATTATAATGATTGTTTTTTGTCGATATAAAGTTCTTTTTTTTTATAAAAATCGCTCTTTTTATTGCAAATTGTTAAACAAATAATATTTTTTCTTGATGTATTTAAATTGTAACTTAATCGTAAAATGTCTAAAACATTAAAGTTTATGTACTGAATATAATTGAATCAAATATACTCGTATTGATGTCTTTATAGTTAAAAATTAACATTGTTATAAATATTATTTCATTATTACTGTTAGTATTGTTATATTAAAATGTTATGCGAGTAAAAATTGTTCAAGATAATAAATCTTAGTAGACTATATACATTTTTATTTAAAATTTAAAATAATATAATTATTATTCATATAACATGAGAATAAGTAACTCAGAAGCTACTAGTTAGAATTTGTATTTAAATACATATTTAAAATAACTATGTGATTAACTATTTTTAGTAAAAAGAGTAATGATTTTAATTTATTAAAAAAAAAAAACTGTTGTTTTACGATAAGCTCTTAAAATGATATTATAGATCTTTAAGTATCTAAAAATATGACTTTTATGTTATAACAATTTTAAAATAATTGTATAAATGCATAATTACTAAACGAAACAGCGGGCGTTTTTAGTAAATTTGACATACCTATATACTTGGAAATCTAAAATTGACTCAATTACTTATTAGCATTGACACGATTGCAATTTTTTCATTAATGGCACGTATGTATAAATTAAAATAATTATCAAAAATAACGAAAAATACAAATAATTAAGTGTTATTTATTTACTCTAAATAATTATATATTTTTTTTTAATAATTTTTAAATTGTTGCACAATATATTTTGTCATTTTTTTTTTTTTTTTTTTTTTTTTTTTATTGAACTTAAGCTTCGGCGACTAGGGCCATTAGCTGTTGTAGGGGTTATGAACTGTAGTAGGTTGTTTTTTTTTTTTATAATTGTTACGGTTGATAGTAAACACGTGTATGTGTTGCAAAATTTTTAATCACTATGATCCCGGGTGGTCACCCATCCGGGAGTTAGTAGCTGTAGCCGTTACTTACTCTCAGTCGCATTCCGCGACTACTGGTAGCAGCCAACACGCCACACCAAGCCACTTTGTCAATTTTATATAGCATACTAAATGATTATTTTATCGAACAATATTCATTATTATTTCAACAATATTCTTAAAAATATAATATTTTCTAATTAAAATACAACAACATTTTTTCAATATATATTTTTTTTAAGGTTTTATTATTTTTAATGATAACATGCATTTTTAATTTCATATTTTGAAGCAGAATATTTCGAATAATTATTTAATAACTTACAAGTATTTTAAGTTTAAATGAGTGCAGTATCTTGGTTTGTAATTCAAACAAGTAAAATACATAAAAAAAAATAAAATGATAAAAAATAGTATGTAAGAAGAGTATTTTCAAAAATTTTAATAGATTTTGAAATGATTATGAGCGTTATTTGATAAAATAATTACTGCTGTGTATAAAAACAACACTAGTGTGATATATTTAACACTTTTATAGTATCTACATGATGCAGTAATTCAATTCATGTGTCTATCATCGCGTTAATAGAAATTTACTTTTTTTAAATTGTATGATCTTAACTCACTGAAAATTATAATAATAATTGCTAAATGGTTCTAATCAATTATAAAGTCGATAACTAATGGAATACGCGTGTATACTATATTATATAGACTTGAGTGAAAGCGTTTTAAACTTTTCGATTTCAAATAATTATATTCGATATATATATTATATCAGATCGTTGTTATTGTTTTGATCTATTATGTCAGATTAGTTAGTATGTAATAATGGCGTTGAATTTGTACGGCAAACTTTGAATGGCCCCTTTATTTGAACCCACGTCTACGGCCTTAATAGAATTGTTCAAACTTAAAGATGAGACCCCTCAGGCTAACTGAAACGTATTATACATTTAGGAGTAACGTGAAAAACAAACGTAAATGATTCCATTGTGGATTTTCGGGTTACGTAAATCATAATATTATGATATAATGTTATTGTAAATATTTATTTAATTATTATTCGAATGGATTTAATTAGTAAATAATGATTTAACCTTTGCAGCGTTATGTTCGATAAAATTTTAATCTTTGAATCAAACTATTGTTTAATAATACAGTGATTAAAAATTATGCATAATTTATTTTAAATACAATATTATTCGATTGGTATTATAATATGAAGTGTTTCCCGTCTGGATCTTTCAGTTTTACTAAATGATTTGGTTTTTGTTTCTACACATATTTAAAATTAGAAACATAAATAAATAAGTTTAGACCATTAATTACACCGCGCAAAAATATATGACTGATGAATGATGATATCGAATATTGGCGGGTAGGTGGATTCAAAACTTATGAAAAGAAATCGAGTATAATATTCACATTAAAATGTCAACAGATGGAAATATGTATTAATTACGTTAAAAATAAATACAATCAAAGTTACGATGAAAGTAATTTAAAAATATTTTTATATTTTTTATAGTTCACATTTTATTTTTACTTTTTGTTTGTTAGGAGGAATTGTGTGGTTCGAGGGTGTAGCTCACATCTTTGAGGAATTTATCGTTGGTGGGATCCTTAGTGCAAATTGTCTTATAGGTATTAGGAACAACTGCCTCAACAGAATAAACAAAGCTTTAATGAAATGCTTTGTTGCGTAATTAATGTATTCGATGTTCTATAGCTCACAATGAAATTTAAACGTGCTTTCGTCGATTTAATTTTACACGTTAAAGCATACATCAATGTAGATGTTTTTTGTGCTTTGTTGATTCAAACGTTAAAAGTTTTGATTTGTTTAAGTGCAATTTAAAAGCATCTCTAGAGGACGTTTTTGTTAATTGCACACTCATTCTGTAGAAAAGATTTATTACCAATTTAGGATGTTCTCAATTATTTCCTGAAAAGTCATTCGTACGCCACATAAATTTATTTTCGTTCACAATTAGTACACCCGTGAATTGCAAAAGTACTCAAATTTATTTTATTGTACACTTTCCTTGATATGATACTTAACTGTTAAGAAATAAACGACATTAATAATTTTACCAAGTTTTTAACGACCGTGATCCGAGTTTGTCATGTCTATATATAGATTACAGTGCTTAATTTTCTCAAAAAGCTATTAGAACAATTGATGCTCTAAGAAATATATTATTGAAATATGCAAAACTGCGCAAATATGCAATGAAATAATAAAAATATATAATTGCTCACGTATGTGTTTCACATTTTTTATCTTAGAGCAGAATATGCAGTTATGGAAATTGACAACAATATTATCAGGGTTGTGAAAAAATTATTGGTGGACCAATAACTGGTGTAACTAGTGGATTTTGGTAAACCTTCATGAGGGTCACGTAACAGTAGAAAACAATTTTTTTTATATAGGTGCGCTACGGTACCGTATTATTGGTTATAATATGTTAACAAATACAACATTTGTATAACGTTGTTTTTGTAAGCAAATTGTCATGCCAAGTTTGGTTGTATACCTATTTATCAACGGTGTTAGGGTTTTAGATTTGGGAATAGGTGAGGAAAAGAACTAGTGATGTATGTTCACAAATTTCAAAATTACAATTAGAATTCTAAAAAGACAAAAATAACTATTCGAGTAAAAATAAAAATTGTATTCATTTTTAAAAGCATATTATTAAAGTGTCAAAAACATATGATAACTTAATAATCAAAAGGTAACATTTTAACCAGGAATTTTAAGTAAAGTATTTATGATATTTTCTTGAAAATTAAAAGTAACTAAACAATAAAGGTCGTGGCTTTAGATATACTGTTCAATTGATTTGATTTTTTCAAATTCATTTACAACTCATTCATGATTTTACTTTTGACAAAATCTTCGCTCTTTATGCTCTGAATGAAATGATAAAAAAGAAATTGATTTTTCAGTTTTATAGAAAATTTGATTTAGTTTCTATCATATGAAATCGAATAAAAATATAAAATATTTTTCAAAATAATCTAGGAAAATAAAAAATAAAATATAGAAAAAAGAAGAATCTTTATGTATATATAAGTACCACCAGAAAAATTTATTTAGTTATTTGTTGTGATTTCAAAATGAATAATCAGTATATTATATCAATTTCAAAATAATATATCAGAATTTTTTGAGTAATGTGTAGACATTTGAAATTAACTTTTTTTTTGATTTATGATAATAATATTTTTTTTAATTAAAAAAAAAAAATTAATGAAACTTCATAAGGTATTCTTACTAAAATAAAAAAAACTAATTTATCATAACACCACATTCATATTTAATGCATATTTGAAGTTAAAATTTTGACAAATTTCCTCAATTTAACAATTTTGTTTATTAGATTGTAATTAAAAAAATAGTAATCCTTGAATTTGAAAACTATTAACAACTTTACACGTCTTACATTATCGTTTTTTCATATTTAAAATATTTAGACTAATTTAATCTATCTATGTATAAATATTAAATCTACTATTAGATTTATTTACATGGTTTAACTGTACGTTAGAATTAATTAATAAGTTAATGACGATAGTATAATAATTGTTATTTTTTTCGTAATATATGCGATATTCTTGAAACATATTAGTTCAATTTCCCGTATTGCAAGCATTGCAAGCACAAAACCAAATTTTTAAAGTAGTAGCTTAAAACAATTTTAAAACATTAATTTATTATTCCTTAGGTAAAGTAGTTGATGGACTGATAATTGCTCTAAGTTTGAACAGTCTTTCTACGTTAGTACAGTTGGTGTACTGAAATACTAGTTGACATAAATTATGGAACCGCTACGTACTGCACCTTTATAATTTATTTCTAAGAGGTGTAATTGTCGGTGAATCCTCACCAAATTTAAAACACTTGGAGTGTTTGTAACGAAAGTTTATAGTAACAATAGTTTCCCATATCCACGGTTTTTCAATTAAGTCATAAATACTCAAAAAATAAAAAATAAAAATATATATATCTTCAAAAAGCGCTTTCAGTACAATATCTGTATCTGCATTTGATTAGTTATCTATACTCGCTTTTGATTTTCATCCACATTATCTTTATAATAACTAAAAGCAAAAAAAAAAAAAATGATTGATTTGACTACCTATCACACAGTACACACATAATATAATTTATGTTACATATATTAATAATATAACTTGATCAAAGTAAAAACAAAAAAAAATTTCAAATTAGTTTCGGTCCTTGAGACAATTTAACTGTAATAATTATTAGCGTTCGCTTTTAAAACTATAAATTATTATTAAAGTGCATTGTTATGGACGTTATAGACGTTATTATTGCACATTAATACATATTTCTTGCAACTCTTGTATTGCGTATTTAATTGCACCGAGTATCATGCGAGATAAAAAAAAAAACGTATGTTAGTTATTATTGTTTACGAAAAAAAAAAATCTGCAAACGAATTGATTAAAAAAAAAATTCTATTAATATTGATATTCAATGATTCAACGTCTACTATTGAGCAAACCGCAGATGCTTAATCATAGAATTATTAATTTCAAGAAGAACAATATATTTTGGCATTTTTAATAAAACTATACTGCAGACGTCATTTGTGGAGTAGTTGTTACGTATAGGTTTTACCGATTGGTGAAGAAAAATGAATTCCAAACCCAATAACAAGTTAAATCCTCTCATTTCAATTATTATCCAAATACTATAAATTTTAAATGCATAAAGTATCATTATCAATTTACTGTATATGTATAATTTATTACTACTTTTATATTACAAATACCTACATCAAATAATTCGATATTTTCGACAATTCAAAGTAAAAAGAACTTAAGAAAAACTTCTAATAAATGAATAATGAATATAAATAATGCCTAATACAAAGTGTTTGAATTTTTTAAAAGTCAGAGATATCAAAAGATTAAAAAAATGTTATTAAATTACGAAAAATTATTGCATATAAATGTTTAAAAAAATACTATAAAATTATTGTTTGAAATGTATGTTCAAAATGATTTAGTGATATTTTAATTCATTTAATCCACTATAAATACTTAATTATACCTAATTCGTTTAGACATGTAGAAAAAAATTTCTTGGGTAAATCTTAACTTAAATTACATATTTTTACTTTTTTTTTGAAACGAAATAAAAAAAAAATGTGGGAAAATACTTTGAATTTCCGAAACTCAATAGAAGAAACTTTGAATTGCTGCGTATTTGCACGCAGGTAATTCATTATAAATTTTACTTTAAATGAATTGTTTTTCTATAAATTATCAAGAATTTTAAATTATTGAAAGTTTTAAAGATTCTTTATAGACTGTTCATTACTTTTTGGAATTCAACAAACAATTGCACAATTATTCAATGTTTTTAGTAATTGTTTATAAATATTTATAAATGTTCTTATTTAAGTTCATTTTCCAACGTTGTAAAAATACATATTTTTAATTTTTACTGCCCAAACGTTTTTTGTTAAATTTTAAGTTTAAGTTCTTCAAATTCTTAAGTAACAAAATTATTGTATCTCTAGAATTTACTTAATGTTGTTATTTTAAATATAAATTAACGTAAAATAAATTTCATAAATTTCAAAAATTCTTAGTGAAATATAAATTATTATTGAATTAAATATTTAAAATATATAATATAAAATAATATTTTATCATAATTTCAAGAAATAAAATTGTCTTTGGTATGCCAATAACACTCCTGCAATTCTTTTCTTGTATAATGTATAATTTTACTTCTGACACGTCGAGAAATATATTTATAAATTGTTTAATCTAATAGAAAATAGTACAGCGTTTAGTCTTATAAATTCAAAATAATTTTTATTTAAAGTATTCGCTGTCTTGATGAATTTTACTAAATTCTTCTGAATCCACATTTTTTTTCTTCTTTTGTGCTATTAATAAAATGGTTAAGTCCCAATTTGCAGTTTATGTGCTTTTTGGTTCATAAAATATTATTTTTAATACTAATTCACCAGTGTAATTGACGGCTGAAAGAACGATCGTAAAGGTATAGGTTCTAAGAAAACACGTTAAATTGTTTATGTTGTATAAAGAGAAACATTAAATTGTCTTATTATTATTATTATTATTATTATAAAATACATGAAACCTTGTCGACTCGGACGTTTATAAATAGTTGAATATTGTTTACATTGTTACTCGTGCCATTGTGCTAATCTTTTTTATTACGAACGCCATCGAAAATAGCACTCTATAATATAATATATTTGACTAGTTTTAATTAATTAAACAGTATGAAAAGAAAAACAAATTATTTATAGGATATTGTTAAGAGAGATGAGCTACGGTGAATACGATTATATGAAAGTTTTATTCATACTTTAATATCTATTTGTAATATAAATTAGCTTACAAAAATAATACAAGGTATATATTCAGGACTCGGGTATTCAAATTTCAATTGTATTATTTTAGAAACAAATACTTAAAAGTTAAGTCTTTGTGTCTGTCATATCAATGTGTGCGTTTGTACAGTATTTTATTTGTTTTAGAATGTTATTATATTTAAATTTGAATAACTCTTACGAGTAAATTAAAAAGAAATACTATAATAACATCAATGAAAATGTCACACGCTTTGTTATTAAATTGTTTAAGAGTTTTTGAAAATTCTCATCACAATTTATTGTCTCTTTATTGGATTCATTTAAAAATAATTTTACGATTGAAGAAAAATAACGTAATTTCACATTCTTTTGAACAGAGTTTTCAATAAAATAATTTTTAGACCTATCTGCAGATGTATTATTAGGTAATCAAAAAAAATCAAATGTATCACAGTTTTTAGCATTTCAATGTTTTTTCTATTACTATTATTATTATATGACTATATATGAATGTTGTAACTTATTGATTAACATATTATTTTTTAAATATTTATCCTCGCTGCAGTACTGTGAGCAAAATTACGGTCTATAACTCAAAAACTTAAGAGAATTTCAGCGCTCTAATCTCTTTCTCTTTCTTTAAACCATATGTATACATCATAAAAAATTGTTATTATCAGAACCAACTTTTTTTTTTTGATAACTTTTTTGTTAGAGTGAATTGACCTTTAATCAAACTTAAAGGTAAGAACCTTATTTATATGTTTACATTGGTTATTTTAAGATAATTTAGTATATACGAGCAGTATAGTTACGAGCATATAAAATTTCACGATTTAAAAATGCTCATAACAATTAATAAAATTAAAATAACGTAAAACAGCCAAATTCATAGATAATATAAATATTCATAATTTAAAATTTGATAGTAGGTCAATTCATTCTTATACTAAAACTATAAGTAGCAAAAAATGTTTGTCCTATAGAACGCAAAGTTGCTAACGTTGAACATGGATCAGAGGGGAAAAAAATAATAGCGCGCAAATATTCTCTGCAAGGAAGTTTTACTTCTGAATATTTATTATAAAATTAAGTATAGGGTGAGCTGTGCTTACTCGGCTTTCAGTAATTTTAAAGAATAAAATTGAGAGTTGTTTAATTTAAAATAAGTATTTTTTACAGATAACATCGGATATGTTATTTTTTTTTAAGTAGAGCATAAAAAAAAATGTTAAAGTCGTTTAAGAATAAATTCTTGTGACTTAGATTCTAAAATAAATATAATATTAAATATATTCAAAAACGGATATGTAAAATATATGTCTGCTGTCGACCTGTGTCGACATATTATAATGAATTATCTATATATATCCGGATTCACAGAACTAGTAACAAATACAACGACGTGGAACCATCCGTAAAATACGTACTTTAAATAATGTTCTATTTACATTTTTTATAAGCAACTTACTAAAAAATTTCTATATTATTTAAAACCCTTTAAAACTCATTTGTTAGAATACAATATTTTTTCGTCAGAAATCTGATGTTTAAATATTATACACTATCGCAGTATATTTATTATTATATCATATATCATTATTATTTGTATTAAATCGTTGAAAATATCATACAATTAGCAAGCGAGGAAATAGATGGCTTTTCTTATGATATAGGTAAGCACTATAATCGCATTATTTGCTCACCGAGTGGGGTACATTTTTTTTTTTATATGTACAAATTAATATGTGTCACCTTTGGACACGACATGCCGAAATTATTATAGTGTCAAATTGTGCCATTAACGTAACAAATCATGTAATACTTACTCTTAACTTATAAGTAACGTTTTTCGTGGAAGGACATATACTCGTATAGCTGAGGTGTGTATGCGATTTTAAACTCAAAACCGGAGAAGATTAATTATTTTTGATATAAATTTATTCCTTTATTCTATCTCCTAAACACAGTGACGTATATATATCATAATATGAATAACATCATACAAATTGAAAACAAATCAAAAATGATAAAGTGGAAAGTATAAGAATACAATGTAAAAAATTAAATTAAATAACTTGATTTGAAATTACTAAGAACAGGTGATTGCAATTATTATCTAAACTGCAGAAGAACTCCGAAAGTACTACTTGAATTAAGCTATCAATCTAAAGGGAAACATATGATGTATACTTGTACGACTTTTAAAACTTATTTTATTTATTGTCCTAAAATATGTTTTATATGTTTTGCGTATAATATATAAAAACTCATTGCTCAATATTAAAATAAGTTTATAAAGAACGACCATACATAAACTTGATTTTACTTTAAGTTTGAAAATATTTGGTTTTACAGACCATTACACAAATTTATACCAAAAACTTGTAAACAGATGGGCAGCTTTTCCGAGGAGATTGTGTGGCACAACCAAGCTTTGTTATATTATGTAGTGCACATACTTGGAGAAAGCCGAGATTAAACTTGATTCACCGCGTTTTGCGCATTAATGAGAAGGGTACTCTAGTGTGTCCGCGAGACTGACAATTATTTGTTGAATGTTGCAAAATATGGTCTTGGTTTTTATACCGGTAATCAATTTTATTTATGGCCTCTGTCTATTGGAAGGTAGAGCTGAGAAGTGAAGTTAAATAAATTAAAAACGACTCGGTTATTTTCTTAACGATGTAGCTCAAAAAACTTAAAGCGAATAAATTGTATTTTGCAATGCCTTCCAATTTATTATGGCTAAACTTGACGTATACCTAGACATTTTAATTTATTCATATCTAAAAAAAACGCTTATAACTGTGGTATTTTATACTTATTTTAATGACGCAAGGTGCCGCGCCGGGATTAACCAATAAATTTAAATAAGACCTCGAAAATTTCTTTTAAAATTAGGATTAAAAACAAATTGAGAATTAAAATGTTATTTTGAATGTTTCATTGGATTAAATGTATAAGTATTTCGTTTTTTATTTATATAGTCTTTAAAATTTAATGTCCATATTTTTGCTATTAATTTTCTAACTACATTATGTGTTGTATCACTGAATGTGAGTTTATTTTATTATTATTATTATTCAACATGGTATATAGTTTAAGTAATTTGTAAATTGCTGAAAATTTAAATTTTTTCCAAAATGCTTATAGGTCCCTTTTCTTTTTAATATCGTTTAAACAATTACATGAAAAAAAAAAAAATGTTTTATAAATGATTATATACTGTATACTATCACATTTAAATGCTAAACATTATACACGTGCCTAAAAGTATTTGCTTAATTGACAAAAATAATAGTATAATCGTTTATAATACTTTATGTTGGTGGCCTAGTTATATTAAAATAATATTGAAAAAACAAACACATAATGCTTCTAATAACTTGGTTTATTAAACATTCAATTATAGCTATAAAACTTAAACACATTATAAAAAAAATAAAATAAAATTTATTCACAGTCACTTGACATTGTAATATATACTATATATATATATATATGTATAGTTTGTTAAAACAAAACGATTCATACTTAAAATGTAATACTTATTTATTTTATTAAAATTTTTTTAACTAGGAAGTTTATATTAATTTAATTTTTTTTATTTAATTGACAAAATACCTTGATTGATTATAAGTAAAAAATATATTATAAGATAAAAAAAAAAACTCCTATTATAATAATAATCTTTTATTTTACCAACGAATTATCGATTAAAACTCGAGTGTTGTATTATAAGATTATTTTTATAATGTATTTGGACACTTGAACATTATTTTTCATGATAATATTTTTATTTATCAAGAGATATTGAGTGGTTAAAAGGTAGTTCAAAGGGACAAACCATCCCTTTAATATTAACTCCAAAAAGTAAGTTTGATAGAATGTTTAAATCTGAAATCAAACAACTGTCTTTATTGAAAATATTTTTTTATTTTCTAAAATTTGTCTTAGTTGATTTACCAAGAAATATGTTATGTTCAAATTTTAAATTAGCACAAAATAGTACTTGCGAGATATTGACGTGATATTTCGATTTTTTTCAACGCTTAGGCCTTCACTGTATTTAAAAATCAATGACTAATATCTAGCGAACTGATTATTAAAATATTCCAAAAGTGTGTTTATTTAAATGTTTATTTCATAAACACATTATAAGTCAACGATATAAACAATAGATACTTTTATAATATGGTCAAAATTAAATTAAAAATATCACAACCCACTCTGTTATTTGTTTGCCTCAAAAATATTTTACTGGATATTATAGTATAGTTTCAATACTATCTACAAACACCACTCAAATCATACCAATATAATATAAAACATGTATTATTATAATAGGAAAAAATAATTTTTTATTATATAATTTACTAATTTATGAGTAAAAATCTAAGTATGTAAAAACGTACGATATTTTAATGTTATGATTAATGGATAAAATCAAAATTACAATGTTTTTAAACCCCGATGACAATTATTGCTACATTGTTAGTAGAACGGTTTGTCTAAATATTGATAAAATGTCTCTGTATTTTCATTAAAATTACCATGGGAAAAAATTTGAAATTTTAAATATAATAATTTTTCGTCAAATTTAGTAGGCATACACATTACACATATTACATGTAGATAATACGTCAAGAACAAATCTATATAAACGTATATCAGTTTTACCAGTTCTACCAGTTTTACTGATGTTTTTCATTATAATAATACGAAAATCAATAGAACTTTTTATTTGTATAAATCTTACTTAATACATACGTACCTGTTCTTGTTTAGTGTTGAATATTTCAATTTACGAACAAAGTATCTAAAATCTAATAAAGTTCTCGCCATTAAATTAAATTTTAATCGATTGACGTGTACGGAAAACAATGAATATCATAATATGGTGTAGTGGTGTCTATAACAAAATACAGTACCATTCCTACCTATAAGGTTATTTAATAAAACATTTATCCACGTTTAAATTTAATTTTGTTTATACAGTAGATTCTTATTGTGTCGCACGCTGCTATCTAAAATTTTTCGTTATCTCGAACTATATTTAAATCTCTTTGAAACTGCCGTTACAAATGTTACAATTAATAGCATTTTGCTCTCGACAACTCGATATAATAAATTAATCGTGTTTAGTATCTCGAGTGCACAAATATTATTTTTATTACAGTAAAAACAAAAAGTTGTGCAGTAACATAGTGGTTTGTGATTGCGCGCGTTGGTAGTCATTATTTATAGTCGTTTGTACAATATAGTGAGATGGAAAATAAGCGTAACTTAAAATATTAATTATATTAATATTAATATTTTTTACTTAATTAACTTGGTAATACAATATTGCGAAACTCGCAGTAACAATGTTTTCGAAGAATCCGTTTTTTGTTTTTCTATTCCAACGAATCGATTATTACAAACAACGCTGATGTACATTTATGAAAATATTTTTCAATCACTATGATTTCCATTTTATTACATTTAATCCCCGACAGGACTTGAAGTGCGAGAAATCAGTAATATTCCTGTATAGTTGAGTGGGTGGTGACCTTCGATTTACATTTTATATTAATTTGTTATTTATAAACAAAAATCAGTCACATTTTTCGATATCAATAAATGAACTAATGACAAAGAGTTGTTTTTACGTGCAGTCACCCGACGGTTATGGCAGTATTCATAAATAATAAAACTCCACATAAACCTTTATTTTAAAACTATATTTTTCTTCTTTATTATTTTCTCAAAACGCGTTTTTCGCAGTACAATAACAGTCTCAGAACTTATTATTGTGTTCTTTGAAATCAAACCTTATAAATATAAATATATATATATATATATATATATTTAGTTTTTATTTTAAATTACTTTGCACGATCTGACTTACTTTAATAGCTTTTAGTGCACACAAAAAAAAAATGTGACATTTGCTCAGAAATAATATGATAAAACTTTTAAAATTCCTCTGCTTTTACTTCTAATTATTTTATAGTTATTCAGCTGCTTGTTTAGAAAAATCAAACTAAAAAAAATTAAAGATATTATTGTGTACGAATTTAATAACAGTAGGAAATGCATATAAATATACGTATAATATTTATATAAAGTGATATAAATGAAATTGCGAACACACGGCGTTTCGGATAGACTATTTAGATACACCTTGTATCCCATGTATCCATCAAACGCTTATAATGTTATGTTGCTTAATAATAAAATAATTACGAATGCTCTTTAGTCACACACTTATTTCCAAATTTTGAGAGTGAAATTATTCAATCCAAATGGTCATCACTCCATTTAGAAAATTAATGTGCAACTAATTATGTTTTTGATGCAATATGCTTACGCATTATTAATATTAAAAAAAAAAATCGAGCTGAATAATAAATATTCTGAAAAAAGTACAAACGTTTATTGTAATATTGTAACCGACTGTGTTTATAGTTGCAAATACCGGTCAATTAGTTTTTATTCGTTTTCATAAATTATAATACAGTGATAAATTATGTAAGTTAATAAATTTATTTTAAAAGTCTAAAACCGGCGTCACACGTAAACGCAACGCATTTTAATTTTAAATTATAGATCCTAGTTTTAATTTGTATTACGTCTTTTTTTTTTTTTTTTTTGAGCATCGTGTTCTCTAATCTATCTTGATATAACACACTTCAATCGAAATGCTTTCCGTCTCGTTTAAAAAAGTCGGTATCCGTACTATTATAATATGTAAATATACACGAAAACCGACTGTATATAAAATAAATGTAAAACGATATTTTTTAGATAGGAAACAAAGTTATACGATAATAATTAACAATTTACATGGAAAGATTATCAGAGTGCCGACGTACAATATTGTCAGCTATAAACACGAGACATGTCATATTTTACAACATAATAATACCCCATTCGAACCCTTTTCAATGACATGCCTTGTCTCGGAACGTCATCTCCAAAATATCTCAGTATACAAAAATGATTTAACGATACTCTTTTAGAGGAGTCTTGTTTTTACAGGCGAGCCAAAACAAAAACGATTTCTCTGGATTTTGTTTTTGAAACGTGGCCGCCCTAGTTGATCGTTTTTCGACGTTAATAGCGTTTCCACTCTCCAAAACAGGTCAAAAATAAAGCCGATTACCTCACGATTCCCTCGCAGTAAAAAATACGTGATTTTATCCCATCATTGTCAAATTATTCGTCGGTTCCGCGCGTTATTTAATTTGTGTTACGCATAACCTACAACACTACATTCGTATTGCGACGATGAGAAAACATTTCGAAACATAACATTTATGTAGCTAATATCGTTTATTTCGTACGCGAACGGGAGGTCCGGCGAGCGTGAACGATTGACGGTGGAACTGCTGTCCCGTCGCCTGCGTCTATCGACGAAAAAGGCTTCGATTCAGCGACTGTTTTAAAAACTTAGCACTCGCTTACACCGCACGCCTGCGGAATTCGATTTGGGTTATCGCTGGAAAACGATTTGCTCTTGCGTGCCTCACGCCTCGACGATCCGTCATGAATAGACAAACTTTTCGTCGTCAAACAAACGCGACCGTAAAACGACGATGTGGCCCAGTGCGCCTTTGATGAAGTTTACGCGGAACGCCGTGGCAACCGGTGTGTAGGGGTGGTCGCAGGATCAGAAAACGTCGACGCCACCTCTCTTTTTTGGGCGTCTCGAGACGTGCCGATGCTATCCACGACGAATAAGTTCAAACGTGTTTGTTTAAAACGCAGCAGACGTTAAGTAATAATAAATAAATAATTTGTATTACAAGTAATACGTACGACGTATATTATGCCGTATCGCGTGCGCGTCAGTGGAACAATTAATAATATCGTAAAATAATGTGATTTTCCGCAACGGTTTTAGACCGTAAACGAATTCTCGAATGTGAAATGACGTGACGATGTCGGTCGGACGGGTCGTCGCTGTCGGCGCAACAGCGTCAGACTCGAAAGCCTTTGCGCCACACTGACGGTGTGTCGTACGCGACCCGCAATTATGGTAGTTGCGAGATTAATAGAAGAGTCTTTTTTTCTTTTCTGTTTTTTATTGATCAAAAAACAATATAGGCATTTAATAATTTTTAATTATATATACGATTTTATCGATATTTATCTCCTAGCTGTTGGAGATACAGAGTTAAGAGCCTTTTAAATAATATTGATTTTAAATTATAAAACTAATAACAAAATATACAATCAAGCAATATTATTTAGTACGCGATAAAAATTTACAGTTATAATAATGATTCAACATAATATAAAACATTTACAAATATTATTAACTTCTTATGTACATTGAAATATGAGTCGTAAAATAATATTAACATAGCACAATGCAAACAATTAAACATTAAAATCAGGTTTACGGTAAATTTCACAATAACTATCAATAATTACATTCGTTTATTAATTATTTTTTTAGAATAATAATTATTAATTTCTACTTTACATCAAAACCCAATGAATTAAAAAACATAGTAGACCCGAAATAATCTATGAATTATTGATCACAAGTTTTCTTCTTACGTAATTGACTTTAGCGTCTAAAGCCCTGTTTTGTCTTTTATTTTGGTATATTTCTATATACTGTTCTGCGTATTTTTATTTTTCTCTACTCAATTTATCTTTGATAACATCATACTGCTCGTGCTTCAGTGCTCGCTACTGTTGTGGACTGACGTCAGTTCGTATGAAAACGAAGCTTTGGAGAGTCGTAGCTTAATAAATCGATATCGTTAAATTTTTTTCAACACTCGAATCAAAAAACAAAAAAAAACCGGATGCACGTCTTAAATATTATTAAATTTATTTCATAAACGTACTTGATAGCGCATTTTAAGTCATGACTCATGATCATATTTTCGTACAGAGATACGTTGTTTGTTTCAATAAACTTTTTAACACCCACACATACGCGCACACACAATATATTTCAAAAAATAATTTAATTTTACTTATGACTCAATTGAAATACATTTAGAATTTTAATTCTGTTAATAATTATCCAGTTGAATTTTTCGTAACGGCGTCAAAATATTTCCGACGAATTATTAAACAATAAAATCAATAGTAGGTAATTACTACTAATTATTTTACGTATTTATTGACAGATTCGCCCAGACTTGTAAAAAAAAATTTTTTAAACAAATAGTATATAAATATATATGCATGTATATATGTATACGTTAGCGAATATTTTTTATTCTTACAAAGTTGTAGTTAACTGATCATTGAGGGATATGAATCAAAAGTATTTTCTAATTGGTTTTAATTTGACTTCGACGACTTCCTCAGAGTTTAATCTAAATTTACATTATTATAATATTTTGTAATAATATAATTACATATTCATATTGTTGAAACATCGCTAATAATATTAATATTAATTAAAATTAAAATAAAACAAATAAACTTAGTATTTTATTATTTAAAAATTACAGTTGAATTTGATGGTCATATTCCAAACTCATAACCAAACATTTAGTAATAAGTTATATGTAGTCCAATATTTAATAAAAAAAAAAAACTAAGGTCAACACTCGTCTAAAAACTTTTATAATTTAGAAATTTAGGATATTATAACAAGTAACATGTTTGGTAAATAAGTTGTTTTATTTAATTTTCCCAAATCCTTTACTTATTACAAACTCATTATTGTATAAATTATAATATGCGAGTATGCTTGATTTCTAGGCTGTTTAGTTATACAAATATATTACACGTCAAATTAAAATAAGAGACTTACTTTTACCTGTTTAGTCTTTTTTTGAAAATAAGTTAGTAAATAATTATTATATTTTGATCTTTTCTGCTATCATATCGGACTCATATTTCTACGAGTATAACCGTATTATAAACAATTTACGATCACAAAGCTTTGTTAATGCTTAAAATAAACAAAAATGAGTTTAAATTTTAAATACACAAAATTAACGTAATATTTGAAAAAATTACATTAAAAATTACACATTCTAAATTGTTTTATAACAAAACAAATTTAGTTTTTGGTTAAAATTATTGTATGGCACTCACTTAAAAAAAAAAAAAATGCAAAGTCATCAAAATTCTAGCTCTAGTAATTATAGTAATTAAACAACATGACAATATTTTTGAAAAAATACGAAAATTATCTTCTTTATATTAACAAAATAAAGTGTTAACAGAAAAAGTTGAGAACACTTAAACACATAATATTATAAAACAAATTATATAAAATAATATGATATGTCAAATATTGCTTTAAAAGCAATTACGATTTACTCACAATTTAAGGAATAATTATAATTAAAATAATGGTACTATTACTTCATCGTTTTTTTTATTATCAATTAATAATCAAAATCAGTATGTACTTCCTCAAAACAACTTTACTATAAACTTATATTGGTATATATTTTTAAATAATACTTTGTTTCGATACAAATGTATTACTTTATAAATCGCCGTTAAATTTGATCACAATTTTAAAATTCATTCGATGAATAATATAATACACATTAATACATCACTTCAATTAATTACGTATATTAATACATTTGAATCTTTTCATTTGAAAACAATAAGTACAATGTATAAATAAAAATATATATTATTTAGGCACTTAATGGCTTCCGTTAAATCTATTATTTCTAATTAAAAATATATTGTTTAATTTCTAATGAAAAATTGAATTCAACAAATTCTTCAAACGAGAATCAAAAGCCACATTGTTTGACAAATTGTTTTTCAGGCGCAAACCTGTTGTGTTCATTGAATTTCATTAATCTCTTCTTTGGAATATTCTGCAGTTACTCATTGTAATATTAGTATAATACGACGTAAACAAAACGAAGTGTATATAATACAATATGTACTATATTATCCCTATAATCAAACTTTTTGAATATCAATTTTTTTTTAAATCAACCTTTTTTCGTCAATTTATTTGGTTGAGCCGTATGATTTTTTTAAACATTTACATTCGTTTATTTTTAATAGGTATTATTATAACGACGTTCATAGAACGTATAACAACTTGATATTTATACATTAAATGAAATATTTGTTTTTAATTTTATAGATGGACCTGATGAAAATCAGCGTCGTATTGTACATCTCACTCATATTAATACTCAATAAGTATTCGGATTGTACGACTCATCCTAGGGTCAAAATGTACGGCCCTAAAGTGACAGTCATAGATCGTCGGAAACCTGAATCAAAAATTGGACAAGACGTAATTAATGAGGTAAAAATGATTTCTCAACCCGAAGACTTTTTGGGCGAACCTAGCTGCCTTGAATTGCGTCTAATGTGGCGCACATATCAGCGGCAAAATCAATTGACACAGTCGGCCAACAATTTACCGCTGACTTTCGATCCATTTGCATTCAATACGTGGGAAGATTACATCAAGCCAAGATATATAAACAGACAAAAATCACTGATGTTTGAAAGAACCATGCCAGACAGGTAATATTATATGTTATTAATACAGTTAATGACTAAATATTGTACAAACAACGTACAATAGTGTGTGTATTCGTTTAAATTAAATTTCAGAATAATTGTTGAAAACTCACATTTTTTTAGTATTTATTCATCAAAATATTACATATACGTATAGTTATTAAGAACTAAAATTTTATTGAGATTAATATTAGAAATGGTTCTCAATGATCTTGTCGAATTCTTGATCAATTATTATTTAGTTAACGGTTCATTAAACTAGTTATGAATTGCGACTTGTTATACTCCAGTATTTTCTGATTTTATATTTTAAAAAATAATAAAGAGTTTTACCGTCTGGCCACTAAACTTTCATCTACTATTTCTCAAATTATTTTTGATTTCCTCAATTTTAAAGAGTGGTAATATGTTTCTTTTATACGATTAACGCCATGTATTCAAATTATTAATCATTCATAAATAAGTTTCTAAATTTATATTTTTAAAAATATCAGATTATTTTTGTTTTACATTTCTTTGTAATATAGTTAATAATAAAAATAAACTAAAAACATTTCTTATAACAGCGGTACAGTGCTTCACATCCTTAAGTCTTTAGTCGATCACCGACTTACTAAGTAAATGTCTTTCATAAATAATCTCTTCTGAAGTAAAAATGATTTTCCACTCATTTACAGCGCATTAATCTTAGTGTTCTCTTACATCCTATCCAAAACATACCTTCTTTCTTTTTTCCTTCATACTTATAGACTATCTGAAAAACAAAACAATTAACTACTAACTAAGATAAGAAAATAATATAAACACTTTCTTTTAATTTTTTTTATGTAAATGTATTTATTATTTTATTAATTTGTGCATTTTTTTATGATTGTATAATCATATCATTTGTAACTTTGTCCTACCCCGATTGTTTTTTTTTTTCGTGGACAATGTAAATATCGCAAACATAACAAGAACAAATCAAAACACAGTTAGTGTTAAAAATTGTATTAATAATCTTGAAAAATTTTCACTAATGACTACCTAAAATTAAATATTGATAAATAGTGTGCTTCACTTTAGTAGTAATAATAATAATAATAATAATGAAAAACAAAAACCATTAATTTTAATTATTGAATTTTGATTTAGAATCTAATTTTAAAGGTCTCTGTGTAATGTTTGATTCATAATAAATTTCTCTAATAATAATGAAACGAAAAAAATTAATAAGGTAATGCGCAACCTTAGAATAATTAAAAGAACATAGTATAGCTTAGGTACTTAATTATCAAACATATTTTAAGGCGCACAACTATTTTCACGCTCGCTCGAATAATACCTTTTAATTTCAATCAATAAAACATCTAAAGAAAACGAAGTCATCGAATACCTAAAAATATATTTTTTTACATTTTACCTGATTTAAATTTAACATTCTCAAAACCATTTATATGAACCGTATAAAACTGCACTAATTTTTCTTAATTTATTTCCGATTAATACCAGTCGTTTGTTTTTATTCTTACATAATTTAATATGTAATGTAATTGATTACCCTAAAATCCTTTCTCTTTCCCACTTCAAAATAAATTTTTTCAATACCAAAACATGTTTATCAAACGTTTCCTAATAAAATGTATCATATTACAAGCTGTTATACCAAATTTTTAGTGATTATAGTGATTACTGATAATATTATATTTCGATTTTGACTATTTTTAGTACCTATGATATAGGTAGTGACTATATTATAATCTTTAGATAAATGAACAAGTATAAATGAAATTACTTTAATGAAATACTTATTGCAATATCTTAGTATTGTAAATATCATAATTCGTATTGTGCTTTAGTACCATTGCATTTATTTGTATCAATATTTATTTAGACCATTTATTTTTAAATGATCATAATCTCAAAATATTCATTTATAATTTATTATCGTAAACAAAGTAGTTAATATTTAGTATAACTGGTTAAAACCATGTAAACAATTTCATTACAAACATAATATGAAAAGTATAACAATCAAAATGCAACGATAGAATATAATATATATTATATAAAATCATTATTATATGTGAGGTTGTGATTTTACTGAATTCGCATATTTATCGATTCCATTCTAAATTCTAAATAAATTAAAAATAAGTATGTTTGATTTAATACATGCTATAATAATATGATGATAAAGTGGTCTATAGATCAATTGAATTCTGTTATAAATAATAAATTGTATTTTGTATTTGTTTTTCATATTTTTACGTGAATATATCGAAATGCACACACTAGATATTTGTTTTTTTTTTTATGTTTTACTGCACATTTTTCAAAAGCATTTTGTATTTAGTATATTATGCAAATATAATATAAATCAGTATGATATTTTTATCATAAAAAATGTATTTTACATATTGAGTTCTTTTAAAAAATATTCTTTATTTTATTAAATTTACGTATTATTTTTTTCATAATATAAATTATCTATATTCTATACATAATTATGCACATAGGTATTATATAAAATTCTTTTCAAGCCAAAGACATATTTTTGAATAAATAAAGTACTTATATTTTTATACTTCATGACTTCCTAGTTTTGGAATTGTAAGTGCCTACATATAAGTAATATCATGTGTAAATGTGCAATTCGTGGATTATTAATGTATTAAACACAATGTCTCGACTCGTAATATTACCATATAATATTTAAAATATAATTCACATTCAATTTACTATGATTTTCCAGGTTTCATGTTTACAGGCAACTTAGACCGTTTGAAAAAATTGCTAGGCTGACCACTACAACGAGGGCTATCATGGACGATCAGTTGACGAGAAAAGCAAATTTATTTCGTTTGGGTTATCATCCCTTAACTAAAATACCCGTAATTGCCATGCGCCTAACGGCCAAAGACAGATTTCAAGAACTCAAAGAACTGATGCGCCACGAAAAATCGAACAATTACCCAACGGGAGACGCCGAAGACGAACCGTTTTCCTCCGTACCGATCACCGCGGCGTCGGTCACTTCCAATGGCACTGCAGGCAAAAAGCGGCCAGGCTACGAGTCGTTGATGTCGCGACCCAGGCACTTTTCACAAGGGCACTATATGAACGTGAAACCTAATGGTGAAGAGATCGACGATACTGTGACAGTTACACCACAGGCAATTATGGTTTTTATTTTTTTTTTTATTTTGTAACTGTGGTTTCCAAACATTTAATGCGCGATTATTAAACAAGAGAGATAGAGGTAAATACACTACCTACTTGCACTTATTTACAAACCATTGATGTGGTCAACTGTAGGTACAATCTATCTCGTTGTTAACTTTAATCATATTTTCTTCATTACAATAATTGATATTATGTGGTCATAATAAAAGCCGAAAAAAAGTATAAAATAAATATCAAACTAATTTATTATGCAAATTTCACTACAATTTATGAGACACGTGAGATAATATTAGACTAAGAGCGGATCAATGTGTTTATTTAATATTAAATAACGATCAGGGAAGACTAAAAAAAAATAATAATAATAAAAAACCGCGCGTAAACTGATACATTTACGGGACACCAATATTTGAATAAATCGATTTTGTTGTTGTTTTTTTTTTTAATTCAAAAACGAGTGTTTTTAAATGTAGTGTTCACCAAATATTTATTCCACTGTTAAAAATCGTAAAGTCATAGATATGCTATTTTATTAACTTTTGCTATTTTACAATTTTAAAAATACTTTAGCCGTTTTTGAGCAGTTTAAAGACGTGTTTACACCGTTTTACCATTTTTCTTTTTTTTTCTTTTTTAGTTTCTCTTCGAAAAAAGGTTAAGTTAAGTTAAGTTGATAAAAATGATTTTTTCTGTCAAAAAACTTGTAAATGTATTAACATTATACAACAGATTCTTCATAAATTTTTCCCACTATAATAATATGAGCATTATTTTTTTTTATAATTATAATATTATATAACGATAATAAATTTGCACATTTCAGTACGCATCACGTTAATTCATCGTACATAAATATTTTTTCAAATACAAAAACCACTAAGTATTTCTAGACTTTTGTTTTTTTAATTACTCTCGGAATTATGTAGTTGAATATGTGTCCTTCGTAAGATTTTGCAAATATTTACAACGATGCGTTTACATAATTTTAGTCTGTTTAAGCTAATCTAAGCTAACTTTTCACTGAGAATATAAATTTATAAATAGAGACAATTAAAATCTTAGTTATTAACTATTGAAATATTTAATATAAATTTTATATTTATTGTCTATATGTTTATTGTTTAAATAAATAAAATATTTCTCATTATATTCAATTATCAAAAATTCAAAGCAATGTGGTTCATATTTGTAAATTCAGAAATGATCTTCTGCAATTGATTTTTTAAATTAAATTAAATTTTTTATTACCAGTAGTTATAACATTAACCAACTGTTATTCGAAAAAAAACTAAAATAAACTAAACTACCCCAATTTTAAATCAGGATATGAATTTTATTTAGTATTGACATTTAATGTATATTTTTCGTGGCTATTTATATATAAGATAAGTACCACGTTTATAAAATAATAACCATACTTAAGACAAGCTTGTTTGGCAATCTATTATCAAAGGCATTTCTAAAGAGGAAATAAGACATTTATCCTAAAGACTTGTTTTTTATAACAACTATTGTAGCAATAACGTTCATATTATAATAATTGTAGTCCCATAAAAATATCCATCGATCAACGGGCCGATATAATCTTTAGATGGTAATTTAAGTACACTCTAATTTATGCAAACCCCTAGCAAACAGCAAACTATTTATTATTTTTGAATTTATCCCCATTCATCTGCGATGGGTTAGGTTAGGTAACACCTTCTCTATTCATACCACAGCTTCAAACAATAAACTGAATTTAAAGGATAAATATGAAGTCGAATAAATCTCAATTTAAACATTTTAGAAATCTATAGTGCTTAATTTGATTGATTACGTTTTTGAGTTTAATATTTCAGACTTCTTATTTATCCTCACTTTCGAAATGTCGTGTACAATAAATTGTATAATGAGTTCCATTAATTAATTGTTATATGTATATTAATAGTGTGTTTCGTGTTTACAGTATAAATCTTCGCCACTTAACAGACCATGGAATTCTAGATGGTAAATGTCATAAAGACAATATTGCGTCGACAGTAAAGCCCAGAATACCTAAGTACACAATATTATGTTCATATATATTCAAAGCAAATCCAACGTCCATTCACAGAAACTTATCATTTGTCTTCCTTCCGGCGATGAATTACCTGATCTGTTACGCTTGTTCTTGTGTATAAATAAAACAAGATTAAGGTAAGCATAGATATACTTATTGTTCATCATATTATATTGATTACATTTTAAACTAACAATTAATTTAATTAATTTTTTGTGTAAATTATTATTAATTTTGAATGCCTGTTAAAATCGTGTTTCTTAATAATTGAACAACACTCGTATTTATAAACCACTACATAATTAAGCGCAGAATAAAAATTGAATTGTGATTAAAAACGTAGTTACTATAAATAGAACAGCATAATATTTATATTTATTATAAAGTTAAGATAATATTATATACTTACACACAACTATGATTAATATTTTATGTTTAGATCGTAAACCGTTACACTTAATTTTTATTGTATCTGACGTTGATAATTATTATAATTAAACTTAATTTCTTTTGACAATTGCAAGGGTCTTATGTAAACTGGTTAGATATTTAATTTTCATTAACATTTCAAAACAGAGATATTATATATTATGTTCTATTGTAATAGGCCACACTAGAAACTTATTAATCAAATTTACGAATAAAAAAATGACAGTATATTTACAGAAACGATTTTGCGATCTTTTTTATTTGTTATAATTAATCATGAGACATAAAATCTATAACATAAAACGAAAATAATTGGATTAATAATTAAACAATTTATTTTATTATACACATAATTTAAATAATACAAAATCTTTTGTAAAATGGAGTCTGAATAAACTAATATAAATAGGTAATACAAAAATTAAGATAAAAAACTTTAAGAAAATATACAATTAAGCCCTATTTAAGGATTGTACGATTATGGGCAACATTAACTCGTCGCATATTTCTATAACATTATAACTTTAAGCAAATATTATAAAAAAAACATTTTATTAAAAAGCATTAAATTAAAATACATAAATACTTTCACTAAGCTTTAATTTGTCTTTTCATTGCTCCCCTGTAGATACTAAATCATACCAATACCTACAGTTTAAAAAAAAAAAACTATTATTAAACAACACTTGTAAATAATAATTAAATAATTGATTCATGTTTCGAATGAGTTTATGATTATATTATATCATGAATGATGTTGAGTGAAATTATTTTTATTGGAAAAACAAATATTTAATTTAATTTTTCTTTTTTTTAACAGTGCATTTAGTTTACGATAATCGGCAAATGACAATCAAATTATAAACAAATATTATTTTGTCATATCCAAAAAATAACGAAAATAAAAACATAAAATATCAAAGTATCCTAAAAATGATAGGGAAGCTTTTTCTGCCAAAAAGATTTGCTATACGGTATGCGATAACATGCGATAACTATACCAACGATTGCACGTAATTACATGTATGACGCAATGTGATATTTCAACATCTTTCCATTTTATTATAATCGGAGTTCGGGAGTAATAGCGGAAAAATTCTTAGTATAAAAATTAAAATACCAGTTTAAATAATTTTCAAAAATGTATCATGTCCACTTAAATATAAGAATTAGAGCAACGATTTCTCAAGTCAAACATTCCATTTTAATTGATTATTAAATGTTTAACAGATAAATCATAAAATGTTATAGTTGTTATTGTATACAGCCGATTACGTGAAAAATTATCTTATTATTTGGAATTTAGATAATTTATAATAAAAATGATTTATATTAGTATGAGACTAAGCTTTATGCTTAATATTTGGTTCCTGATATAGGATATCTATTTATTTTAATCAGGCAATAAAAAGTATAATTATTCCAATTTCACAATTTATCCATAAATTGCATTTGTGAATATGATAAAACATCATTGTTTACCTGTAGTAAAATCTATAAAATATACAAATACCTCTAAAATATATAAAACAACGCTTCCTCTATAATCTAAAATAAATGTTTATTTCCAATTTATTTAATTCAGATTTTATAGGTACCTATAGGGCATATTCAGGTATTAAAAGGGTAAAAAGTCCAAAAAAACAATTGGTTAATTGAAAAAATTAATTAATTATTAAAGTTAAAACGAATAACTGCTTAAAACTTAATTTAAAAAATGAATCTATTTAATTTATAAAACATATTCCTAAATCCTTTGAAACATTATTTTATATAACTATTGCAATGTATATTTCTATTAATAAATATCTAGTCTATTCAAATACTCACCTTGAAAAAAAATTATTTCACTAAACTGCATAATATTTTATGCATTTCAATAATACATAATCAATCGCAAAGAATTTCTCACATAAATTGTTTAATGTTAAGAATTATTCGAGTTTTGATTAATTCCATTGTTTTAAAAACTTGAGATAGATATTTGAATTTTGGGCGTTGGAACTTTACGGTAAAATAAAAATTCTGGTGAAATTGTACTTGTAAGTGGTTCCATATTATACTCAGTTTATGTATACGTGTTACTTCTAATGCATTAAATATAGAAATTCAACTACCATAAACCGTGCTTATAACATACACATCACTACGTAAAATAAAAAGTCAACACGTTTTTTTCATCATGCTTTGTCAGACTTCATTTTACACAATCACTATCATGACAATAATATCATTGATAAACGTCAGATATTTTTCAATAAATATTTCGTATCGTTGGTTTTCTGTCACTTTTAAACTCAACATATAACGTTCGTCTCAATAAAATGTATACAATTCCGAAAAGTGCACACTCTTGTCCTGTTATACTGATATAGATAAAAGTGTAACGGAATAACCACCAGACGTTTTAGTAAATATTCAATAAAATAAATTATGGTTGTGTAATTAAAAATGTATTATTAATATTAATATTAATATTGTAATTACTATAATTTAATTAGTTTATTATCATTTACCAGTATTCTAAATATTTGATAAACTATATGGATATGATATTTAATATAAAACATAAACTATTTCTACGGCTTCTTGCTATTTTAATCTATTTTTGCTCAAGTGAGATTTTAATAATACAAAAACATAACTATTGTAGAATAACTTAATATACGTAATATAAAAAGGTAATAATTAAATTTATATTATTATTTATTAATGATGCTTTTGAATATCTAGGATAGTATATAGAAACATAATAATTAAATAACAAATATTATATAGGATAAATGTTTGTGTTGATTATTTTACATTACTTTTTATTTTGTAATAATTATTATTACCGTTTTAAAGGCTATTCACCTTGTCTGTCGACAAGGGGCCTTAATAATAAAGACAGAAAAGTGAGACTAAATTCCTGTAACATGGGAATTTGGATATTAGTTTAAGTTAGGTTGACGTGTGAAAATATATATAAGGTATCATTAAGAATTAAGTTTAGATTACAATTAAAATATAAAATAACTATTAATTTTAGTATAATTATTATTATCGTCATTGATACAAATTATCATCAAAAAAGTAATAAAAAAGAAAATATAATAATAGTTCAACATATAATAAAAGACAAAAATATTTTATTTATAAAATATTGTTAGTTTAATGTACTTAGTACTTTCAAAAAAAAAAAAATTAAAATTAAATAAAACATAATATAATCTGTTCAAAACGTTATAAAAGTTTCTCGTTGAAGATTTGGATAAATATAATAGTTAATAAATAGATATCAATACTTAAATTTGGTCAATACGATGATATTATGTATCTTAATTAGGTTATGCATATGTTTAAGTAAATAGGTTGTATGTCTTATAATTATAATAAATAAAATATTTTATATTGTTTATAACATTCTAATTATTTTGAAACATTTTTCTATAGTTTTCATGAAAAATAACACATTTACATTTTGTTTAAAGTAGATTTTGGCTTATTTTATTTTTACGTATGTTCTCCTAAGCCACGTAATAACATAAATAAAATACTTTAAATTATCTTACTCTAATTTAAATAAACTTTAAGTTAAATATTATTATTATTATTATTATTAATATTCTATATGGGGATCAATATTAAAAATTTATTAGATATAAATGAAGATATTTAGAATAAAACTTTAGTTTAAAATAACTGCTTTAAATTGACATTTATTTACTAACGTTAGTAATGTGGTTTGAAAGTTACCATTTTTCACTTATCATCTCAAGCGTGATGCTGAATGATATTATAAGTTATTTGATTTTGAAATTTTAAAAATAATAATAATAATAATAATACTCTATTTACAACGTTTTAATATTAATAAAATATTTCATAAATTCATATTATTATAAGAATTAGTACGTAAGCAAATATTTTAAGTTATTTACTGTAAGAGTGGAAACTTCTCGATTAAATAATCTTGAACAATTTAATTACAACTACCTATTTTATGAAACTATTAAAATATAATTCGTTGTATTTTATTTCTTAAACTAGATCATATTATTTAATGATAAAATTCAAAAACACGCTAATATAATAATATTAAAAAATTGTTTCGTAAAATATCTAAAATTGCGTTTATTTGATAGTGTAGGTATAATTCATTACATTAACTTATCGGTATTTAAAATTCATCGCATTAACCTAATAAATATTATTATATCATATTTTTTATTCATTTTAAGTATTAATATTTTAAAACATATATTATCTACATAGAAAATAAATGATATTTACATAATATAATACATATAATAGAATAAAATATTAAATATGAAACCTTTTAAGGAAAAAAATAATATATATATTATGTGTATTAATATAATTTTTAAAAAATAACTTTAAAGCTGCGTCGATAACATTTTATTATCAGGTAAATTTTAAAGTAAAACACGATAATTTGAAAAAATATATATTACTCTAACAGGCATTCAAGATTATAATAATACAAATATATTAATAAATTGTACTGATAATTTTACAGTTTAAAATAAAAAAAAAAGATAATTTATAGTACTTTAATGACAATAAAAAAAATCATGAATTAATTTTAAGCAACTAATATATTATATAGTAGTACTTACCTATACTTTATAGTATAATATAATATAAAATTTTATGACAATAACGAAAAGTGAGATTCGCATGTAACCGTAGTTTGATAATAATTATATATTTTAATTTATATTTAAAATTTCCATTAAGTTTTTGTTTGACTGTTTATTATATGTTAAAATGTATGGGTAATAATGATATTATAATGTTGATATGTTATATACTATTGGTGATATTGTTTTTGTTATACTAATATCTATCAATTATTTTGTATGATGAAAATTGTTTTGTACGACATATTATGAGGACAAGATTATGTTTTATTTTATTGTTAATTTTATCATTGTTTTTTAGCATTAAGCATTATTATGTACACAGAAATGGACAATAACTAAAAATATACGTGTAAAAAAACATTAGACAATTTAATATTCCTAATATTGGAAACCGAGACAATAATATTATGAAACTTCCTAAAATATTGATTCAAAAAAATATGTAGTTATATTTTACATTATTATACATTACATAATAATATAAATGCTAAATAAGTGTGCTACATAAGTAGACATTGGTTATTGATGTTCTAAATAATATTTGTTCTTTTATCATAAATATAAATTTTATTATGTTGGTCTACTTAAATACTATATTATGGTTTAAGTTAATTTGCTTATATATATATTATAAAATATTCTTTACATTATTTTAAAACTTTTTAGAATATTCCTTTATAAAAAGCTTATTAAATATTAATGAACTTCAAAAATACTTTAATTTTAACCTTTACTATTCAACATCACTGAGCTTTTAAAACGTGTAATACTTAAAGTATACTTGAAACGCATAAAATTTCTTAACACAAGAAGAAAATACCAGTTTGTTAGTTTCTAATAATTTAAGAGTCGTAATTTCTAGCTAAACTTTTAGTATAATATACTTAAAATAACTCTATTTATAATATCACAAAATAATTATTAATATATATATATATATATTTCAATTCAAAAGTTATTCAATAACGTGGTAGTTATTCCGAGCAGATAATTTTTAATATTATTATAATATATTCATTTTACTCAATTCATTTCAATTATTTCGCTTCAATGTTATTTTTAAACTCTAAGTTGCTTTGAAAGAACAAAATATTACTAAACATTTCATAATAATAATAATGCATTAATCTCTAAAAGTTGTTTTTACTTCATTAGGTATTTAAATGTACGAAGTTCTAAACCAAATTGTTTAAAAGAAAATAATACTTTACGAAGTTTTTTCCTAAAAATTAACGCTTTAAATGTTTCAATAATAATTTACTAAATGCATTCAATTTTTAGTATTTTTCGTTATGACCGACGATTTTATGAAAATATTATAGGTATATATAAATTATGTACCTATGATTCGTAAATAAAATTGATATATTAATTTAAATTTAAAAGTAACGAATTTTTTTGCCATTTTCACTCACATTTTTTTTTTTTTTTTAGTATATTGAATTAAATTAAATCTCTTGATTACTTAATGACTCTGTATTTAGCACATCATTATCAATTTTTAACATAATCATCTATATTTGACAAACATATTTATTCTTATTCTTCTTCGATATAATTAGTATTATCGGTTGTTTTATTACCTTCGATAAATATAATACAAATATTAAAGATAAAATATTTCTCCGATTTAACCAACAATAACTGGCATAACATCTATACAGTCATAATACAGACGTCATAATAATCGATACAAATTAGTAGGTACATATAATATAGGAGTTATTCCCGAAACCTTCAAATTAAAGTCATTTCGCTCGATTTGTCATTGTAACCGGTGTCATTATTAAAGGTTTCTACCATAACTAAAAAAAATAATACTTTTAGGTTTGGAAATAAGAAAGATATAAAAATTTTATTAAATAAAAACAAATTTTTTCTTCGTTTAATTTTCTAAAATGTGATACACTTTATACCTTTACGAAATTAAAATTATTAAAACAAATTACACACCTTAAACTTAAAATAAAACTATTAATATTACTTTAAACTTGTGTTATTATTTGACATATCATTTTTACCTTTACGTAAGCTTATTATCATCCAATAATTAACTTTGTCAATTAAAATAAATTATGATAACAATACGTCATTGAAATCAAAATTTAAATTTAAAAATCTGTTGAGAATTCCCTACCTCTAAAAATCGATTTTGTGTATTTTAAACCATTGACACGTATTTATGAACTTCCCATTTATTGAAAGTAATTATATTCGCTGAAAATTGTATTCATAATATTACAATTACTAAACCCAATAAACTATACATATTATTTACGTACCTACCACTGTTTTATCATATCATTCAACATATCCATTCAAATATCTTAACAATTTATCTTAACTTCGATTTCGATCACTAACTAAAGTATTATAACAAAGTAGATTTATAGTTAATTGAGAAATTAGCATGCAACATAATGGATATTTTAATTAAAGGCAGTGCTCGAATTGGAAATATAAAAAGAGGTACTTCAGTATTCTCTAAACTTGTAAAAATTAACGTCTCTGTGAATGATGGAGCTCAACCTAACTTAGCACAGTCCTACCACTCATACCAACAATCATCAATCTTTAAAAAAATAATTACAATTGTAATTAATTAAATAGTTAACTACTCATTGTAGTATTATATTCCATAGCTGTACCTTAATAACAGTAATAGTCGTTTAATTCGTCAAATTGAATTTAAATATCTTATTTGGGGAATAACAATAGCAAAAATAATTTATGTTAAAAAAATAACATAGTATCATTGCAGCAATTTAAGTAATTTTAACACAGATATGATTAATAGGCATAGTATCAAATTATATAAAACATACAATAGTAAAAGACTTTTTTCCACCTACGTCCTTAACTCGAGCACTGAATTTAAAGGTTAAACGTTTATTTGAGTTATAAAATTCCTAACAGTTATTAGGTTTAACAATGTTTACAAAGCTGTCGAGTATGGAATACAGTTTTACTACAAAAACAATATTATTTTTAATTAGAAAGGGTCCTAATCACTAGCAGGGAAAAGCCTTTTTCGTCGTTTTAGTAGTGTTTTAAGTGATAAAATATTTTAAAATTATATTTTATTTCGTAAATAAAAAAAAAAATCATGCAAGAAATTAAATAAAACAATTGCTACATACAATACCTACCACTATAGTTTGAAAAAAAATAATAATAATTGTTCAATTACGTAAATAGTATATACGTAAATCAGATACTGCTCTTGATAAAACTTAAAATCACTTCAATTGAAAAACACACATTTGAATTTTACCATTCCTCGTGATAATATATTATTATATTTAAAAATTAAAAATATTATATACGTATTGATATAGATAACAAATAAAATAATTATTATAGCCTTAAATACAATTGTCCTTTTCGTCTTTAAACGTAATAAATATATTTTCTATAAATGTATAAATACAAACATTACTAGGTATATTCTAAAATATTATTATTATTTATAATATGTAATTGACACGACTTTTAAAAATATTTGATTTGAATTTAATTGAATCTATAGTATGACATAATAATATGTAGGTTGAATCATTATGTAATACATATTTTAATTATTTATAGCTTACATACTATATTATTATTATTATTATTCGATCCATGATTTATTATGATACCGATAACCACTCAAATAAAAAATATTATACTTAAGTAAGTTCAAATCATGACAATTAATTTTTCTGTGATTGTAAAAACGTTATTATACACTATTGTTGTATTTTATTGTTTTAATAATACGCTGAGGAGGGTATACCTATTCCTATACGTAAATATGTATGTTTTTTAAGTTGGAAAAAATTGTATTATTTTATAATATTATAATGTATTGTGGTGTTTGTGGAAGTGAAAAATGATGTTTATTGTAAATTGTTGTAAGACTTTGTGATTTGTATTTTTTTTTTTTATTATTATTATTTTATTGTATTCATCTATAGATGCTTGTGAAATTACGGAACATAATCTTTGTAATACTAATAGGGCTTTATCTGTGTACGCAATATATTATACCTATACCTAAGTATTAGCTCTTATATATTATATCGGTAGCTAATAATTTTCTGGATATTAATAAATGACGTTATAATGCAATATGTTTGTTGGAATTGGTCGATCAAAGCGCGTTGAGAAAATGTGCGTGCAGCATAGGCGCAACTACACCTCTAAAACGTGGGGTGCTAAAACTGTCAATGCCTCACAGATCCATTGTATTTCACTAAAACAATAACAGTTAGATGTTAAAGAAAAATGAAGGGTGCTTAATTTGAACCAGAGGATGCTAAAGACCCTTTTGCATCCCCCTAGTTGTGGCGTCACTGGTGAGCAGGTATACCTAATACTTAATAGTATACTATTATGAATAAAATTATGATTTTCATCATTTTAACAGGCCGCATTTCGTGAAGCACTACAGCACATAACATCATATTGTGCATTACCCGCGACGTTCAATACAAATCCATATCAATGCGCGATATTGTGCATGTGTACAGCTGAATTAACCATGACATGTATCAATGTTATAAACATTAAACAATACGATTTTGAATTTAAATCTATCGATTCGTCCCACGGCGATCGATGAACAATATTAGAGTTATACATTTGGGGACCGTATTTATATGCAAATACATAATATTATAATCGATAAGAATGTACACGAATTGCATCCGGTTTTATCTTAATAACTACACGAGTTGCGTCCGACTTTATCCATCATACGACTATTTTATAATTATATTTTTTTTCCAGTTCTATTTCAAATGGTTAGGTAACTTTTAAGCAGATTATACTTTTAGTTTGTATACGGGAAAGAAAATTATGTTTTTGCGTTTTATAATTTCTTAAATATTAATTTAATTTTTAACACTAATTTAATTTACATACCTACTTCTAATTGCGAAAAAAAACGACAAAAAACCATATTTTTAACCTGCCGATATTTATAATGCGCTTTTGACTGTCTTAAGTCTGCAGAAAAACTATGTTTTTACGTTGGAACGCAACTCGTGTACTCGATAAATATCGTGTTGGGACGCAATTCGTGTAGTCGATAAATATCACTGGGACGCAATTCGTGTACTCGATAGGTAAATGTTATCAGGACACAAATAATGTGGAAAATGGATTTCAGGACGCAATTCGTGTACACCGAATATTATATGTATTAGAATAAGATTTTTAACATCTAATGAAAATTTTTCCCGATTTAGATGATTTTTATTAAAATAACATTAATTGTATTTTGAATATTTTACATATTTCAACGGTTTTACCGGTTAAATGCATACTTAATGCATATAAATAGTTTTATAGTGCACATTATTATTTATAGCGCATATAATATTTGCTTTTCGTCTTATTTTCACATTCACAGCCACATAATATCAATAAAATCATGACCGGTCGTTATTGCCAAAAATAAGAAATAAGATGACATACTCATAATCCAACAATATATTATAATACATCAATATAGGTCGATTTTTGTTTAAAGTTTTTATTAATGTGGGCTTATATTTTATAGATTGAAGATAAAGAATGTTTAATGGCGAAGATGACTAAATACTTTTTTATATTTTTAAAACATTTTTACACTTTTTTTTAATACTTAATTAATCATTTCTTCTTTTTTACATAGTTTTAAATAAAATATTTTCGATTCATTTTTAACGCGTATTTAATAATAAACAATGCATATTTTGTAGAATATTATAGCATTTTTAAAAGCATATTTTGAGGATTTTTGTGCATATAAATACGGTCCTTAGTTATAATCAATATTATATTATTTTATTTGTTTAATTGCCAGATTATCATGATGGTATAATAATAAATAATTAACAATAGTAATCAAATCAACAACAATCACACTTCTTTGAACCGGCGTCACTAACGCATTAATTCTTTCAGCCGTACTAGTCTATCCCACCAAGTCGGAATATTATTGTTCTGTCTACTATTATGTAATTATATTGTCTGTCTGCTTAAAGTCGATGCAAATGTGTACATTGACATATTTTATTTTTCTACTTAATAGAATACAAAGGAGCTCAAATAATGTCAAGTTCATGTAATGCAATATAAATCATACTCGTACATGTTTTAACATACCAAATAGGTACTTAAGAGAAGGCGTGGCACGATGGTAAGCTTATTAAATACAAAAATATTGAGTTCATAATAAATTTATTAAGCAAAAAACATTATATACAATTAGCTATAAAAAGAATAAATTACGTAAATGTAGATACAATTTACCGAAACATTTATTAATGTGAAATTGCCATCTCTTGTTCTGCGGTCGACCAAGACTTGTGTGGAACGAGAGAGAACTTTTGCAGTTTAATTTTGTTGACTTGTTGATCATTATAGATGTACTTGACCAATTAATCGGTTAAATTGCTTATAACGATTTCTATTTATTTTATGTGACATATTCCGCGGTAGTTTATAAATTATATTTATTACATAATAAATACCTTTAAATATAACACAAAAACAAATCATCTTAAATGGTGTTGACATTCACACGGAATGTTTATATTAGCATTTTCTACACGTAGTATAATTTAAAAAATATTTATTGACTCTTTTCCGCTATTTATAGATTATTCATAGGAATACCAATAAAAAAAATATCGAATATCTATAGTCACGACCTTTTTTTAAAAGCGTTTAAATTTAAAATTTTGAAACAATTCGTAAAATCTCGACAATTTTTAAATTATTGAGTTGCTAGAAATTCATGAAAATTGTTTTTTTGATAAATATAATTTATATACATAAAAAAAAAAATAAATAAATGTGCCATAATCAACAAAATGACATAATTTCACTAAACAATTTCATCAAAAATTAAGTCTTGAATTTAGATTTTATTTTATTCATACATATTATATTATTATAATTATGCATTCCATTAAATGTTGTTATTTTTAATACAAATATAATGTAACATTCGTTATTCGCTATATATATATATAGCGAATAACCTATTAAACAACGAAAACACTATATGATTGATCAATACAAAATATTTAATATACAAATTAAACACTTTTTGACAAGTCGTCCGAAAATGACACTCGGAGTCAGTTCGACTGGTTTACTTATTAACAGCCAACTTCCAGGAAAGTATTATTTAAAATTAATTAATTACTATAGATTTATTGACCAAACGCGTCTTATTATTGATAAAAACTTCGTATACAGTGCTCTAACTCCAACTACAAAAAATGTATCCATAAGTGATAGAAAACTTTCTCTGGATAACTATAATATCGTAACAATATGTTCCCCCGACCACTACGTTACAATGGCATATTATTTAAATAGATACAATAATAACACGCAAAAGTAAAAAATCTTATCTATTTAATTAGCGTCGAGTAATTTATACTTTACGAATCTCAACTCTCGATATTGATACATAGGTATTTCGAAAAACCGCAGATTGCGTGTAAAGGAGACGCGACTCCTGTTCTACTCCACCATGAGTATTATGATTTATCAAAACAAAAAAAAAACAACAAATAGTTCTGGAATAAGTAACTACTAATTATTATCGTCGGATAAACGAAAATAACTCGTCTGTTACACAAATTTAATTATTATGTATGGCCGCACAGGCGGAATCTTATTTTTTAAGATTATAATGTTTATCTACGCTATAAATAAGCTCACGCCCTCTAGTATTCATAGCTTGATATTGAACATAAACCGCTATACCTCGAAATTTACTCTGAACTTGGTTCTTATAATAAATAAAAACTATTATAATTTTATTGTACAATATTAAGACGAAATCGTAATATTTTTTAAAAGTTTTAAAACAAAAACGCATTGGAAAATATTTATTGGTATTGTTTTGCTGGCTATAATTATTGATAAAAAACTGAACGTCTATATTTTCTGATATACCTACCGACTGAGGAGTACTCATACATTTACAAGTAGTATTTGGCCTCCTCCTCATCAAATCGATTGTTTTAAAATAATGCAATACTCGTAAATCGAAGGCGATTATTGTATTCACTGTAATGATAGGCTCACACATCATTGTATATCATATAGCCATAAAACTCAAATAAATATAATAACGGTCAAGTTGTTGCACGCAGATAACCGCTAAAACCCCATAAACATCTTTCACCACTGATGAAAGAAACGACTTATATTATATTATGGTGACGTAGGAACTCACACGTAGTTTGTGACAATGTGCCGCAAAACGTGTGATCTATTTCATGTGCCGCCAGAGACAAGGGATGACCCACTGAGGGTCTCTGTCGCCTAGGAGAAAACCAATTTCTTTAGAAAACGCGGAAACCTTTGATGGATCCACCTGCGACTCTGACTGGCTTGACCAGGTCGTCTTCTCTCATCAGTGCACGAGCACCAGTCAAACTATCCAGTGCATGAACACCATCCAAACCGTTAAGTGCAGGCACACCAATCACATTAGCAACATCCCAACACCAAACTCTGCGAACGAAAACTGGACTTCTCTTTTTTTCAAAGGCTAAACCAGTGTTGTTTTTATTCTGATTCAAGTGTTGAATTGTTACTATTGGTGTTACCTTAATTCCTAACTAGCACATCGCATTCATTGCTGCGAGTCAGGTAAGATATGTATGATTATAATCAAATCTCGGGGCTTAAAGCATTTGCTTGTTTTTATGGATTAACTTAAAATGTATATCATGTTACAATACGTTCAATTATGAAATTTAAAAGTGCTTTTTTACTAACGATTTTTTAAAAATTTGATTATTTCCAGTTTTTCTAATTATTTTTGATTTTTTGACCAGTTTTTTTTTTTGCTTTTTATGATTTTTTACTGCAATTTTGTTTATGATAGAATAAATAATAATAAAACAAAATGTCTCAAAAGTTAAGTTTGATTTTTTTTATAGTAAAAAGATTTATTTATTTTTTCGATATTTTAGTTAGAAAGTTGTCCTAATCATTTTTTTTCTTGATATTTTTTATAATCTTTAATTAAATTATTTTTAGCACAGTTATGAATATGTCTAGTACCTACTTTATCATGTAAAAAGAAAGTTTTTTTGTTATTTAATATTTTTGGTGAAATTTATGTTTTTTAAATACTTATTTAAGTGCTTATAATGATGTTTTTAAGCGCTTATTTTAATAGCTTAATGATTTTAAGTGCTATAAGTCCCGAACCTTGATTATAATATACCTACTAAACATTATTATTATTATAATATTTTGCACATCAATTTTTGTATCCCGATTTACTTGACTATATTCTATAATACATGACCTCGAGAACCCTCTGAAGAACAGGTGGAAAGTAATAACGCGAAAACACATAAATTTGATATTAATATCTGATAGATAAATATATTCTCCAGCACTTATAAGTCCAGAGAGATGTCCCACAGATCCAGTGACCCAGACTTACATCCAAGGCGTGTGTCCCTTGTATCTGTCTTTATACTATAATTTAAACTTATATTCTTATATTTTATTTCCTTCTCTTTTCTCGTTATTACACCACCCACCAGCCAATGTAGGGTAGAATCCTCCAGACCTAGGTCTAATTAATCAAATCCTAGCCTCTGTTTAGCAGTAATACTCGGTGAAACCCAAAAGCGTAAGTCGTTGATTTTTTTTCGATAAACCAAAAGCACAAATTCATTTTGCAAAAATAAATCCTGTACCCTTTACGCTATAAATTTCATTTTTAAATTATTAATTATTATTAATTATAAGTTAAATTATTCATTTTAATTAAATATATGTAGTATTTTTATAATTCAAAAACATATTAATTATACCTACATAATTATAGGCTACAGCCGTAATACTTACATACTTCTTATTCTTTTATTTGCACATTATTAGAATAGTATATTTTTAATACGTTACGTAATTAAATTTGAATTTCAATATTTACAGAAGGTCGATAAAAATACTTGGGTTTGCCGCAATAGATACATAGTAGAAATCAATCGAATAAACTAATTAAATCGAATACCTATAAGCCAATGACAATAACAACATAGTACAGCACTTAGTAAAATCGTCAAAAGGAACTGCCGATAAACAGTGTTCTAAAGAAACAAAAACCGATTAAGCAACGTAAAAAGAAACTTTTTGAACGTTAAGTACGAAATACAACGCAGCCATTTATCGGTTAAGTTTTCCAAACACTCATAGTGGACACGCTAAGAAAATAATTACATATGACTAGGTACGTAATTACTGGTTTAAAATTCAATTTTTACAGTTAAATTCTCAAAAATGTATAGTGTATTGTATTAAAAATATATTTTCTTGATCAAAAAAGTTATGACTTTTTATCTTTTGTTTATGATATCTGTTTAGATCAATTAATATTGATTCAGATGGCAGATACTATTACTATAAGAAGTAAATACATTAAAAATATTAATAATAATAGGTAATAATCAACCAATAAAACAAAAAAGATCTAAGGTTCATCAACTCCTATCAATTTAATGTAATATCTTGATTTATATTATTTAGAAATAGTCACATTGTAGGGTGAATTTCTAATGTAAAATGAATAAATATATTAAATCGTACATAATTATTAGTTATAAATTTAGGTATTTAAAATATCTTTGCGTACAATTCAAAATGATATTTATTTATTGATTTTAAAAGTGTTACTTTGGGTAAAAGAAAAATAAGACATAAATCACAGATACGAGTATAAAATAATAAATTTAATTAAATTGGTTAACACGCGTTGTACGATAAACTTATTCGAAACACTTTTAAAGTTTATAACTTGAAATATTTATAACTATATTCAAGACTTGATTAAATTGACCAGGTGCCTATTTATTTTGAATATCAGCCAGTCATCTAGCTTGATATTATTATTATTATTTTTTAGCATACGAAGTTGATGAAGTTTTGTCGGTACCATTCGATTAATGAGACGTGTTACCTATAAAAAAAAAATAAAATAATTTCAATATTTTATCTTGTAGGCTGTAGCTATCGTGATTGTATGTATATATTATGTAAATTATGATTAAATAAATAGGCATTAAATACACCAAACGTGATACAAACGATTTTATGCCCTAGTCTTAAAATAAATTATAATTTTCGTAATTGTATGATATAGAGTCCATATTGTTGCCACGAATATAATATTGTTATTTCTAATTTTCGAACGATAGAAAAAATTTGTTTCCAGCGGAGTATATCAATTTTTTTTAGCCACAATGTATATGTGACAGCTAAAGTGTTGAATTCCGTTATTTTATGAAATAACTAGGCAGTTCATGAATTACCTACGAATGTTAACTAAAGTATGAAATAATACATGAAAATTGTACTTTAACTAGTTATTTCATAGAATATCTAGTTATTCTATACAATTTCAGTTTGATATCTGTTAAAGTATAAAATACATTAAAATTTTCAATTTTCAATTGTCTCACAAATTTTCTGAACATACTGTGAACTGGGATCGAAAGTATATATTTGTTTATCAATCCTGTAATTATAATGTGTAGGTAGGTATCAAATAAATAAAAAATAACTTGTATTATTTGAATTTATTTTACCATCATTGGATCCCAGTTGATAAAACCCATCGTCAGTTAATTTTACAACAACTGTAATAATTAAACGAGGATCACCACTTCCTCTATCAACATCGGAAATTTTGATACGCACCGTAGAACCAATATTAGCAACCGCAAATTTAGTATTTGATAATCTTTCATTCTTTTTGCCTGTTTTTCCAAACATACATTGCGGTCACCGACAAAAAGGACGTCAATCTTATCTGATTTAATATGTTATATTAAATTTTTGAAAATGTTAGAACTATATTTATTTATCATGATTTTTTTGTTATTTACAATTTAATACATTAGCGAAGTGATGCCAGGGAATGTATAAAATAACTAGTTCAAGTAATATAAATTATATACATTACCTACAAGCTTTAGTTATTTTATAAATTACCTAATTATTTCATAGACTAACTGATTTAACACTTTCACTGTAACGTATACACTGTACAATTTATAGATTTTATTTACAAAAAAAATCTATTATTTTACCAAATAATAATGAATATATATAATTCATTGTTATTATTATTATTATTATTATTATTATTATTATTATTGTTTAGATCAACCCTGCCTAATTGTGTTTCCAAAACAAGATTCAATTTATAAATTGAAAAATTGTTTTTCAAATCTTGTTTCATAATACATCGTAATAAATTATATTGTAATAATCGCAAACCAACAGGGACGATGTCAGTTATGCTTTTATCGTTCTACTGACCCACCAACTGCTAAGGATCGCCTGCTAAATAATATCTACTCGTTAAATAATTGTATTGATTACGAAAGTATCGTGTTAGTTTCTTTAAACTTTTTCATTTTTCCCATAAATAATTTGATATATGAACTTCATTGTATGCGGAGAATTTATTTATATTATATATATTATACCTAATATGATATGTATTTCAGTTATCATAACACGTAATAATTCTAGAAAAACCAATATTATCCACCTCGTATGCTAAAATCATTTGACTATAAAATTAATATATTACAATTATTGGTTAACATTTTGTACAGAGTAAGCAACATCGGTAATTATATAACTTTACTTGTGTACCTTGGCTAGTTGAGTCGGCTGTTAAAAATAATTCACCGTTTTAGATTATAATCGATTATTTTAAGACAATAATTACATCATATTTGCACATAAATACACAATACAATATGTATTATTATTATACATCGTATCAAAGATGGGGGCATTAACTTAACTAGTTAGTTTATTTTCTAATTAACTTATGAACTTAAGGAGTTTAATTGACAATTGAAATAACATAGCTTTTTGAGTTGATATTAGAAACTTTTAGTAAAATTATGAATTAAAAATTGTATTGTTTTGATGTGTTTATGACCTTCAATAAATTTCTATATTATGTAAAATAAAAAATAATATTTGTTGAATTATCAATTTGAGATGTATATAGTTTAAATTAGTAAACAATATAATATCATGTAACGTAAAAGTGTATTTATACTTTACAATATACAATTAAAATAAAATTTAAATATAAAATTGTTTTTTTTTTTGTAATTTAGGAAGTTATACATAGTCATTCTTTATGTGATTTACATACTAATTAAAAAAAAATAAATAAATTAACTTTTTTTGAACTGAGTTAAGTTAATGTTTTTTTTCTATATTAAATTTTAACTTATCGAGTTAAAATTATAATTTATTAACGGTTAACTTCTAACTTATCGATTTTATATGCTCTTTTAACTTAACTTAACTTGAGTTAAATATTTTCATTAACTTGCCCACTTCTGCGTCATATAATATATTCTAACCTTTTTTTGTCATTATTAGATAAAGTTTGATATTTTATAATTAACTATATTTTTTACTTAACTGCCTAAATGTATTTAAATTATAAACTTTCAGTACTTAAGTTTAGTTAATAATATAATTTTTTTTTTTTTTTAATCATGTAATATATTCACAATATATAATAGATTACTCAAAGCAGAAAACCAACGTAAGATGTAATTAAAACTACAACTGACCCACTAAACTTCTTCTCATTGAATTTTATTAATTATGAAATATGTAAGTTTTTCTTAGACTTTTTTAGAATTACATAATGTAGGTAACACGTTATATATTATTGAGTTTGGTCATTATTATCACCCCAAAACAATAATAGATATTATATTAAATTAAGTTACTTAATTTATTACTAAAACAATACTAGCACCGAAGGAATGCAATTTACAGTGTGTATCAAAAACTTGGAACAAGCATTAACTATTGAGTCGGCAGTGTTGATTACAGCGATAAGTCATCGAAAAGATTTATTGCCCAATAATTTAGTGATTCGTCTTGCTGATTGGTAATTAATATAATTTTGAAATCGACTTACTGGACCGTAAAAATGAAAGCTTATTTCTTTAAATTGCGTGTATATGATATTTACACTTCATAAAATCGAAAAAAAAATTGTGATAAAGGCGTTTCATCACTGCTGGTAACTATACATTCGTTTAAAAGTACAGTTGAACAAACAAAAAGGCATAAAGTAATCAGTAGTTTTCGTACTCTATATTTTTATCTACTGAGTCACCAAAAGTTCGTGAGAAGTTATATAGATAATATATCTGTTGTTCACAACAGTTTTCACGAAAACAATGGTTTCAATGTCATTTAAGTTTAACGCCATAATTTTACTTATCGTCATGACATTTATTTATCAACAATACAGTGTAGACAAATCTCCTATTTATAGTCTTATAGGTATGAAGGTGTTTAATTTAAATAATTTGTGTTAAATCATATCATATTATCATATAGTTATGTAATAAATATTATAAACGTTTAAAAAAAGACAATAATAATAATTGTTTACTAAAGAATTGTTTATGACATACGTATTGCAATTATTTACATATGTTGTTATGTAAATATTGGGCTACCAGCCTGTACTTTTAATAAATAAATAAATGATCGTTAAATATAATATGCTATAGGTATATTATCGAACTTAATGTAATTCTGATGATGAAAAATATCAGTTAAAATACCTACGATATATATTTCAAGTTGTAATTACCAAACTTTTCAACTGTGTTTTTTTATCTGTCCAAAACAATAATCTAAAATGTCAATATATTTTTATTTTTCAAAGTGTTTAATATTTTAAATATTCTACGTTCCTTTAAGACGATAGGTTAAGCCGGTTAAGGCATTATAAATTATGATATATAACTATATTAAACAAATTAATACATATTATATTAAAAAATAATTGAATATTGATAAAATATTTAAAAATTGTTTACATCAATATAATTTTGTAACCTACTACGATTATAAACATTTCAAATAAAAAGTTGTTTGATTTAAAATATATATATATATATAAAAAAGATTTAAATTCAATCTAATTATTGAAAGAAAAAAAACCATAATATTTCAATAAAAAATCCAATATAATATGATGTTAAAGTATAATGTTTCATTACTCTTGACTGTTATGTAATACGTAAAATGTTCATTAAATTGCTTATTAAATAAATACATTTTTTTTAATTTGATATGGTTCGTTATAAACAAATAATTAGACATTTGGCTAATAACTAATAAGCCATTTTATCCATTGGTGTAAGACCATTTTTTTGATATATTTTATAAAGTGATAATTAGTGTGATGTTTTTACACACAATTAAGACATGATTTAACCTTGAGTAGAGTTTTTTACGAAAATAAAAACTATAAAATGCAACATCTTTATAAATTACTTCTACTCAATAAAAAATTGAAATAAAATCGAAAATTCTAAAATGATTTTTATTATCTGTGCTATTTTTACATACAAAATATTAATTTATTATTGTAACACATTTTTATTATATAATTCAAAAACAGGTAGATATTAGTTCCTCGTTTATCTCTTATAAAATACGTTTTAATTAAAATAATTATGAAATATTAATCCATAATATTGTGTTAAAGTTTTTAGAAACTAGTGCAGAAAATGGTAGATATTTCTTTCTTTAATTAATCAAGTAAACTATACTATGATAATTAATAAAATTCTTATTAAATATTTGTCCATACCTGTAATAACTTTAGAATAAGTCCACAAAACCATTTAACGATATTTTAACACATATAAGGAGACTGACACAATGATTTAAATGATGTTGGATCAATCACTTTCATTTTGTGTGATCAATTACTACCCCAAAAGTATAAAAGTACATAATTTACGTAATATTTTTTTTTTAATTACATACAAAAATTTAAAAATACGCCCTACAGTTTGGTAAAGGCATGAGTTTACATAATCGTTATTACTTATCAGTTATTAATAGGTTTCGTTAGTTGAAATATTAAATTTGAATTAAATAATAAATCATGAAATTTAAATTCCTGATGGCTTGGCTAATTGAAATTACTGATATTAGTCTAGATAATATTTGGTATTAATACCCAATAGAAAGTTTTCATTTTTTATACAAAATATATATAACTTCTAATTTTTTGTTTATAATGCTCGTAAATATTATGGAAATACATCCCTTTTGATTAAATGTATAAAAATTTAAGATCATTTAAATAAACTGTATAGAATAAGCTACATATATTTAATATGATTGTAAAATGTAAATTTAATGATTATAATGTAAGTAATAAGTATTGCCATCAAAAATCTAACTGTTAAAAAACAAGTCAAGTTAAAAAACATTTAACAAAAAAAGTCAATCTATCAAAGTACCTACTGATATCTATGTTCTACATTATAGCCAAGTTTACAGTTTCTTTAATCCACAATACTAGCACATAAGCTTATTTGATGACTTTAAACTTGGTTGTTATCTGTTTCAAGTCATACACTAATCCATTTGAGAATTTGATGTAAGTAAAGCAAACCCCGAATCAGCCATCTAAAACATAGATTTTTTCAGTTCTTTTGTCCAATTTAACTGATATATGAGATGTGGCATTTTATTTTATCTAAATAATTTTTATAATAGTGATAACTATAAAGTACAAAAAATCGTTATAGTATGTTATTACTTGTTATGTATTTTATACGTATGTAGTATGTATTTAGATATGATATGTATGAATTATGTATACAGCACCTACACTTATCACAAACATATAAAAATACTGGTATATTTAATCTAGGCAATTTATCGCTTTGCTGTTTTTTATGTGATTGATTTAATAATATAATTATATTATTTAATACAACTTATTGACATTATCAACTAATTTTTCATTCGGTGCATTAATTGCATAAATTTATTCTTCTATAGCATGCCCAATACACCCAAATAGAATATTGATTTAAATTCTATTGCCGATTTTCCTATGGACTGAAATACAATTCAATCGAATTACATCGTGTAACATACCTAATTTTAGTTCAGTTTTCTAAAAATGGTGACTGACTCAACTTTCAACTTTTTAAATCTCACAAAAAAAACACCAAACAAGCACTGATGGGATATCCATTCCAAATTATGTAGGTAAGCGGATTGTTCTACAGTCAAATCTGACTCGCTCAAATAATATTATATCGTAACCTATATATAATTTATACTTTATAAGTATAAATAATTAAACTGAGCTTTTAAACGTTTTAATATTAATTTTATTACTAGAGTGATAATTAATATATGCAGCTAATAATCATTTTCCAAGTATAATGAAATATTATATAAAATCCAAAATTGACACATCGTTTTTGGCATTAGTGCATTACAGTAATACTTATTCAATTATGGAATACTCATTATGTATATAATGTATACCTACTTGCTGTTAATGGCAAAATTTTAGTTACTAATTATTAATAGGAACCGGAACTTGATAATCTAAAAATTTTTGAAAAAATGCACTCAAAAAAAGAATTAAAATGACCATATAAACATCAAAAAATAACTTATAAAATTACACTAAAAATATCAAAAAAATAACATAACATTTTTAAAAATTACGTTTTTTAATAATAAGTCGTCGTTTTTTGAATTTTATTCCTCTAGATTTAAACAATGTTAATATTTTTATACATAAAATATGTTTTTTTACAGACTACAGGACCTAAATTAAATTTTAATACGGGAATAAGAAATAGTGTCAGTTATACAAAATAATTATAAAAAAATAAGTCGATATTTTTAGAAAAATAATTGAAGGATTGAGCTGCACAATACATTAGATTTTTCAAATACCTATTTAGTTTTGTCATAATCATATGAAGAAAAAAATGTAAAAATTGCAAATATATCTACAAAAATGCATCAAAATTAGTAAAAAATGACCGTATAACCAAGCATTACCAGAAATGCAAAAAAAATGTAAAATAAAAATGGTTTCATTGATTTTTTATAACACAAGTCACATTTCTGTTAGCACAAGCCTCGTATAAACGCATTAGAAAAAAAGATACAAATGCATCAATAGTTCCGGGCCTTAGGTACTAATTATATACCTATTTTTATGAAACAATTTTTCAAGTAATCAGGTAATAGTATATCATTGCTTTTTTTTTCACCTATGCATACGTTTAACGAATACCTATGAGCTATGATTACAATAATAATAAAATATCACTTAAAAAATGTAACATTTAAAATGTTTTAGATTTTTTACAGTGCGTTTAGATATTTGTGTGTAGGTAAATAAGTAATAATTATCCTAAAAAAATTATAAATGCTTGAAAATTAATTTAAAATTTACAATTATATTTATAGAAAATGTTAATAACAGTTATAAAGATGAATGTGGTAAATATTTCAAGTTATAATCATCTCATCTAATATCAGCGTTTTATGTTGTCTAAAATAAAGTTAAAATTAAGCGGATTTTTTATGATATAATGAGCAGTAAAAATATACCCTTGCCCTTCGGTAAATAACATACTTACATATTATTATTTTGATTATAATTGTTTATGTATACACAGGTAACGTTTACATGCTAGTTAATGATGAATTTGAAGACTCAAGATATACCTTTACAAATAAAAAATAGTTTATTTGTTACCTAGTCAATTATTAATCAGTGTATTCACTTTAATTATTTAGAAATATACATAAATAAAAAAAAAAAAGGTAGACACACTTGTCTTAGATGTCGAAGGTCACTGTAATTGGGATGTCAAATTTTAATTCAGTGATACATCGTGGTAAATAATGAATAATATGTATAATATTAATGTATATTATTAATGTATTAATTATAAACGAATAATGATTCTGAGCAGAGACGGCTTGTCCATCTACACTCTATAAGTATTGGTATATCTCATAAGGTTTCATGTTTTTTGGTAAAGCTATTAAAGTTATTTATACATTTTACTTTTATTACTATGGGAAGTTGATTTATTTTTTTTTCCGAAAACATTATTAACATTTAATTAATATAATAAAATATATTTGTATCATACTAATTAATGTGATTAACTTTTGAGCTAAAAATACCTTAGATTAATTGAGGCCCGGGTAATATTGTGTACACATATACGTATAGATACGCTTAAATATTTTTTATTCATATTTAAATTAGGTACATCCAAGAAATTTTTTGTAAAACCAATATTTTTTCTTCCCGTTTTTTAGACTTAAGATTAGCAATATACCTAATTGTATTAATATTGGTATAGTTAAAAATATTTGTTTTGCAAAAATGTGTTTGATTAAAAATGTATAATTAAAAATATTGTGAATTAAGAAACTGGTAAAATTTGTAAGATAATTCCCGCACATAGTCTAACAGAATATTATTTTTTTTTTTTGCTTGCAATTCATACGTACATTTTGTAATTTTGTAATTTTCTGAGTTTTGTTCCCTAACTAAATGCTTGAGCATTGAATAAATTTATTTTGATCAACTTTACATCTTTATAAGTTAAAGAATTAACATCAGACGTAATTGTTTGATATTTTTATCATTAAATAATTGATAAGTTTGGTATCAACATTATTTGTGTAAGTCATTCTAAGCATAAATAGAAAAAATAGTTAATTTAAAGGTTTATGAACTTTGATACATGTTTTGTATTTTAGTGAAATGTAGAGCAATAGTTTTAATCTTTATTTTAAAACAATGTTTAGCTTAAAATGTAATTTGACTGATGAGTGATGTCTGTTAAACAGTCTAATATAGGCAATTGTAATATATTTTTACATAATTTCAGTTGACAAATAATAGTACATCTAAATAAAGTGTTATATGATAATATCTTATCAATTTATTGTCCTCAACAATTACTAAGGTATTTACATAAAAATGCAATTAACATGTATTAATTTATATGAACCATATATAATATGATAATAGTGTAGTAGTGTGATTTTACTACTAAAATACTGATAATTATAAAATTGAAAAAAAATAACATCTTGGAGAAAATGAAATGTCTGTTTTAGAGTAAATTTATTTTATACAAACTTATACAATTTTTTTATTTAATTTTTTAAACATTTTTAACTTATTTTATTTGTACTATTTTGAATAATTATGGGAAATATTTTAAAAAAGTAAAATGTATTATTACTTATTAACGCTTTTGACCAAAAAAAACAATGTGTATTGAAAATGCATGTACTTTATTTAATGACAAAAAGTTTAAAAAAGGAGCTCATCTTATTATAACATATTTTTAGTGTTAAGCAGATACAATAACAAATTAGAGAAATTAAAAGTTACTTTATGAGATAACCTATTTCTCATAGAAAATATAAAAATAAGTTCAAAGAAGGAGTGTTAGGAATAGACTTTGCTAGATTTAAACTTACAAATGTTTTATCAAAATATTGATAATATAATCGATGGCAAGGTAATGAAATGTGACAAAAATGATGAACTATCAGTTAAAGATTTATTTAATTGTAAATATTCACCAATGTCCAATTGTATCTTGTAACATGGAAAGAAGTTTTTCCAATTACAAAAGTATGCTTCAAGATTATCATAAAAGTTTTCAATTCAAAAACTTGAAATCGGTTTTTATAATCTCATGCTGGTACTCATCACATAATAATATAATATAAATAGTATAATACTTTTAAACTCAATTTCACAAAAGTAATTTTATTTTGCATATTTTTATTAAGTACTTTTTTTATACATGTATTTAGGTTGTGTAACATTTATGATCGTATAGTTTATTAATTTGTAGAAAAAATAACTTTGCTTTTGTATATTTATAAAATGAATCTGCATATTTTATAGATTTGTATTGCATATAAATCCGAACCATAGAAATTACTATTTTTTATTAGTATTTTTTTAAATTTATAATAGTTTAACAAAATAAAAATAGAAAAAATTATGATTTTGATTGAGCATTGAACATAATTGTATTTCATAATTATTATCTCAAAATTAGCACAAATATGAAATTTAACATCATTAAAAATAAATATTTAAATTTAGTATACTATAGAGTAAGTACTAAGTATATTATATAATAAATGAATTAGATAAAAAATTATTTATGGTACATTTATCTTGTTTATCATTCTAATTTTAAATTATTTTTATAAATATTAAGTAATTTTTTTACAGTATCACAGTCTGTGATATAAATGGGGTCTTCTTTAAAAATTGAATACAATTTTGTATTATTTCTACTTGAATATGGTTTCAAAACCTTTGCTGATGCGTGAAATTCTTGTGCTAATGTAGTGACCAAGATTTCTTTTAGATTTTCAACTTGAATACCAGCTCCAGGGATTATAATAAGACGATCTTTCATTGTTTCGATCAAAATTTTAATTAAGCATCTTCCATCAAATGCTACAGGACTTCTACCACTAGTTAGTAAACGTTTAAAACCCAAATCAGCTATTTTTTGTACCATTTTTATTGGATTTTGCGTAGCTACGTCAAATGCACGATGAAATGTAACAGGTAATGGCTGAGCTGTTAAAATTACTGAAGCACACGTAGCAATATCAATATCGCCAGTTGATGTAAGAGCACCAAATACAAATCCATCAGCTCCAGCCTCTTTGAATAAAGTACAATCTTTAAGAATAACTCTAATGTCTAAATCTGAATATTGGAAATCATAACCACACTTTGGTCGAAGCATAACAAAAATAGGAATTGAAACAATGGTTTTCAAGGTTTTTAAAAGTCCTAGCGATGGTGTTAATCCTCCTTCACTCAATGCACTGCATAACTCTAATCTATGAGCTCCTCCATTAAACGCATTAATAGCAGATTCCACACTATCAACACAGATCTCCATTTTGTCTGAAAAATAAAGAAATCATTAACAAATTATTATACTTGCTTAATAAATTATAAGTTATAATGTATTAGATGGTATGATTAAATCAGTAGATACTTAAGAATTTAGAAAATGAGTTATTAAACTAAAATTGTAAAATTGATAAATATTTATTTATACACAAGAAATTTAAAGATAAAGAAACTTTCATTCCTGACACATTCACTTTTATTCATTTAAATGACATATCTGCATTCTTTCACTAAGACTTAAACTAATTTTATACTATTAGCTTTAATATTAGATTAAACTGAACTATGTTTAATCAAATTTAAAAATAAGCATATTATTTTAGGTATGACTTCTAAATAGATATTACTCGCTTTAAAATTTAAATATCAATAAAGCTAAATCATATCTTAAACAGGTAATATTCTATGATTTAAATTTGATAATAGGTCAATTTTTTTTTATTATTAAAACTAAAAGTATAAAATTAATTCAAAAACTTTTCATATTATACAATTGTAAAATTAGGTATATAACATTTTTTTTAAATAAAACTTTAAATTTTAATCTATTTAGTTACCTAATATTTATTAACATACTCTCCTATACATTTAAATTGTATTAAAAACATAATATTATTTTTTTGAAAATAACAGACTATAAAACAATTATATATTTTAGTTTAATACTTAAAAAATGACATTACTATGAGTTAAGATACTAATTTATATCATTAACAGTGCAAAATATAATAATAATCATCTACAAATTACTGATCATCAAAACAATAACAATAGTTATTTGTCATAGGCAGCCTCTACAAATATATGTAATGTATATAGAATAGTATCTACATAGGTATTTCAAATTGAAAATAAATATTTAACATATTTATTTTTTCTATTCTTAACATTTAAGTTAGGAAATTATTTTTCATAAGTTAATTAATTTGTATGAAAATATTTTTTTATAATATACTTAACAGTAAGTAAATAGAGTGGCATACATTTTCTTAGGCAAAATTGCATGTGCACTACTACATTAGACATCTTGTGGAGTATAATTATTATCCTTTACTACCAAAACATCTACAATAATATGCCCTACACCCAAAAGTTAAGATTTAATATAGTCAAAAGCAGTATTAATTACATAAATACAATATAATTTACTCACATATTGTAATATTAACATAAGACTAATGCATTATGAAAATAGTTTTAAGAAAAATATTAAATAATGTTTATCTTATTCTATGAAAATTAGTTGAAAGGTTTATTGCTTGTAATAAAATAAGGATGTTATGAAAGCGTTCTTCTGCGTCATCACAAATGAAGTGACATTTACAGCACTGGATTAGTACATAATTAATAAACCTTTTTACAACTGGTTAAAATTATATGGTAAGGAACACAAATAGGTATGACTTTTGTTTCAAAAATAATAATAAAATGCAAATAACAAAATCAATCGACACTTCTATAGGTAAATTATTAAACAAAATGTATGGATTGAAATAATTGAAATACAACAGTAAATTAGAAAAATCAGTAGTAACATACTAAAATTGATGATGTGTAAAATACACGACACTTAATGAATACCTATCGACTGATAAATTAATTATATTAAATGATGTAAGTACCTAAAGTGGCTGGTAGGTGAACGCAATTATTCGATATAATGCCGTTTGATGTGGTCAGGCCAAACAGTTACACGACTACATTACACGTGATCTCATTTCATTTACTGCTCACTGTAGGATTGCTCGATAGAGTCTGGATATTTTAAAGTTAAAACGCTTTTACGATTCAGTAATAAACTGTGTAATTATTAATAATTAATAAAAAAAAAAACGTTACAGTGTAAAAAACATAATATTATAATAATAATATTAACAAACTTACTGATAACTAAGTGATAACTGATAATAACAATAATGCTGTAACCGCGATTGTAACCATGAAGATAGAGCAGATGTCTCAACTCCGAGTATTTATTTTGTGATCGTAATTCGTAATGTTATTATCCGTGCACAATAATAATAGTAATTTTATCATTAATCCATGCACAATAATAATAATAATAATAATAATTTTATTATTATTTCGATTTCGGTCAAGATTTTAATGCTGTACGAGCAGATTACAGTGATTTCGACCTAACCACGGAGAGTCCGCGGAGTCTTGACTTTTCTTGTAAAACTTTAATATCGTAGAATGATTCGGTAAAAGTTATCAGTGATAACGCACGTAACGCCGCGAAATCCTACACAATATCTCAGAATATTATGCTCTGACTAGACTAAGTCTGACGGTAGGTACCTTGGTAGGTACTAAAGGTGTTAAAGGTAAATCTTGGACGTCACGATTAATATAATTATTATATTTTTAATCGGAGAAAATTAATTGAATAAAGTAATTATTGGAGAACGTCACTGTAGGTACCTACTGTAATGTATTGTCTTGTTCCCGTGACAAAAAAAAGCAAATTTTTCGTTCAGAATAATTCGTCTTACTGATTTTAGTGTTGCTTTTAAAGTCACAACGAATTGACCAATTATAAAATTTGAAGGTAAGAATATTATTTCTCTAGAATTATACTATTATTATGGGGCTAATATAATATTAGTAATTTATAGTAGTCCAACCAGTATATAATATATGAACGGTGTTAGTGCAAAAGAGCTCAAGTCTTTTAACGTTTTAACACGAATTTACAGGGAAAAAAAACATTTTTAAGCCATTTAAAATTAAAAGTGAATGATTGTTTTTTTTACAAATAGTTAATTTAATAATCTAAAATTTGAATAATTATAAGCATAAAGTATCCTATAAATTATAAGTATTTAAGATATAATTATAATTGATTTATGTCCATTTGTACGAATATGTATATTATTATAACCACTTTTACGGTTTAACCTATTCAGTGTCTTACATATTATATGCTCGAGGTAATATAAAACTTCTTATACTTCTACGAGTCATATTAAGTAAATAAAATTATCTTCTATTTTTAATGGTATTTTGTATTGTATCTATGAGCCATTTTACATCACAAAAAACAAATGCATTACCATATTCATTTATTTTTTTAACTGACTATTAAAATCAAAGTACCAAATCATTTTGTTTCATTTAATCAACTGTACCTAAACTTGTTTTTTCCAGCTCAACTTCTTAATTTAGCCCACAAGAATAGTTTATTGGGAATGGATAACGTTTTCGAGCTTTCTCAATGTGGGCTCAATCAGAATCACAAAATTTCACCATTAGATTCAAATTATTATAATTCGTAAAGATAGCTAACAAAAATCAAAAAAAGTGAAAAAGAAAAAAAATATGCGATTGCATAGAAATCCACAACCTGGTAATGAGTAATGAGATATGATACAATTAATATTTTAAAGTAAGTACCTACCTAAGTATGGTAACAACCAAACATGGACATAACTAGTTAACTAATAAACTTAAACCAATAAACTGAATATATTTTTAATAATGTAATAATAAGAGATGATTGCTTCCATCGCTCCAATGAAGTTGGAGCCTATATGGTTTAAAGGATGTTAGTCAGGATGACACGTCCTATTTTTGAAGTCCCATGCCATAAATATTATTTTTGTGTAATTACTGAATTATAATATAAAATACGGTAACAAACGAAAAAAAAAAATTAAAATTAAAATACGTCTAATTTTTAAACACATGAACGTACATTCATGACTAGAAAATTTTTTATATTGGTTAGTAATATTTATTATAAAATAAAAAAGCTTCTACGCAGTAAATATTTAAATTATTTTATTCTATATTATGTTTAAAATTTGTCTTTTAACTATTTGTGTGTCTGTAACCCGAATCAAGAAAATCGAAAATGTTTACTGTTTTTATTTAAGAGGAGAAAAGTGAGTACTTTTGTATTCTAAATTACCTAATGTCTTTTATTACACATTTGATATTAATAATAGTACCTATTAAATACTTGCCATTTTTTATTATTGATCAATTTTTGAAGGTCGGGGTTACAACCTCCTAACTCCCTCCGCTTATTACAACACTGACTCAAATAGTTCTTTTTTTCGAGAAACGAAACTTATATACAATAAATAAAACAATATCTGCTTTTCCGTTTTTATTTTATGATATCATTAATACCTGAAAACATTTTTGTGAGTAAAAATATTATTTTAAAATTTATAATTATTGTGTTTTTAACTCAAAAGTACATAATCATACAAAAAACTATTTATAAGTGTTTGAAGTAAAAATGTTGACAAAATCCTTTAAAACTATGAACATTTGAAATATTATTAGAAAAGTTCATAAAAGACTTGAACGAGATTTCTTACTACGAGTTTTTATTATAGTAAAAAGAAAAAAGTTTAGTATATAAAAAGTTAGATTCATATTTTTCAGCGTTTGGCTCAATCGATATTCAAATGTTGACAACATTGGGTATTTATTATTTAAACAAAAATAATGTTTAACACAAAAAATACACATCATCATTGTAAAATCAATACATTATTGTTACTCCGTTTAGAAACTATTATTAAATTAAATTTTAAATCGTAAAAAAAAATAATTGCATATGAATTATACAAGTTGATAAAAATGACAAGGAACGTAGTTGCTTCGCTAATAAATTAAATTCTTAATCATTAAATTACCTTGAAAAGAGACCAAGACTAAATTTTTTTTCAAATATTTTGTTTTAAATGGATAAAACCAAAGTTTAGGTATTACGAGTCAAAACACACTATTTAATGCATTAATTGCATCATTTTAAAAGTCAGTTACGGTTTCTAAATCTGGATTTTCATAAATTTTTTTTATTATTTTTAGTAAAAAATTCGATTGAAAGTTTAAATATTTTAAAGTAAAGCTCTTCTATTTTTAATTTCATTAAAACGTACAAGTGGAACAAAAATCGTTTCACTTTTTGATTTATATAAACTATTGCGTGTGTATTTTCTGCAATCAGATATTAAGTAATTTAGATAATGAAGTAGTAGAAAATATAACAATGAACAATATGTTATTTTATTAAGTATATGTCGAAACAAGCGTAAAATAGTGGCTAAATGACTGAAAATGCTCAGGTTTTAACGGCTATGGTACATCCGCCATTGCAGTGCTCTCTAGGCTCCTTTATAAATGAAATCAGTTCCTTGTTAGATAGCCCACGGCCTTACATTTTTCAGGTATCCTTGAAGTTGTTTTGATATTTGTTATTGTAGAATAACGACCTCCAAGATACATTTCATTCCTAATTGCCGATACGTACAAGTATAATATTTTGTCGCTAAAAGGCGACTTCAATGATGCAGTTGCACTTTAATTACTGGCACGTACAATGAGTATATTTATTATAATAATATACACTGATATTTCGTAGCTTGAGACAAAGCCATGTATTACGTTTAAACGATAAAAAATATTTGGACAAATTTTAAAAGTTTTATCTGCTAATTAATAGTTCAATTATTATTGTAACAATATACAATTTTCATTAGTCATAACTTATAATAAACAACAAAATTTATGACCTGATAATATTACGCACATGTTTAATGGTAGATCAATTTTATTTGTTTGTTTTTTTTTTTTGGTTTTAAGTTTATATCATTATTTTGTTTCTGTCGTTCAATAATTTGTCGAGCGACTTCTTTACTAATGTAAAGAATTGATTATTTAAGATGTTCATGCGATTTCATGTATATCAATATTTGTATCGGGTTATATATTGACTTTCTTGAACATTTTTTTCTTTTAATATTCATTTATTTTTCTTACTTTTATATTTATTTAATTAAGTCTGTGAGAATGGGTATTTTCAGGAAAAAACCATTTTTGTCATCAGAATGTACCTACCTGCGTTTTTTTTTCCACAAAAAAGTCAAATTATCGAGTCATGTATTAAGTACTGTGTCTAAATTTTCGTCTTTCTGCTCTTAGAATTTACGATTAAAAAACAATATTAATTTACTAATAATTAAAATATTGTCGCGGGTTATATAATTACTGAAATAATTACAAAACATCGATAATTGAAATTTAACATTGCGTTTATTATTATGTGATAAATGTGAATCAAAAAAATATAAACATTTCGTGTATGAGGAAACTAATTTTTTATTATTAAAAATAAAATTACTTAATAAATCAAGACTTAAAAAATAATTTAGATCAGTTTATTACATCTGATTATCTAAAATATGATATTTTTGGATAGGTAATCTATTCAATGAAAATGATTAAGCAAAATAATAACACTATAACCATATTTTTTTGAATTAAGATTAAAAGTATATTCACATAAAACCTTTAAAAATGAACATGAATATATTATTTAAAATAAATTATAAAATTTTTAAAGCAATTAAAAGTTATAATTTTGAATCATTAACCTTTAAAATATATAATTAAGTGATTAAAATGTTGACTGTAACCCATAAGCGCAAAATATGACCCAAACGCAACCCAAAAGCGCAAAAGTAAATATTCCATAAGCAAAAAAAATAAAAATACCTTTTTAACAAACCATAAGCGCGAATAAATTTTATAAAAATAAAGTGTATTTTATATGAGTTAAATATAAGTTTATATTGTATATATTGTATATAGTTACCTTAAATAATTATCAATTTTTGTCGTAATTCGTTACGATAAAATATACGATTTTACTAAACTTCAACTGAACTCAATCACTGTTGATATATTTTTGAATTATAATTTATTATTAATAATAATTAATTTAATTAAAATTAATAATTTAAAAATGAAACTTATTGTGTAACTGGTTCAATATTTATTTTTGCGTCTTTATTCTACTACTAAGGTACAAAAACGCAAAATTAATTTGAGCTTTTAATCTATTGAAAAAAAATCGACGATTTGTGCTTTTCGGTTTCACCGGAAATTTTTATAAACAGTAATTTTATCTTATTATTATAAATATAAAAAAAAATAATTGGTAAGTGGGTATCACTCTGCTGTACAATAGGTATCACTGTGATAGATGTGTTATTATGTTAATTTTAAATTCAATGATTTATCATAATATATAAAAAACGAGAAATTTATACGTTTAAAGTCTATTGGTCTATATAATATTATATATCAGTATATCATTAAGTTTATTTCATGTAATGATTTTTAAAATTGCTATTAAGTTAATCAATTTTACTATTAGTGATATACACATATGGTAATTGAATTAATGTTTGCTTAAAACTTGTATTGAAAAATGTCATAATATGTATGAAATATAATAATACACGTACAATTTCTATATACCAACGAAAAAAGTTTTTAAATTATAACAAAATAATTAATATTGATGTTCAAGATTAAATTCCTATGTAATTTCATCCAATTTTGAAATTTAAACGTCTATAAAATAATTATGCATATATATTTGTTTGAGGTTTTTAGTTTCAGTATAAATTACTAATGAGCAACTTTGTTTTACATTTCTAAGCTTAAGATATAAAAATTTAACATTTTTAATTTCTATAAATAACTTAAAAATAGTCAAAATATTTTAAAAATACTATCGTAAATAAAAAATGATTAAATAAACATTCAATGAAAATTTCAACAATTGTAGATTGGTTGATTTAATTATTTGTTTTTGAATTACAACAAAATATTAAAAATTATTTGAGGGAAAAAAGTTATTTTGCGGGTAAATACGCATTATTGTCATAAAAATTTTAATTTAAAATACTCTTAGAAAATGTAATTGATTTTCCGATAAAATTTTTATTATTATAGGTAGAAAAACTTTGAGGAGTTTTTTATTTAATTTTGAAATCTTAAATATATAAAAAAAAAAAAACATTATTTTATAAATTTAATACTAAAATACAATTTGATTATACGATTCTCATCAAATTTTTAAATGTTAACACTTATAAAAAATATGGTTGAGCATATTTGGTAAACCACCCTATAAACATGAAGTAATATCTAAGTAGAATGTTTTCATAGGAGATGCTTTATTAAATTTTATCATTAGGAAATTGAGTATTTACATATAAGTATCTTTATTAATTATTTAATAAATTTATAATATATATTATATATTATATTTAGCTAGAATATTATGTAGTCAGTGGTTATATTGAAATTTAATACTGCTCCCCCCCCCATTCCATAGAAATTGTGCGAATTACACACATGACCATAGGTGGCAACATATAGGTTTTATATATAATGATATAGTTATTATTATAGCGTATTTTTAAATTTGTATTTGGTAGGTGTGGGTGTTAAGATATTTGTATTCCTAGCACATTTTGCTATTTTACAACATTGCAAGAATAAAAAATATTTTTGAAGTAGGTACGTATAAAAAAATAATTGATTTAGTTGCAGATACTTATTATTTGAGCTAAAATATTATGGTTGTAATTTTTTGGTCGTGCACTCATAATAGTTATATTCTTTTGATCGAACATTTTCGTCTAAAGATATCCATTTAAAGAAAAAAATTACCTAAGAATTTAATATTTATTTTTGTTTTCCAAATAAATGTATAACCTAATTAGGTAATGCTCTCAAATGTTGCTGAGATTCACAATTAATTTTTAAATTGGATTTTTTGGTCTTGGGCGTCAAGAAATGGCTCTAAATTAATCTATATACTAATGAATTACGGCTTATATCTTATATTTTAAATTATAATGTTGTGTATACAATATTATGCGCGTATATTTAACATATTAAACGGGTAATAAGACCGTGCGTCTGTGCATAATTAATATTTTATCATCTATTATAATAATATGATAAATTAGTTTAAATTATTCTTTACTAATACTTATTAATTATTATTAAATATTAAGATATCTATCAGTTTGATTGATATATACATTATATACATATTACTTATATAAATATTAAAATATATAATAAAGTTAATTAAATTGATGTAAAAGTACTCAAATATTTTTAAAGGTGTAAATTGAATGTACCAAAATTATTTTAAATGTATCAGATTATCATTTGTAAAGGATTATATTATGAATGCAAGTTAAGACTGCACTGTATATAGTACAATTTTAGTAATTGATTATGTGTACCTACTAATAATTTATTCAACGTAACAACTACTTTACCGAAATAACAACAAACCACAGTGACCTAACAATCAATAATATTGATTCAGCCTTTTGTTGTGAAGTTGCTGTTGCTGTTGGAGTCGTAACTTTTACTTATATATGGGCGAATGTTTGCCCGATAAAAGTCTGTGGCTGTATGGTAATAATTTGCCGCTGCTTCCACGAAGGTAAAAATCTTTTTTCAATACTTTTACTAATAAAGTAGATAAATGAGGACATTATCAAATTTTCCATGTATAGGTAATGTACAAAATTGTAATGTTAGTTAAGTAATTATAAATATTTTACGTAACATAGTGTCTGTATGGTAGACTTACAAATACAATAGATAATAACAGTTTTAAATTTCGTATTATAGAACACACACATACAGCATAAATATTTTAACACTAAATTGATCAAATCTATGAATATTTCATTCATAATTATTATGCATTGAAAAATAACAAAATTCATTTTTATATAATGTTTAGTATTTTTAATTAAGGTATAAATAAACATAAATTGTTTTAAAGATATTTGTAGAAATAAAAAATTTGTAGACATAGGTACCTATTTAAGTTTAAATTTTCTCGAATTGTGTCGAGGACATTTATTTTGTATAGGTTTTTAATTTTAAAAATATTTACTACAATATATACCTAAATACTTTATCTATATTATGATATGATATTAAATAATTCATGAGATTTATATTAAAACTAATTAAAATTTACCAAAACAACTTATCAAAAATAAAATATTATTTATAAATTACTTTATTAGTTAAAACGTACCTATATAGTTATTTAAATTTAATATTTCACAGAAAATTTACATTACCTTCATAACTTTTAATTTTTAATAAAATATTTCTTTTTAATTTGTAATTATTTTAATTCAAAAGTAATGAGTACCTGTAAAATGCATTTTTTTTTTTTTTTTAATGTGTCTAGCAAATGTTTGGAATATTATCAATAATTTAATTAAAACTAAAAGTATATACATTTTGGAAAAAATGTAGTACCTTAAGCTTTAAAATTTTTTTAATTATTTTATTTTATAATACCTAATTTATATCAATATGAATTATATATAAGAATTCAATAGAATAATTTTAAACAAAATAATTACACCGCTATTCAATCAGTGTTTATGTCAGACATAAAAAATAGATAATAAAAGACATATTAATTTATGTAGACATTCATTATGACTGGTATTTATTATGAATAAACATTTAAGAAAGTTAGCTTAAAATGTTTTTTAATAAATTGTTTTATTACTTTAATTATGAAATAAATAATCATTTTCAATTGGTATTTTAAAATTTATTTCTAGAATTTTCAATTAAATACACAAATTTTTCACTTTTCAGACATGGATCCAGCTCCAAGTTGAAATTGATGGAACGCTACGAGCGTCTGGGCAAATTGGGTGAAGGGAGTTACGGAATGGTTTTTAAATGCCGGAATCGAGAAAATGGTCACATAGTAGCAATAAAAAAATTTGTTGAATCTGAGGACGATCCATTAATTCGAAAAATTGCTCTACGTGAAATACGCATGCTAAAGGTAAGTCTTAAAATATTTTATTCCGGAATTTTAAGAAAAAAAATTAAAATTACATGAAGCACATAACCGCAAATCTACATCTACATCTATAGGTACATTATATGTTTTTATCATAGCAATTTAAGTTCTATTTTTGTTTTATTTTGTTTCGATATCAATTACTTCATTTTACCTAATATTTCTTTTAGGTCATTTAAAATAAAACACATTAAAAGTATTGCATATATACTTGTATAATGAGTTTGTTGTTCTTTTAACAAACCTCAGAAATAACCAATAATTTTCAGAATTTAAATCATAATGGTAGTCCCTACTTCCTAATCGAGTCATTATTATGGTAATAGATTTGCTCTTCAATCTATATATAAAAAATTTAAATAAACGCAGATTTTTAATTTTAAAAGAATGTTTTATTGCCTACGTAATTTCGAAAATATCGTTTTATCCGTAAATATAGGTAAAATATGACTTATGAGTAATAATAATATAATCATTTATACATATTTTATTATTAAAGTTTAGATGATATGCTTATTTTTCGAAGGTTAAGTTAACGTAACATAAAAAATTAATATTATTTGTATACTTCTCTATCATAAAAAAAATGTAATAAATTTATCTAATAATTTTACATTAAAATGAATTATTATCATATTATAATTTTAATATACCAAGTATAATTATATTTTTCATCGTGAAACCAATAGTTATTATTTTTTAAAGCTTATTACATTGATAAAAATAAAAAAACTATGAATATTTTAGACATTAAAACATCCAAATCTGGTGAATTTGCTCGAAGTATTCCGACGTAAACGAAAACTTCATTTGGTATTTGAGTTTTGTGAGCACACAGTACTCCATGAGCTCGAAAGACATCCGTATGGCTGTCCAGAAATATTTACCAAACAAATTATTTGGCAGACGTTACAAGCCGTTGCATACTGCCATCGACACAATTGTATACACAGAGATATAAAACCGGAAAATATATTACTCACTTCCCAAGGGGTGGTGAAACTTTGTGACTTTGGATTTGCAAGATTAATGAGTCAGTATAATATTATATTATTATATTATATCATATTATATGTTTTAAACGATTGAAATAGATAGGTTTTAATCGAATTATACATACCTAGTAGTAAATTATTATTTAAAACTTCGATGACATAGGTATCTAATTAAAATAAATGGTTTTTTTTCACAAATTTATTATTAGTAAAATACTTTTTATTTAATTTCAATAAATCGATCCTAATAAATTGAATACAATATGTCAATTAAACATAATTTTTGTGGTTTTATTTTTTTTTTTACAAATTTTTCTATAATTATTTAAATTAGTTCTAAAAAAAAAAAAAAAAAATGCTGATACATATGTAATTGAATTATTTATCGTTAAATTAATACTTATAACTCAGTTATTAATTATTACATTTATTATTTAAAAAAAAAATTGTTTTACAGATCCCGGAGAAAATTATACTGACTATGTGGCTACCAGATGGTATAGATCTCCTGAATTATTAGTAGGTGATACATTATATGGTCCTTCAGTTGATGTTTGGGCAATTGGTAAATACTAAATGAAATAATGTGTACTAACACTCTATATTATTAGATAATCAATAAATTTAATTATTCAAATATTTTATGTGATCAATGTTTTTGAAAAAGTAATTTTAACTTGCAATAGCAGCAATATTAAATAGGTATAATATAGAAAACAAAAATTTATTTTACTAACCTTTTTTCAGAAAGAAAAATATTAAAAGGTAATTGTTAATGTACCTTTAAGAATATTTAAATTTAATTTATGTATAGACATTTATGGTTTTTTTTAAAGATTTTTAATATATTATTATATAATTTGCAACAAAATATATCATAATAAGTCAATACTGATTAAATGCAAATTAAATTTAGACAACTTTAATTTTAGTCCTAAGTGCCTCAAATAATATAATATATTCATAAAAGTTAGTATAACGTAGTATTGATGGTTTTTAAAATAGGTATGAGCACTTAATAATTTTTTACAGGTTGCGTTGGCGCGGAACTTATAAGAGGAGAAGCTTTGTGGCCAGGAAAATCTGACGTTGACCAACTGTACTTAATAAGATCTACTTTAGGTAAAATAACTTAATTACCATTTATTTATTAAAAACAAAATAAAATAATATTGGAAAAAGTTTTCGTTTAGTGTGCTTTTTAAGTATAATAGTTAAAGCTTTATATTTAAATATATTATATTCATTGTAAACACTAGGATAACTTTTAATAAGCCCCTGAATTTGTGTTTTAATGAAAATTATAAAAAAAATACTGCAAATTCAATTCATCATTTTCCAGATCAATGAATGTTTTTAAATAGGACAATATACATATAATATTATTATACGTATATATTATATACTCGTATATATAATACATAATACAGAACTTGTGCATGGAAGTTTTAAGTATTCATAGAACTTTTCAATATTGATGCATTAAATTTTATGGCTGAAATTTATATGTGTGGAAACTTTTTTCCTGTAAATGTTTAATTTAATTCTTTGCGTTGTGTTATGATATACCGCAGCATAATATTCAAAATATTTTACGAATTATATTAGGCACATTGATTTGCTTTATGCATTCTAATTTCTAAGACATTATATGGTTTTGAATAATTGAATACTTATTTTGTATAAGTATGGAAGTATTTATTAAAATTACTTATTTTAAAAATATTTTTATCTAGATCTACCGACTAAATTTTTGAAACATTTGAGTGTATTTATTTTGAAATCCCACGTCATGGTAAAATTATACATGTTATTAAAATTGCACATGAAAACACAGAAAAACTAATTCCAAACTTCTACAGAACTTCACTCATTTACATATTATACTTGACAATTCGGTAATATTAAAATTGCTATAAATAAGTACCAACTAACATTTTATTAAATATAAGCATTTATAGGCTATAGCTGTAGGGCTAATTGCGTACAGCATACTAAACAATGTATTTAAAATCTGTTAATAAGTGTAACGGTTATTGTTTTGCAAAATCATCTTCATAAAACATTTATCATTACAACTCATAACAATCATAGGTTTTTTAATCGAATTTATTAATGGAATATAATTATTCAGACATCTATGATTTAAAGATTTGCTAGCTAACGCAATCTCGTATTAATAGTTTGTAAAGTTTAATAATGTAATGTATTTATCATGTCAGTGGCGCGGAAAACATTTCCGCTATAAGCAATTTCCCCTTAATTTTCGTGAAAGGTAGTGATAAGTATTTAGTTAGGTGTATGTTACTATTATTACTGTTATGTATATATTATTACAAATTGCAACGACAATGCTAATTTTCATTATCAATGACGGTGTTTTTGTTTGAAGGAGATACGTGAGTCGTCGATAAATATGTAATTTATCTAACTATATGATTCAAAACAGATATTTCGTCCTATTTTACTATTGCATCGTGTATCGTACATAATGACATTAGCATATTGATATTATTTGTGTACGTATATGAGTATTTTAAAGTGCATAACCATAATCTGTCACATAATATTATTACATTTTTTTGATAAATTATTTATACAATAATAAAATTATATTAAGCAGCCAGTCTATCCTATTATGATGTATATTTATTCCTGTTATTGCATCAAACTTTGAATATTAATGACTAGCGACCATAATATTATGATGTTTATACGTCGATAATGTGTGTAGTGTGTACAAACCTTTCAATATCGTTCACCAGTTAAATAGTACCAATAATTCATTATATTATTTTAAACAAAAGGAAATGTTATAGGTCACTGCATCAATTAACCAAATTTGAATATAAAATGTTTATATGTATGTTCATTCCCAATCTTAATCTAAAAAATTTAAAAACAAATATTAAATTTCTATGAAAAATTCTATGATGCAGTTTTTAGAATTATTAAAAATTTTAAATTCTTATTTATTTCAAGTTTAAATAGATCTTAGTGTTATCAATTACTTTGTACTCATATCATATTTAAATATGAATGTCATTGTTTTTAATCAATTATTTTGAGCTAAGATTTTTTTAATTTAAATTATCAATGTAAATTATAATTTATGTAATTTTATAGTCGTTATCTCTTCTATAATATATAAAATTGTAAGGGGTTTTCTACGACCGCGCTAACCGAGAAAACTGCTGAACCGATTTGGTTGACAATTTTTACTGTTACACCTAACAGTCTGCTGAAGGTTTTAGTACTACTTTTGTTAATAAAAAATAAGTATTAAGTTCTTGAAAAATTAAAAAACAAAGTTAATTTTGGGAGCCTCTCTACGAGGTCTGCAAAAACAAGCCTTTTTATGTTCCCATTGTGTGACAACACTATTTATCTTTTTTCCATTTTTTTTTTTTCACAGAGTTGTTCCAAATACCTTCTTAAGTGTTAGTATAGCCTGATTTTTAATTTACTTTGTCTGAAAGGGGTGTATTGTATTTAAATGCTCCAATTTTCTGACGACGCTATTGAACTTTTTTACAATTTTTTTTCACAGACTTGTACCAAATCCTTTCTTGAATGTCACCACATCGCCCAATTTTTAATTTTTTTTTATTTTTTTTTTTTTTTTTATCAGAGTGATGGGAGAAAAAGTATTGTATTATAGTAGTTGGGGACCTGAATCATCTACAATTTTGATTTTAGCAGGAGATAGAACAAAAAAGGTTATATACTCAGAAGTTTTATAAAATTCTTTATCAACAGATTAATTAGCATTTCTTTTATATCTGTATTTGTTTTTAGTAAAAATATAATTATCATTAATACCGCTAGAAACATTTTAATACTTTTCATCAACCGTTTTTTATATTTACTTGTCGATTACATTAAATAATTAAATTTGAATAAAAATTCTACATATCATCGTCCAAAAGCAAAATAAGCAACCAATTACGGGCGAAGCCGTAACGGGTCGACTAGTAGATATATATTTGAAAATTTTCTAAAGTAAGAAATTTATTTTATATAGGTAAATCTATTTCATGTCAAAAAGATAATTTATAAAAAAAATTTTAATTTAATTTTCAAAAACTCTTTTTTAACGCAAAACTTATCATACGATATTCTTTATAATTAGTATAATATATTATTAAACATTAGTTAAAATTTATCATTTTGAGTTACTATATTGCCATTTGAAAAATGGCTCAAACTTTTTAGATTAATCGAACCAACATAGATATTTTTTTATATCTATAAAATAATAACAATTATAATTTCCAATTAACAGATCTAATTTGTATTTTTAGGTGACTTAATAGCAAGACATATGCACATTTTCAAAATGAACGAATTTTTTCGAGGTATGAGTTTACCACAGCCAGAACTTATTGAACCACTGGAAAAAAAACTACCTAAACAAGCATTATCTATTCCACATTTGTTGGACTTTTTAAAGGTAAGTATATTTAAATTAATTTAATATTCAATGTCGATATTTAATTACGAGTACATTAAATATTATAAGACGTTTAGTCAAACTCAAATAGATAATAATATTAAGTACATAATATATTATTATAATGATTAAAATTTTAATTTTTTATGGAAATAATTTTTTTGATCATTAAAAATTTAATTTAGTTTTAACATCAGAAATTTTAAATGACCAATATTTTTTTAAATAACTTAATGATTTAACAATCACATTTAAGCCAAGTAACACTTGTATAAAATCCCACCATATAACCAAGTTTTGTGTTTCTTCACAACGTCTGTTAATGAAAATGTGTTATGAGTTAAGACATTCACTGACAAATACAACTATGTTAATGAGTATTTGAATTAATAATAACTTCTTATAAAATATTTTATTTTTAATGTTTTTACTTAAATACTATTATTATAACTATATAGATGTTTATAATTCTATGATACGTACTTATAGTAGTTTTAGTAACTCGTGCTACGTTTAATTCTAAAACCAAGTCCTATTTTATATAATTTATATAATAATTATTAAAATAATTTAGTGAAATTCGATGCAAAATGTATATTTTATATACACTATGCCAATGATCACCAAATAGCGGCCCGCAGACAAAGAATTATTTTTTAAAATATTTGTAATATCACTAAATAATTTTCTATTTTTAATGCATTTATAATTTATTTTTATTTTTTTCAAATATTTGTAATTATAATTATGTTCTTAATGTTTATCAATGTTTATGTAATTTTCTCATTACATTCAGTTTTAAAATAATACCTATAATATTATGCTAAATATATATACTTAAAATGTTGATGGCCCACAAAAAATTTTTAGTTTCTTTATGTGGCTCTTTAAAAATATTAATTGTTGACTCCTGCAATATCCGTATAATAATAATTTATATTATGAATAGTTAGTAGAAAATTTGTATTTAAAAGATTTAGTCGTCAAAAACTTACCCACATATTTTTTTAAATTCAATAAAACCATTTTCACTAAGAAATGAAACAAAAAAAATGTGGTATCTACATTGAATTATTGACACATAAATTGATGCATTTTTAGGTTTCCACTGAATACTGATCGACTGTTTTCACTTTTATGTTTGTTATCATAAAAGATTCTATACAACCTTCCTTATTCATCAACCATTTGTATGATAATTTGTCCATAAATATTCAAATATGACAAAGTAAATGTGGGTCACAAAAACAAAAATAGACATTAACTATATTCAATATAACAATATTTCGATAAAATTTATATTTGAAACGCAAAATAGTAAACATGTCTTGAATATTTAGACCAGACATTTATTTAAAATTTATACTATAAATTACATACGAACAAATAATATTATTTAAGAACATACTGCTATATATTAAACAGAACTTTTTTTTCTTTATTGTTTCAAAAATTCTACAACCTATGTATGCTAAATATGCGTATTACAATAAATATAAGTGTATATAGATTATATTTATTTATTGACATTAAAAAAGCTTGTGTGAATGGAGGCACTTCAGAGTGAATTTATATCCTTATGGTGCTTATTAAATTAAGTCTCAAGCCATCTGAATGGACATCAGTCTAATTTCGAGAATAAAGTTTGTTACGAGGTTAGAATTTTGGTTTTTTATACAACGTTAGTGAATTTTGAGCAATATCTAATAGAAGCCTGATAAAAAAAAAATCCAGAGCGATTTAGGTGATGGTACTGTTTTTTTAATATAGTTACTTCTGAATTATATGAAGAGCAGTTAATATTTTTAAATGCAATTGAAAAAGATACTATTATAATACAAGCATTAACTTTCTTTAAGCCAAAGCCTATAGGCTATAGTGCATTTTCTAACACTGAAATTTCTCTTTAAATCGTATTAACGCAGAATATTAATAAACTCGGCATTTTTATTAACTCAAAATAATTAAAAACCGCCTCAGAAATACAAATATTTAAAAAAGACACATTGAACTAGCTGTAATTTTCCATATAAAAATATATAACAATTTTTCAAAAACCAAGAAATATGTTTTTTTTTTTTTTATTAATAATTTTCATTTTATTACAAAAAATCTGAAAAATGTTAATAAAAAATTCAGCAATAATTTTAAGCGTTGACCATTCGTAAAACATCACTTTTGAATCTTAATTACTCATTTTTAACATTCCAAAATCTGTAATTATGTTCAATTTAACATCTCTACGTTTATTTGAGTAACATGACATTATACACTCTCTACAGCTGTTTCTCGCACTATAGATAATTATAGAGACATTATATATCCATATAACAATAACAAAATCATAAACAAAACGATCAAAAAAAGATAAATTATCAGAACAAAATGTCTTGAGTTAACATTCTAAATTACCAATTAAATTATAATTGAAAATTCATATGATGTATGCACTAAAAATGATAAAAGATACTTTGAAACATCAAAATAATTGTTATGAATGCAAAATAAAAGTTTAAGTTTTCAATTCTATGATAATATACGTAACTGATTTTGTACTTGAAAAGCATTTCTAAGGAATTCTCTAAAATAATCGAATGCATTTTACATTCAAATTCAGACTATAGTTATAAGTAATAGATAAAAATAATAATCGCATTTATATATATATAATTAATTTTACTGTTAATAATATATAGCATGTTTATGAATATTTGATGAAAACAATTTTTATAAAACATTAAATAGAGTAGAGCACCTATTATTTAAAATAAGTTTTACCACAAAATAATTTAAAATGAGATTTTACAAGGATGTAAAATGATAACTGATAAGTGGAAAAAATGGGTCACAGCCCACAACCCACAAACAATTATATGGAAAATGGACCTCGCAGTTATAATTCGTATACGAGATTCACAACTCGTAGTGCCGGCCCTGCGTCAGCGTAGTTAATATAACCGAGCCACTGAACTTTAACGAATATAAATAAAAATAAATTATTTCTAAAGGCATAGCTTATTAAATTAAAATTATTAAAATTATACAATTATTAAACATATTTTGTGAAAACGTTTTGTTATTCATGAAATTCGTCGATCGTCGTTTTTTATTATTATCAACCATTGTCATGTAATTCCCCTTGCATTAACATAAATTGTCTAAAAAAAAATTGAAAAAATAAATAATTTATCATACATTTAATGTGTTTTAATATTGTTTTGTAATTAGATGTGTTTAGAAAAAGACCCATTAAGACGATGGACGTGTGATCAATTGTTACGGCACCCTTTTTTCGATAATTTCTCGTTCAAGTACCCGGAAGGAGATTTATACGAGTTTGAAAAACTTAAAACATTTCGAGAAAAATCAAAGGTAACTGATAAGTATATTTTGATCTTACCAAAAATGTATTCTTGTTTATATTATGGGAAAAAAACAAGATGAAACGATTATAAAGTAAATTATAATAGTAATTATCGTAACAAATAACAATGAATAAAATAAACTATTACTATTATATTACCCATCGGTCCCGCCGAGTTATATTAAAAATAGATACGAGCCAAAAATTTGTATCTCAAATTCTATCAATAAATATGTATTACATTATGTTGACATTCTTATTACTTTTTTGAATTTTACTACTTAATAACAATACATTTAAAAAATAGCGTTTTCAACTGAAAATCGTAATAAAATTTACTACAGTCGAGTAGTGGATATTTTATTATTATAATCTATTGCCTGTTGGATATTGATAGGTACTTCCTAATTGTTTGTTTCGCTTCGAATTTTCACAGAACGGACATTACGTGAACATCGCCTCAACGCTATTTCCACAGATACCGAGCAACAATCAAAGCCCTGACTTGACTCGTCCTTTAAAAGTGGCGCAAAAACATTTCGATCATTTACCAGACATCTGACCAAAAGCTATGTCAATAATTATATTAACATCGTCAGAAGTCATCACATTACAATCATACTATACCTACTATATATATATATATATATCCATAAATTAATTTTACATCACCGAAAGGAGATTTCACCTGTTTACCTAATATGTACCTGCTATATTTTGTGAAAAATATATATTATAATATTATGTTCAAAGTTTATTTACTATAATTTATTTCATGTTTTTATGAATATATTTTACTCATTATTATTAATTTACATTCCAACATACAAACCAATATATTGGTATTTACTAAAGTACATTACCGATTATTTACCATGTTTTTTTTAGTTTTTTTTTTTTTTAATTATATGCTTGTGTACACATTTTAATATAGGTGAACATTTAAAAATTGTTAATCCGCCTTTTATAAAATAAGTTTAATAAAAAAGTACATAATGTTAACGCGTTTACCAGCTATAATTATTGAACAATAAACGATAACAACTATATCGAGTTAAATTTTTGATTATATTTATTTAATTTTAATGATATGCAGGCTCGTGAATGGCGAAATTATTTGGTTACCCTGCAAAGTGTTGTACCATTCTAAGTATCATCTAAACTTTAAAATATACAAATAACTTATAAGTTATAATAGTTATAACTAAAGTAAACTAATAGTCTGAAATTGTATTTTTATAGATCGAAAAATAACTAATTTCGAAATATAAAATCAAAAATGTATGACGCCATTTAAAAACTTAAAAAATTGTAACGATCAAAAAAATAAAATATATGATTTTTTTTTTTTTGAAGCTTTGTTTTATTTCAACTGGAAAATATGCATGGAAAATATTTTCAAAAACGATTTTATATTTTGAAATAATCAATGTTATTTAATAAAATTATCACTATGTGTGTAAGAACCACTGTTTCTTAGTGAACATATTAATACAAGGTATAATTAAATAGGATTAAACATATTATACAGTTTTAACAGAAATAACTGGTTTTAATCAATATATTTTTATTTTTATTTTTTTTATTATTCTATTTAAATTTATAGGTACTAAGAAAATAAAAATAAATTTTAATGGTAAATATATTTATTTAATTTAAATAGTTCATTTTCTACGATTTTTTTATAATAAATTAATTAAAAGATAATAACTTTTTTTAAATATTATTTTTGGAAATGTTCAAACATGAGTAAATCTTAAATGATTTATTGTGCATATAATTTTCATCAAGTGGACGCTATACACATCCGACTTTACTGTTTATACAAACATGAAAATCTCTCTTACTTTTATTAATTTTCCATTATTTTTTATTAGGTCTTTTTATTATTTGGTATGTAATATGTATACATATTTATAACTCCCTTCCAAATTTTATCCTCGATTATATCACTGTGACCCGTGAGGTAAAATAATAAAAACAATATTACGATGTCCGACGTGATATCATAAATAAATAATATTATATAATCGTATGAAAGCGGCAATATCTGATTCACTCTGGATGTGTGAAGATTGTTGGGAAAAATAAAATGTCTTGAAAATAAATGTATTTAAAAAAATATATTTAATATTCTTTTTTTATCGATAATAATACATTAAAAAAGAAGTCATAAAGCACTGATTATTTTTCCCTACGGCCTCGTAAAAAGGTGAACCAAATGCGAATACAAATTCATTTTTAATATTTAAATCAGACTGCTGAATGGATAGCTGAATAAAAAACAGGTACTTACAAGTACGTGTGTATAGTAACCAACTATTATTGGTAGGTACTTATCTGTATTAATCATTGTTAATGTTAATTATAGGTAGGATAATCAATAAGAAATTTTCAAAAATTCAGAGCTCCTGCGCACACCAATGTATTTTATTGACCTATACATCTAATAATAATTAAACATTAAATATTTACTTCTTAGGTTTATTTATTGTCCCACGCAATAACAATATAAATAGATCATTGGATTACATCTGTTTAACGAATTATTGAATTGCATAATATTTGATAATGTTTTCTTTACAATTCTACACAATAAAAGCCTTGCACTATAAATGTGTATTGTACACGATAAAAATGAAGCATGCCATAATATTATAGTAGGTGTCTTCTACAATACCGTAAAAAACAAGTGTATTACCCGATTATTTCTATTGATAGTTTTCCATGTGGCCATGTCTCAAACACAACGATAGGTTTTGGATCTCAACATTTAAATTTGTGTTGTCTACTTTATCAGTATATTTTGACAGTTGTTTTTAAATAAGCGAAATATGAACCGACAGGCGCTTACAGCCCGACCCAGAGGCCCATTAACTGCATTCACTGGTGGTTATTTTGCGAGTCAATTAATGTCAGGCCAGCATAATTATCTGAATCCAGACTAAGACCGCAATGATTTCTGTAGCGGTTCTTTGAACTTCGCCTGAACTCAATACCGTGTAATATCTGTCGTAGGAACCTTTAAAATTAAAACATTACATGTATTATGTATGTACAGTAAAGGTACTTATACATAACTGCGAGTGGACATATTGTTTACGATTTTGGCGTGTGAAAGCGAGATAAAAGGTCCACGGTTGACTTTTTTCATTATAAACTCAGCCAAATCATACCGAAATATGAGAGTATATAGATTAACCACATATCAAATGTATATCGACTGAAAAATCGAGACCTACTTTACATATTGACCTTTTTATTACCTTTTCACGTTGGTAGGTACTTGACTTTATGATAATAATATCATGAGTAATGGGTACACTACACGTACGATGGCATTATTAATATTTCTCGGAGCTGTCAGCTACTATACGGTCAACTGTCGACGAATAATAATTGATAATTTCTTATAAAATAAATTGAAAACCTATTTTTTTCTCCGTTCCACTGTGGATACACGCAAACGTTAATACTTTTTTAGTCATAACTCATAAGGTACTTATAACTTTTGAATTTAGAAAAACAATTTTGAAAGCTTTTGTCGTTAATTACTAAATAGTTTTTATCACTGTATAAGTATATTTCATATTATGTTTTAGATTTTGAGCGGAATAATGAACGTATTGATTTTACAATGATGTTTTGTATTTTTTTATATGAGTACCCCCCTATAAGTTGCAGGTAATTTCGATTTTTAACGTTGAGGGTAGTTTTGGATAGCGAATTGGATCTTATTTGTACTTTAAAGAATCGACATTTTTAGTACTTCTTTTTTATAAACGAAAAAAATAAACAAAAAAATTTAGGAAAAACTAAAATTTTTACACTAAATCAATTTCTTTATTTTGTTATAATTTAAAAATTAATAACAACAGAAACTTGAAATTTTCACCAAGTATTCATATTTTCATTTTCTATTAATGGTTTAATTTTTGAAATATTTTGATTTTTGTTTTTTTTTTTTTTAATTTTCAGTAAAACATGTTTGAATTCATAAAAATTATTGAAAATTTAATACAACATTCAACATAATTTTTTCTTTTACCTTGATAAAAATTAAAAATATTAAAAATATATTAATTCAATATTTTTTGTGCGTTTAAAGTTAGAATTTGGACGAAATTTGTGATATTCACAAACAATTGCAAACTATTTTACAATATCAAAATTTCGAAAATTTGATACAAATTCCTTGTAAGTTGTAAGTAATTTATATTGAAACCATAAAATCTAAAAAATTATATAAAAACAATCAATTTTTATAATTTTTATAAGTTTGGACGAAATAACTTATTTAAACCATGAATATTAGTGTTAATTATTTAATTATAATTTAAAAATATACGTGAGAACTCAATATTTTTACATGCTCTATTTTGCTATGGATTTTTTATGATTTACAATGACATTATTAATTTATACCTTAAATCTTTTTTTTAGTATATTTTATCAAAAAAAAAAATGTTATTAAATTTAAAATTATATGATATAAATATATATTAGTATAATAATTAAATATTAATAATAAAAGAAATGAATTATTTTTGAAAAAAATTTTATCAATCTACTTTTTTATCAAATAATTTAAATTTAACACACCCATCACAGTGATCCACTCGATACCTGCTCTGCAGCTGAGTGATACCCATTAGTTCCTTCTAATATTTCTATTGAAGTAATTTTTTTTTTTTAACTTTGCATTTATATTTTATATTATTAATATTTAACTATTTTAATTATATAATATATTCATACCATATTATATTATTCAATTATTGTTATTAATAATACCAACTAAAAGTAAAACAATGTAAATCAATTTTTAGTGAATAAATATGTAGTATAATTTAAAATAAAATTTATCTACATATTTTTAAATACCATTGCGTATAGTAATATTCATATTGTAAATAAAAGTTATAAAGTCACATGAATAACATTTTTCAATAATAAATTATAAAAAATGATGCATTTGTATATATATATATATATTGTTATTCATTTGGTAAAAATTTAAAGAATCTTAGATTATTCGCTTATGAAACAAACCAAAAAAAAATACCTACCTAATAATAATAAAACTGATTTTATGGAATACAGGTTTTGTCATAAAATTACCAATTCTATGGTTATTTTAGGAAATACCAACTGAAAATTCTTACTTTTGACCGTCTAAAGAACCAAAACCAATTAGATCCAATTTTCTACTAGAAACCACCCTCACATTGAAAATGTAAGCATTTTTACTGTTCCAAAATGTGATGACAGACACAACATTCATCGCTTATCCATTAGGAATCATCTTATAAAATCGTTAAGTACAATTTATTTGATTTATCAGGTTCTATATATTATTTATCATCGTAGTATATATATATATATATATGTCATTTTTAGCAATGTAGATTTATAATTCGGTTTAGTATCTTCTTAGGTAATATGTTTTAAGTTTTAACTAGGTACCTAAATCGTTATGAAATATAATTGATTATATTTATATATATACACACATTATACTTCAACTTTTTTTGCCTCCGGCTGTTACGTAAACGTAGGTAACACATCAGTCGATTAAGAAACGGAGATTTTTTTTTAAAACCCATTTCAACAGGTTATTATCACTTATCAGATTTTTTTTTTCCTATCACCAGTCGTTATCTACTGCAATAGTTATCTTTTTTCGCTCTCTCGCGGCAAATGCTTAAAAAGAAGTAATAATAATTGACAATTGTTAACTATATTATAACTACAACTACAAGGCGACTTGCTGTCGCAATGTCGCGGTCGTATAGGTACACCAAGTGTGACTATGTCTATCATTTCAACCGGCTGATATCATCTTAAACCGATTACTTCATTAGCTAGACCATGCCACGTAATATATGAATGACTGGCGGAACACGTTTTCTATAGTTAATGGTTTACTTCATCACCTCGAGTAGGTAGACGCTTGAAAACGAAAGTGGAAGTGGTTATTATTAATATTGGTGTTATTTTTTACGATCGCTAGTACCTAATTACATAGTCCAAACGTCAAAATTCTACAGTTGCCGTCAGACAGTGTTCGAGCGTACAGTACGAAGCAGAGCACCGGAGACGCGTTTAATGTTTACCGAGCGCCTTTGATGATTAGTACCATCGAGTGTAATCAATTCTAATACCTAATCTAAAGTCCGAAATTAATAATTTTTAATCATACATAACTTTTGTGACCTGTGTTCGACTTTGACGAATTATATAACGTAAACATCAGGGTTTTTTTTTTTTTAAATCTTGTCCGATAATCTAATTAGACACCGCCACTTCTACTGCACTATTTTCGCTGTTGGTGATGCTACTTTGATGGAAACTTCTCAAAAATAATTCCAAATAACGACTTCATTTTATCAAGGACACTACAAGAAACAAAATATGGTAATTTCAAAGTAGGCACTTATGTTCGACTGAACGGTATTGCAAAGGTACCCATGAGCTGTGCAACCATTATCCGTCGTCGTTCATTCATTTTGTGAATATTAATAGTTATTATTTTATTTAAATTTTAAATATATTTTGTTTTCCAGACACTTGCAAAATTAATGTTAAAATTAGGTCTTTATTCAACCACACTAATTGGCATCTTCACCCTGCTGCCTTTGACACAGGACGTCACTTTCACAAAATATAGGCAAGTTGTAATACATTGATAAAATATGTCATGGCATACTAATTTATTTTTATGATTGTTATTTATTAAAACTGTTAATAGTGTCACACCACAAAGACCATTAACAGGACCGTTAGCGTTAAATGATAAGTTATCAGGCATATCAAAACTTTTTGAAGATCAAATCGTAGGACCTGAAGGTCTATTGTATTATAACAATACTTTGTATACAACATTGCATTATGGCCATGTTGTTAAAATTGTCAATGATGAAATAGTTCCTGTTGTGAAATTTGGAAAAGTATGTGGTGAGTAAACTTCTTTTATAAATGCCTGATAATATCACTTATTGAAAATAAAATTATTACATTTTTTTTACCAAAATCATATTAAAATATTAATAATAATTTCTGTACAAACCTAATGTATATATTAAACTTATATCATTCTATAAATGCCTATTTAATTATGTTATTGATTTGTATTAGATGGATTACACGAAGAACATATCTGTGGACGTCCACTTGGCCTAAATATAGATAAATCAGGATTTTTATATGTAGCTGATGCCTATTATGGTATTTTTAAAGTGAATTTAAATTCAAATCTATACGGTATGTTTTATATTATTATTATTTTTTTTTTTTTTTTACTGTTAATTACTGAAAAAATAATTTTTGTTTTATTCTTCTTCTTCAAAAAAAATTATTTTAATATATAGAAATATGTGATTTTAATAAGAATGAAAACCTAAATAAATTTTTCATACTAAATAACATTTGATTTTATAAATTTCTATTTTTGTATTACTAGATCATAACTTTTTATAGTACAAAAGTTCATAAACAATACCTATATATTATTCATGAGTGTACTCTTTTACTTAATTTTCTTTTTATTTATGACATAGTTATTTGGTGTTTAATGGCTAATGATTAATAAGATTTTAGACATAACCCATTAACTTATTAATTATAACCCCAAGAACAAATTTCATTAAGATAAATAAATACTTCAGAAAAATTAATGCCAATTTTTACGACAAACCATACTTAAACTACCTATCCTATATGTTATTATTATTTTACAAATGTTTAAAACTCGTAGTTTTATATACTCTTATATAAAAAGTATATTGATTGTGTATATTAGGGTTCAAGATTTATCGCCTCTGCATATTCTTTAATTATGTTTATAGAATATTCAAAGTAAAAAAAAAAAAACTTTTTTTTTTGAGACAACAAACTTAAATACAAAAATACATATTGCATATTTAGCCATTTCTTTTACTAAACACATTTTTTTAAAAAATTTAGGAATTGAATTGTTATTTTTAGCAAAACATTTAAATTTTTTAATTTAAATAAATACATTTGGCATTTTGATAGCTTACTTTTTATTATTTTTATTATTATTATTAAGAGTTAATTAATATAACTATAGTAAAATTTGTAGCAAGGCTATGTTTTTATGGCATTGCATAGCACATAATATGAGATAAAAATATTATTAACTGAACGGTACAATTAGGAAAATATCTAATTATTTCTATATATATCACTACTATTTTCTAAATTAATACTGTTACCTCTTATTAATATTATATTTGTTTAGAGAATACTAAATGAAAAATAATAGTAACTTAAATACTTTTTCAAAAAACTTTAATTGCATATTTCACTTATTTTTGATACATATTATTAACAGTTTTAACGCAATAATTCTTTAACTTTATTTATTACTATTTCTGTGTAACATATTATATAGTAAGTTTCAAACCCAAATAATTAATAAACATACAATATTTGTTTTTATTTTTTTATAATAGGTGCAAAAGAGCAATTAGTTTCAATGGATGAAGTTATTGATGGTGCACGACCTAATTTACCAAATTCGGTTGTAGTAGCTTCTGATGGTACTGTATACTGGACAGATTCTGATATAAACTATAAATTATATGATGGAGTTTATACAATGCTTGTTGATGGAACTGGAAGGTTAGTGAAAATTTTTTTCATGTATTTTAACAAAAACCTAGCTTAATTAATATAACCAAACACATTATATTTTATTTGAGTTATTAGTTAAATTAAACAATTAAATAAAATGTTGAAACAATAAACTTAAAATTATTAGGTATTGTGAAATTCTGAAATTGCCTTATGCAACAGTTTTGCAAATTATATTTTTCTTAACTATGTAGCTGGATATTTATAAAATAACTTGGTGTTGCAAACTATGTAAATATTATAAATTCATTGATTTTTTCTGTACAAAATTACATACCATTTTGTTGATAATATAATTTGCTTACTAAATAAATAATGATATTTAAAAAAAAAACTTTACATAAAGATGATTATGTTTATAAAGCAATAAACAATATATCTATCTTTTTTTTTTAGATTATTGAAATACGATCAAAAAACTAAAAAAAATACAGTGTTGATGAAAAATCTTCAATTTTCTAATGGTATAGAATTATCAAATGATGAATCATTCATATTGGTGTCTGAAAGTATAAGATATCGTGTTCTGAAGTATGTGAATATTATTTTTTTATATACTCATATATTATTTAAAAATTAATTAATTTTGTTTATTAGGTATTATTTGAAAGGACCTAAAGCAGGAAAAAGTGAGGTGTTTATTGATGGTTTGTCAGGAATGCCAGATAATATTAAAAAAAATAGCAAAGGGTCATTTTATATTCCATTAGTTCTTACAAGAACTCCAATTCTCGAAAATATTGGTGAATATCCAACTATTAGAATGATGATTACTAAATTTCTTGGAATAATTGATTTTACATTGCTAAAGATCGATTCATTTTATCCTAATTTATATTGCAAAAAAGCTATGCATTGGGTAAATATATAATATAATTTAAATAGATATATTTATTATAATTTATAACATCTTGTACTTTATACGTGTTTCATATTTATGAAATTAATGCTTTGAAATATGTTTTATCATCAGTACATAAAATAAAACATTATGCATAATAATATATTTATGCACAGTTTCAGCTTAAATCAGACGAATTTTGTTTGGTTTAAATAAAAAATTTATTGATATTTAATTTATAATTTTATACTTTCAAATTATTTAACTAAGTTAATAAATAACTGAATTACCTAGGTATTTAGTTAAATTCAAACTAATATAATTTATATATGAAACAAACAATATATCTAAATATAAATTAATTTAATTCAGTGGTTCTTTTGATTATTGAAAATGAAAATGTTAGTTAAATAAAATATCTACATCATTAAATATTTGTTTCAATGTTTATAAAAAAAATATGTATATATATCACATTCAATACAATGTGAATGGTATTTTTTAAGACCCTTATTGTTAAAAAAAAAAAAATGCATAAGATAAAAACGAATGTTAACTTTTTTTTAGGTTGGCCATTTTGAATCCATATTATTCATTAAGTCACTGAGCAAACATCGACTTTCTATTTTAAAAGTTAATGAAAAAGGTGAAATATTATCAAGTTACCATTCTTTAGATGGAAAAGTAACTGGAATATGTGATATTGAAATAATTGGTGATAAATTATATTTGGGCTCACCTTTCAATACCTTTTTGGGAGTTACTAAGCTGCCACAAGGGTTTTAATAAGTTCAAACTTTTTAAATAGTAATGCTCAATTATTTTTAAACTGTTTATTACTTGATTTTGTATAAGCTCAGATGAAGCTCCGTGTTAAAATTAAATACATTAATAAACCCAGTGAATATCTACAGGATAATTTTAGTACTCAAATCAGAATAATATCTTTATTTTGTAAACTTTAGTACCTATGTAATAGACTTAAATTATTTTTGTTAACTATACATACATTTTTTATTGTAATGCCAAATTCCAGTCAAATTAAACTTTTTTTATTCACATTATAATAAGGATTTAAATACTATATTATGATGTATTAGTGTATCATCTGAAACTACTGATTTAAGACTTCTCTGATCTAATTTTATAAAAACTTCTGATTTTAATTGTATTCAATCATAAAAAATAGAGACTTAATTCATTATGAAACTATACTTTATATTATATAATATAAACTTAGAAACTCATTTTGTAATACAGTTTTTGTTATTCGTTTTATAGAATAGATTTTTTTTAAATTTTGGTTTATTATTTCTTACGGCTATTTACTTCAGTGTAACGATAAAAATTGATGCAAATCAAATAATAATTGCTGTATAATATGTAAGTCAGCTTATTATTGTAGTTAAAATGACTGTATTTGATTATGCATGGAAAAATATTAATAACTACATTACTGAATATCAATTAGTTATGGTTTAAATGAAAAGTCAACTAAAACAAACTGAAAGAATAAACATTCAACTATATTATCTGATTTTAACTTATTTAAATCTTAGAACATCAAATTTCTATTAAGCTGAGACACTTGTGACAATTTAGTATACATTAATATATTGTTATGCTCTGTACATTTTTGTTGTTTAATACTCGAGGTAAATAGCCAATGTTTACTATGATTTACAAATTAAACTATGTTATTGATGTCTAAACCTCTATGAATTATAAATTTCAACATTTTTTTACCATTGTCTACCAATATTTAAACATAATATATAATTTGAATAATTATTTATTTTTTTTTTTTTTTAAAGAGTGATGCGTCTAACTTTGATTTTATGTAGAAAAATATATATTTTATTAAATAGAATATATAGTACATAGAACAAAAAATGACTACCTATTAACCCAAAAAATAATAAGAGGTCTGTGATAAATTATTACATTATCAGCATCCACAATCAATAATGACTAACATAAGCGTGCGTCTAAAATCAAACTATTTAATATTTTTTTAAAAATATTTTCAATACCCATCATGCAAACAATTAGTAAAATAATATTGTTCTATTAAGTATAATTTAATATTTTCTTATAATAAGACATCCTCAGTAGTAAGCACTAATTACTAATTTATTCTGTGAGAATAATAACAGCACAACAGTTTCAAATAAAATATATATCAAATATAACCTAACCAATATGGTTTAATGTGACCTCATCCATTAATTTTTGTGAGGATTAATTTCAAAAATCGTTATCTTACCTTGAGAAAACAGAAAAAATAATTCAGGAGTGGCCCTAGAGACCTAAGCTACTGCAATATTGCCTATCCTATTAAAAATACTCATGATGATTGATGACCAATGACTAACGATTATCAAACACCAAATGGAATTGTAATATGTGTTTAAATGTATTCTATTTGTCACTGATACGTTTATTTGTCTATAGAACAGCATTTTCGCATGATTGATTTAGGTCACTGAAAAAAATATCATCAACAAATTTTTGAATAATGATGTTAAGATGGTGTTAGCGCACTATTTGTTTTCTCTATCTGGCTCACGCCTAATATTATAAACAAAACGCATTTTCTCAAAATCATTTTTTGATTTTTTTAAGTCATTTTAGAGTAAAATCGCCCTTAATAAAAATTAAAGAGAAAAATATTTCTGAAGGTATGACAAATTGATTTGTATAAATATTGTCTTAAACAATTTTAAATATTTAAATTTATAATATTTTTTTTATTTTGAAAGTCAAATAATAATAAAATATATAACCGATATGTTAAACTCTCAATAATATTATGCTCTACAATTTTTGTAATATATTTTTACTCTATGATTACTCAAAAACAAAAAAAAAATGATTCTGTGTAAATGCGTTTTGTCCATGTTACGTGTGGGCCAGAAAGAGAAAACAAAAAGTGCGCCAACATCATCTTTAATACAAATATTAATAATTAGTAAATATCACGAAATTTTAAAAATAATAATAAATTTCTCATAAATCTGGTTAGATCATTTTATGTATTAAAGAATTAAAGCAATGGTGCAACTACTGGAGGGAGGGAGTGCAGTCGATCACCTGGGTCCACAGACTGCAGGGGCCCCGGGCCAACTAAAATAGTCTATTTCCGTATTTGATGATAAATTTCCCAACAAACATCAAAATCATACTATTTTGATGTACTTATGAATACAATTTCACAAAGCAGGTAGGTATACGTTTTCTATATTTACCGAATCCAAAACCAGAAAAAAAAACTTTTTCAAGTGAAGAAAAATTTTTAATACTACTAAAATAAAAATATAGTTCACAATATATTATATATATAATTGCACAATATAAATACATAAAATGTTGAATATATCGTTTATAAAATATAACTAGGTATATGATTAGTGTAGTTTTCATAAGTTATAATTTGTACTTGTTTTTGTGAGTAAGTAGCTATGTTGATATTCCAGATCTATTTCAGTAAGCTAATTAGAAACAGTATGTGAAAAATGTATGTTACAAATAAACACATTGTTTTAAATTGAAGCTGTAGGTAATACCAATATTACGGTTTGGTATTGTCTAAACGGGTAAGATTTCGTCTACTTATTGACGAGCATTAATCATTATTCTAAGACCCAATTTTATTATTATATTATATAATAATTAATTAATTAATAAAAGAATCATAAAGCCTGAAAAAAAGCTATAATAAAATATTTATACCTACTATATTTAGGTGGTTGGTATTGAATTTGGTACTCTGAATGTTTGAATTCTGATGCACTATACACTATACTCGTATAAGGATAACACACAAACATTTTATAACAAATACGTTTTTATATATTATATGAAAATTTAATACATGAACACCGCAGAAGAAACTTTGTGAGGCAAAATAAGCGAAATGTCATGATTAGTCATTGAGTTCTCCTAATTTACTTTAAAAAAAAAACATAGAAATTTATTAGAAGGTTTAACTTAATTTTTTCCTATTTAAATGTTATTCACAAGAATAGGCGTAAACAACTTTAATCAAAGCCCCTTCATTAAAAATGACACTAGGAGAGAGGGCCTCAGTTGGCCTTGTTGCGCCACTGTATTGTAGAAATATACCTATTGTATATAGTTTACATACAACTTAATACATTTTATTCGTGTCATTAAAACATTGTATTATATAATTAACAGTAAGTTCAGATGATATTGTCAGGAGAATGTAAATAAAAAAATACATAATATTTAATAAGTAGGTAGGTGTACAAGAGTATTACAGAGAATCGTTTTTTAAGTCATAAGCGAAAAACCAAAAAAGTTATCCAAAGTAATCCACGTATTCGTATAATATGTATAATCGTATTATATAAAGATATTTATTATAAAAATTGAAAACATATTTGAACGATCACCGTAGTTCACGGGTTGAAAATTTTAAATACCTTAAATACTGCAGTATTTATATTTGTGAGTAAGTAATACATTTTGAATATAGCCATTAAATCTCGTTTCTCGATGATTTCTAGTATGGAAATAAAATTAAAGGATTATTTAAAACAAAAAACGAGAATGACTAAAACGGCTAAACCGTAAAATCTTTGATATTCTTTTATTCTCGTGCGAAGGTATGTAATGTGTATACCTTATATTATTTAAACACACTATGCAAATGACAAAGTATCCGCAATATCCGGTCCGAAGTCTCTGAATTCAACCTTTTCTATAGTTTCCGAATAGAAATCAAATTGAGAATATAATATATTCAAATAAAAATCGTATAGGTAATAAGACACGAACGACTAAAAAAATAAAACCCTTTTTATAATACGTTTATTATAATATATATATATAAATGTGTTTGTGTGTGTGTGCGTGTGCGTGTGTATATAATATGTACATAGCTACGAATACAGTCAGTTTATCGTGGTGGAGGTCCCAGTACAAGGTAATATGCAGGATGAAACTATTTGTACATAATATAAAATGGCAATACCTTATCTGTAACAGAATTTGTTTAGCGTCTATATTGGATAATTTAGAATGACCCGGGCTCCGAATTATTTTAATCCGTTTATGATTGAGCGGGTAGGATAGGATAAATAAAATAGCAGGGATCACATACGTCACGCGGGTACCCCACACACCATACCTACGTAGGTACATGATTCGTATAACTATTCTATTGGATTTTCCTTATTTGTTTGAAATTATGTGTGTACCGATGTCCCGCAGATGTCCCAATCGACAAGTTCCAAAAATATCTACCTACGCATTCGTCTTACTAAGCGAAAACTCCGATTTAAATTGCTTTCCGAATAATCGTTTTACAACTGATAGCGGTGCCTTTTAATAGTGTGTTTTAGAGCAGAGCTGTACAAAATTTGCTGTTCGAAATGCATGTACAGAAGGTGATTCGAATTTCCAAAGAGCATTGTTAAAAATAACACTTTTTACAGGATTTAGAAATTATATTAGATAAAACGCCAAGTTCTACTGACAAATATTATCAATTTATTTTTTTACATATTTTGTAATCCTTGTAGCGCAGTAATTTTTAATTTACCAATAATATTTGTGACATTATACCTATACCTATAGATGTAGTAGGTATATCCATACTTTAAGTTAGTGAATTATATAGATGCAAACTATCGGTAGGCCTCAGGTATTTCTGTAATTGCGGAGAAAAAACTTTGCTCAAACGTATTAAAATTTCTATTAAAAATTGAAATGTGAAAACTTTTTAATGTAGCCTTAGTACTTACGTGTTAATATTAAATAGAATATTTTCACTTAGTGTGTGACTGTAAAACTATAGATACCGGTGTATCGTTATTCTTCGAAATGCAATTAACCTAAATAATAATTATTTTACACATTTAAAATATCTAGACGGCCGTTGCTTCTAGTAAAATTAAACAAATCTACTTTCATAGATTAAAAACATTAATTTTTAAAATCAATGCTACTACTATCTGCAGAATTTAATCCGTCCAACGCAGTCATACACAGGTTTAATTATTATAAACACCGCTACAATAGAAACCATGGTAAAATTGTCCAACCAATACATAGTTTCGTGGTGTTTTTTGATAAAAATTTAATGATAATCTCAGCTCTTTAAATGATTTAAAAAGAAAAAAAATATTATTCTTGTTACAGTATGATTTATGAAAATTATGACTACAATATTGTAATCAATTTTCTCGATAAGACCTTAGTAATCTACAGTTTGACAAAATTTGTGTTCAATGTTTATGCGGATTAATTAAATTGTTACGAAATAATAAGTAATGTTGAGGAGGAAAATCACAATTTGTATATAACCGCAGTATACCTAGCAAATACTATAAGTGCGCAATACGAAATTTTTGATTTTTTTTTAGGTACAATGCACAAATAAATAATAATTTAACTGAAGCAGAGCGGTGACTGTATTATTGCGACCTATACAATATGAAGTCACAATAATTGAATAACATAGACGTATAAAACAAACGTCCGTGCATTTTTTTACTCGCAAATTGTGCAGTAGGTCACTTAAAGATGCTATACTATATTCTTTTGTATGTTTAGTTATATTTCTGGCGTTACCCGCACTTATCATCGATCACGCCGCAATAATATATGATGTGAACATCGGTAATATTATATATTATCGAGATCCTTTTTATTTTCGCGGCAGTGCTATAAATCTGACAGTCTTTTAAAACCGTTTAAACATGACGTCACTTTGTATGTACATAATATACAGGATATCGTGTTTAATAAATGTTTGTAAGACATAATGCAGCTATTGTATTAGTGCCTAATATATTTTTTCCCCTTTAAACAAAAACAATATTTATTTAGCAATTAACACTGAGTATTTTGGCAAGCAATTTGACAGCGCGCGACGTCTTAGTTAACCCTTCATAAATTATATAATTACATTGTACACACTGCAGTAGTACATAATACACGATATAACTAAATAGTGCATCATCGCCCTTCAAATAATTTGAGGGCAGGAAAAACTATCCGCCTCGATAGGCCTCGATGTATAGGTGCGTATATTGTACTGAAACTATCTATATAATAATATATATGTGTATTAACAGTGACGCATAACATAATGCGGCGATACGAATGATACGATAAGGACAAAAGTCCTTGGACAAGGGGCCCATCAGTGGCGTATTTACGGGGAGTAATCAAGTGGATAAATCCCCCCCCCCCATAGGCTGTATACACACAAATAACTATAGTCATCGATCATATTATTTAAAAAATTATTGTTATTTTTTTTTTTTATCAATAATTGATTAAATTTGCAAGAATTAAAATATTATAATATATTTTACAATATTCTCTCATTGGTATCTTCATTTACAAAGTCCATCATATTGAACATATAATCAAAGTAATTTAAGTAATAAACTCTTAAAAAACAATTACTAATCCATTTAATTGTTACGATTATTTTCTCGTAGTAAGTAATTTAATGTTACTAAACAGTAAACTATAATACAATTATTCGAATTTAAGGTTTTCACTGCCTATATTCATCTATATTATTCAATAAATATTATATATAAAGGTACCCAAAGGAAAAAAATGAGATTAACGAGCATGAGTGGCTTAGTGGCTTTATTACGCCTTTCGGTTGAACAAGAAACAGCTTGGAAAATAGATTTTGAGAAAATAAATGTATTTGTGAAAACAAAAGTTAAAAAGAAGCAATTTTAAAAATATTTCAAAATGTAACTTTTGAAATGACACTTTATAATATATAGATATAACAATATATCAAATATATAATGTGTATGATGCTTATAAATTATAGTTAATATTTCATTTATTTTGATTGTTTTAATTTTAATTGTTTTGGATTCGAACGGAGCTTTTATTTAACTATTGATTATTCAAGGATATGATTTTTTTTTTTTTTTTGTATATGAATCCTTCGATATCTAAAATTGTAGATAATGTATAATAGAAAACTGAATTTAATTTCTGCCTTTGAGAGATTAAAATAAAAAATTTCCAGTATTTTACAAAATAATCAAGAAAAAATGAACAAATTAAGGAAAACAGGAATTTTCTGCAAAAATGGTTTTCAACAAAATCATGTTTTGTTTTGTAAAATTAAAATACAAATAACTAAATATACTTGAATTGTTTTCCAAATATTTATATCACTATACTATCTACAATTTTCAAAATACTTTTTGAGCTATTTATAAGTATGAAAATATTAAATTTATTTTATTATTATTTTTTTTCACCTATCTATTTTTGATAAAATATCTTACTGTAGGTATAAAAACGCTTGAAAAATGTCTAAAAAGATTTGTAGTAAACATTTATAAAATATTCAATTTTTATAGTTAAAGTTTGGAAATTTAATACAAGATTCCTCTTTATAAGTAATTCATACTATAACCGTTGATTATAGAATAAACTTTCTATAATCAATGTTATGACAAAAAATCTAAAAAATATACAAATATAATTATTTTTATAGTTCTTTGAAGATCAAATTAGGACGAAATTACATATTTGAACGACGAATAACGTTGTTAATTATTTTGTTATGTAATTCTAAAACATTATTGTAGGGAACTCAAAACTTGTATGTGTTACGTATATGTATAATATGAATTTTATTTTATGCAACAACATTTTTGAGAAATGTAGATTAATTACATATACCTTTTGATATCATTAATTTATTCGCACTATTTTATGGTATGGTGATATTGGCTTAAAAATTAATAGGCTTAAATATATATTATTATAATAATTAATTATTAACAATATATAATAAATACAATTTTTTGGTAAAAATAAAATCAACTTACCGTAATACTAATAATTGTAAAATAAACAACTTTAATAGCTATATCAAAAAACATTTCATAAAACAAATTTAGAGAAAAATGATATAGATTAACTTACCGTTTTTTTCAGAAACATTTTTCTTGTACAATGGTACAACATTGAATTCAAATATAACACATCCATTAAAATTACACTATATAGTGATCCAGTTAAAACTTACAGCATAGGATGGTACTCCCTTAATCACTTTTTTAATTTTTAATTTAATTTTAAAATATTTTTTTGCTGTTACGAAAAAAAAAATGTAATATTATTTTTAAAGGAGACAGGGTTAATCTTAAGAATTCATAAAAAACATATAGTCTAATAGTTTTTTTTTGCCACGGGCTTTGTAAATATTATAACTACCTCATTATATGTAATTATAGACTAGGAATGTTATATTTTAGCTGTATAAACACGTTAGGATTTAAGATTTAAAACATATTTTGGTAAATTGCGTTGTAGGTATGTACTGAATACTCCATTTATAACGTATTATATCGTTGTATATGTATATACTTTACATGCGACTAGAATGTAGGTCTCGAACTCGAAGTCTCATAACTTTATAACGAATTGATTATTTCGTATTATGCAACTATTCGATTTATAGCTAGATAACTAGGTAAGTATATAGTATTACTATAGGTATATACTACAATGTGATATACCAAACGTGCTTATCTTCATTTTAAATTTTATTGGTGATATTTATTTAAGTTTAGATTTTTTGGTGTAATACTTAGGTAACTTAAAAAGTATATCTTATAGTATTATACACTTTATTATTATTATATGCGAAAAAAATGGTTTACCTTGTAAGTCATCAAAGAAAATGTATTTTTAAAAATAGTATAGTTTCAAAGTTATGGATCTTATATAAGTACTTATTGAGGATAATTAATTTATTATTATTAATCGATAATAGCTAATAAGTTTAGAATATATTATGAAGGATATTGGCTGTATAATAAATATTTTTAAGCTATAGTAGATACTAGTAGACTTAAGTACCTAGTAAATTTTTATTAATTATAGTAAATACTTTAATAGTATAGGTACATTTTTAAGATAAATTGATTAAAATTGTATAATTATAAAAATGAATTGAGTTTAATAAGTATATAGGTATTTTACTAAATTGTGAATCTATTTTATATTATTTTTTATAAAACCATAATTATATTCATGACATTAGTATCGAAAAATAAATTTAGAACCCATCAACATTTTCAATAAAATCATCTAATTAACAATTTATGGTAGAAAAAAGTATAAGGTGCTCATTTGAATAAAAAAAAAGTTTATATAACTACAGGACGCTATTTGAGTGGTATAAAAAAATAAACTTAAGTATTTAAAAATTATTATTTTAATAGGTAATTAATATATTATTAAAGAATAAAGGGTGTGTAACACGCTTGGCGAATTACCCCGTATTGGTAGGTAAACGGAAGTTATTAGAAGAGTACGAGGTGGAGGTGTAACAAAATAAGCATTAAGTGAACTTTGACAGGGCTATTCCTTTTGTAGACATGAAGTGTAGGTATATATACATAATATAAAAGTCGTTTTATATTGAGAAATTACCATATTATGATAGCTTTATAGTATAAAGATGGCTATTAATTATTTTAATTTTCAATTTTTTTTTTTTTTGTTTATTGACGAGTACTTATAAATTTAAATTGTGTTACGTAACTATAATATACCCATCGCATTTAGCTTGATATATATTATAATTTAAAATTTATACTATAAAGTGTATAGATAAGTGTTTTATAGAACTTATATTTTATTTTATAAATCAGCACACAATATTTTATTTTGATATATAAATTAGTACAATAGACATTAGAACATGAATTACTATAGTTTTATAAGTGTAAGTACATACAAATATAAATAATTTGAATTGTGTTACATCTACTAATAAAAGTGATTTATTAATTTATATATACGACTATATTATTGTTAATTGTTATCATTTTCTACCATTAAAAGTATTTAGTAAATAATTCTGTATTTATTTATTTATTTTTTTATATGAATTAATTAAATATTATTACGTAATATTTCTTTGATGAATTATTTTTGATTTTCATAATTTTTTTTATTCTGTTGAAGTTTATAGGTATTATTTATAATAATAATTAAGTACTTATAAGCAGGTAGAGCATATATTTTTTTATTAGTTATACACGTCGAATAATGAAAGTAAAGTACAAATTTGTTTTACACTTTCCTAATGTCATATAAAAATTTGATTTTGCTAATTAATGAATATTTAGTATTTATATTTTCTTATGCTATTTTATAGACATATTTCTATATAATAAACGATACAACTTTAATAAAGTATGCAAATATGCGAATATCAACGATCACATTAGATCATTTATTCTATTATTTCCAATAATTTGGTTATTTTTAAAAATTTTGTCAGACACATTGTATTGCAATTATTGGATTTGTCGTGTGTAATTTCGTACGTAAGTTTCAGATCTAATCAATAATTTCTAATTTATATTCTATGAAAAAAAATATGAAAATTTCTATTATTAAAAAGTTTTAAAAAAATGTTGTTTACAATTTTATTTTGCATATTTACCAATTTTTAGTACTATTTTTTATGCTTATTTTTATGTTTTATTAAGTGCACATAAAAGCGCTAAAAATGAACTTTTTTAATGCTTTAACTTTTGAGCCCTGCTTATAAGTCTACATAAAAAATTATTATTTTATAAACTTTACCAGTTATTTTCTTACTTTACCTAATAACTTAATCAAATAAGTATAATACATTTTAATAAACTAAAATTTTCCAATTAATTTTAAAAATAATAGGTATTCTATTAGATAAAACTATGTTTATTCATATCTATAATTTCACTTACTATGGCTATAAAATTAAAAGTCGATAAAAAACAAAATCTTAAATAATATAATAGACAATAATTATAAATAAAAATAAGCAAAAAAATAATTATTGATTCAATAATTTTGTAGACGGTCAAAATTTAAATTAATTGATTAAACCATTACACTTCTAAAGTATGCAACAAGAAATAAAAATAATAAAATTAAGTTTTTAACAAAATCGTTAATTATTTTAAAGAAAATTGAAAGTTACACAGACAATTAACTGAATGATGTATAATCCGTGGGCGGTAATTAAAAATAAATGTGGCAACCTTTTTCTAAAATAAGTTAAATTAATATTTTTTTCTATAATAACTTTAAAGTTTTAAAGTCGAACATTATATCATTTGGTAATTACTAACTTATAACTTAACGTTCTCAACGTTGACTCGGTTAATATTTCCATTAACTAAGTCCACCTTTGTAAATATATCATCATTTATATACCAGACCAGTGCCATCATTTGGATTATGCACTAAGTATCTACTTTCCCCCTTCAGTGTCTATCGGGCAGTTGTTTCCGCTGTCAAAATATTTGCCAACTGCAATAGTCACTTCATATATTATAATTTATAATGTATAAACGACTGTAGACCGTAATGTGCAAACCGCAGGTCGTCAAATTATCAAAATATTATATTTTCTGTGTAGGTAAGTACTTTTACGCAGGTACACATTTTACCAATACGCGTACCTAATCGATTGAAAGTTAAAACCGAAACAGATGATTTAAAAATTTTACGATTACCAGTGTGTACGAAAAAACATTATCAACTATCATGTACAACGCTATAATTTATACCTACCTATACGTACGTCGTATACCCATTAATACTGTGTATATTATAGTAGGTACTTATAATTACAATAATAATTATACGATTTATAGTTTATATATATGCAAAAACGTGATTCATATTTTGGTAATCGTTATATTAACTTGATTGACCTGCTGTTGTGATGGACGAGGGTATAGCGTTATTCTGTAAAGCTGGGTCAATTATATTGTCGCAACGCAGCTGCTGCAGTGACATACTAATATTTGGAGCACGACACGGGTGGGCCAATATAATAAGACGTCGATATATATATATATACATTATACATATACATACATGAGTATATACTAATGTGATCTATGTTTGCTCGCAAATATAAATAGGTGAATTAGGTAACGTGCGCGCGGCGACCCACCCACACGAACTTAAAAAAAAAATAATATATTCACGTCGTAAGTTATATTAATACTATATATGCGCAAGATGGTACCTATAATCTATAAATAGGTACGCGCTACTTCGATAACCAATATTGATGTGTAATAAATTATAATTCATAATAATTTGTATAATATAGATATATTCATATAGCTATGTGTGCGTTATAACTAAAATAGTAAAATATCCATATAGATATTTAATACTGTCTTAGAATCAACTTTACAAGTAAAATGAGATTTTATTTCAAAATGATTTTTGCAATTTCCGAAAGTATATTAGGTAGATAAATGAACATTTGATTGAATGTTTTTTTTTTTTTATATATATGTATAAGTGCAGAGAGAGCTAACATTTTTCAAAATAAAATGGCCTGCTCTCCAATTGCAGGCGATTACTATATTTACATAGTCCACGAATGTACCTACGTACAATTCCATTTGAAGGGTGAAAAATATCCTGGAGACACAGCCAACAGAAGCCCGCTACTCAAATTCGACTATACGTATATACGCAATATATCAGTCTTTATTCTTTACTCATTAGACGATAAACGGAAAACGAGAATACTATACATAGGCTAACCTTTAATAGAGTTGACTGTCTTGGTCAAATTAATTACCAATTTATTAAACGAATTTATCGTCTATGTTCTGATGCTGTGTAAAAGAAGCGTGCATATTAAAATACTAAAATGTTATGAAAATACTTTCATGATACAATTACCTATAACAGTTATAATTAAGTAATAAGTTTATAACCATTCACGGCAATATATTGTAAACATGAAAAACGAAAAATAAGGATCAAAATGGATTTTTCGAATAATGATGGCGTCGTGGCTAAGAATATGAATTGTTGACTATTCTCAGACTATACATTAAAAGTTTATAATCAAAATATGTCAGTAATCGTGTTTAAGAGGAATTTATATGTATTATTTTTAGATCTGGGATTTCGATAAACTAACTTTGAAATTTTTTTTAAAGCTAGCTGTCTTATAACGTGTACGACGTACGTGTATTATGTATTTTTGAATCAAAATAAAAAGTTTTATTTTGTATTTTTAGTCTATTTTAAAGTTTAAAGTTATTTTTTATTTTTTAAAACATTCTAAAGTTTTTGAGATGTATTTAACACTAAAATCTGTTTTTTTTTTAAATCGTTTTCTAAGATTTTTAATTAAAAAATTAACTTATTTGTAACGTGCTAACAAAGGTTTTTTTCTAATTGAATATTATTAATCGTACTTTTTTATAACGCATGACGATTACAAGACAAAAGATTAAATGAAAATAATATTTCCTTTTTACAGATTAAAAGTTTACATAAAAGACTTGAAATGGTTCAGTCCTGCAAAACTTTTTTTAAATTTAATAAAAAATAGTTTTTTAAATAAAAAAAAAATGAACTATTTAAGATGCATTATTTTAAATTTTTAGGATATAAAAACATTATTTTTAGGAAATTCTTAGGGTATTCCTATAAAGCCATAGTATTAGCACTTCTTATAGTAATATCTTTGAGTAAAACACGCAGTGATTGCAGTAAATATGCTTTCATTATACTTTATTATATTTATATTTTATCGGTATCAATCAATTTTACTTTTATAAGAAATAAAAAAATCCCGTGTAAAAAAGTATTAAAATCATGAATTTATATTTTAACAATAAATTAAAAGAAATCCATAGAAAAAGAATAATTCAAAAAAATAGGAAAGGGTTATGACACCTTCGCCCTCCTTCTCGAAAGTATGCTTCTAGACTTTATACATTTATTGGAGTATACCTAAATATTTGATATATAAAAATAAATTAATATTAATTATTTATGTGCAGTCATTAGGTATAGTCTTAGATTAATAAATTTGCAGTGTTGAACTGAAGTATTAATTTAATAATCTAGTAATTAATTTATAACGAGATGTTTCATGTTGTGTATTCCTACTCGATTACAATATAAACGTCGTATAGAAAAGTAGTAAGCTTTCTACAGTTTTTAAAAACTCGAAAAGCTCATAAGTCCCCGTCGGTTTCATTTTCCAGTATTATATTACATTAGCGCCCATTGAAACACAAACTTAAACATAGGTTTGACTCGGCCTTAATCTATCGTGGCAGTAAAATATTGTACGTATCACATTCGGAGGGAGTGTGAGGACGAAACATTTTCCTTCGTAGAGTTTTATATTCTAAAACCCACGTTGGGCCCTTAATGCATTTTCGGACGTTGGACTCTACATATAAACCACACGTCCCCAATTCCTCGTACAATATAACATTATGAGACGTATTTAATATAGAAGAAGTAATTTTTAAAGTATACAAAATATATTTATATATCGTTTTATGACATCGCATGCTTTCATAAATATATTTTATAATAATATATGTAGTATTTATATATACACAGGAAACGGGTTGAGTTAAGTGAACTGCACATTTGATCGTATTTCCTACAGCCCCGAAATTTGTTCTTAAGTATATAATATAATAATAATAATAATAATAATAATGATAATAATAAGGTTCTGACCGACGACCGCCATAATATATATATATTTATATAAGGGTTTTACTATATATAGATAGTTAGTATTTGTATTTTTAACGATCCGCGTAGCATAAAATTGCCATTCGCCCGTCTAACCTAAGTATAGCGTAAATCTAATATATCTAATATAATGTGTATATATATATATATACGCATAAGGTCGGAAGATCGGCGGTCGCGGGATCGGGTTTCTGTTATGTTTTCGGCTTTTGCGAGCGCGGCGTCTTCGCTAATTGTTTTTCAAGTTCCGAGGCTAAGATGACAATATTGTAGCGACGACCCCCCACAATACACATTATTGTGTACACACTACACACACACACGCCCGCGTCATCTCGGACGGTCGTAGAAATATTACGCAATCCAAACACGGTCGTCGTCGTCGTCGTCGCCGCCGTCGCCGCCGCTAAGTTGTTTGCACAGACCCGATCGTCAAATTTTTCGCGAAGGGTGTCGTCTCTCGTGTGCGAGGCGGCGACTTTGTTATTATTATTATCATCATCATCATCATCATTATTATTATTACTATTATTATTAATATAGGTACACGCGTCTTTGTGCAACGTCTGTTCATAATGAAATTGGCGCCATGCGACGCGAATCGGCGTGGCGCCCGCCACCGTTACAGACGACGACGACGACGACGGCCCGAACGCCCGCACCGTCGTGTGCCGTGCTTTGTACGGCGGCGACGGCGGTGGACGGCGGTGTCGGACCGGCGGCGCGGCCGAAACTCAGCTGTTCGCATTATCAAATTAGAGCGCCGCCCCGAACGGCAGTTGTCACTACTGCTGCGGCCGTGTGCGTGCGTGAGCGCGCGGAATCGATACTATCGCCGATAATACGTCTCGGCGCCCTCCCGTCCACCGCGCGCGAGCTCGCCGTACGCGATTTTCGATTGTTCCGCCGTGACGGGCGATAGCGCGACCCCGCCGCCGCCGTTGCCCGTCGGCGGGCGGAGTGTACGTGAAGGCGGTGGGAGTGATGGCGGTGGCGGCGGCGGCGGTGGTGGAGGTCGTCGAAAATCGAGAACACGCATCGAAACCGTCGATTGTGACCGTCGCGTCGGCGGGGCACTACACTCTCGGCACCGCGACGTAATCCGGTGGAGGTCGGGCGGGGAAATACCGGAAAACGGAGTGCTACAAACATCGATAGGTGACGGCGCCCGTGACGCGCGAGTGTGTGCGGTGAGAAGGAAAAAAAGGATGTGACCGGGAGCATTACGAAAATGGGCGCCCGCGGTTGATGTCGGTCGGACGGTCGGAGCAGCAGCAGCAGAGCTATTATCAATTCAGTCGCCGCGTTCTTTGTACCTCCGCCGCCGCCGCCGCCGCCGCTCCGGAGAGACCGTCGACGTACGTCTACGTACGCGGCCGCCGCGGTTAGTAGTCGGACGGCATACAATGGTGCGTTACGTCCGCCGCCGCCGCCGTTGAATGTCGCGCGCGATAATATTTTTTAAAAAAAATATTAAATTATTCTCTCGCGTCGTTTACCGCCGAAAAAAGGACAGCGCGCGCCTTCCACTGCAGTCCTGTCGTAATAAATTATAATTAATATATCGGTCGGTTCTGAAGACACGAAACATAAAATTAATAAATAAACAAATGAATAAATTACTGGAATTAATTTACACCGTCTTCGCGTTGTAATACCTACCAAATTTTGCTGCCCGTCAATGCATTTATTTCCACGGCAATAATAATATTATTCAATATTATAATATTATTATATTCAAGTATAATATATGTTCGTGGTCTGCTGCGCCTGAGGAGGTAAGGTGTCGTTGAGATTTTGAGATTTTTTTTCTCTCCATTTGTCTTGCCGAAATCCGAACCCACACTTCCGCCACAATGATCGGTGTCGAGAAGAAAGATGATGGCGACCGCTCTACCGTGTCGATGGACCAGACATTTACGGGAACCATACGCATCAAGCTCTGCGAGGCGTCCGGCTTGCGGCCCACTGACCTGCAGACCCGTCTTAAGAACATGTCTTTTGTGAAGTCTGAAGATCCATTGCTGGACGCATACGTCAGTATTGACGTCGACGATAACATACTGCTTCGGTCATCCACTGTGCCCAAAACCTATGATCCTGTCTGGAACGAGTATTTCACCCAAGACGTTCACAATGCCCACCGATTGGGCTTAACAGTGTTCCACGATGCTGTTATTGAAGACTTGTTTGTGGCCAACTGTAAGCTATCGTTCAGTGAACTCATTCAACGTGAAATTTCAGAGGATCAAGAGTTCTGGGTATGTATTTTACTCTATATTGTGTTATAATTTGGTAATATATATTTTTTTTAAATACCTAATATCTATTTCATATAAATAAATTGATTGTTAGATCCAATTATAACTTCTACTTGGTTTAATATTAGATATTTTTATTTCTACAATTAGATAGGTATTATATTTTTTTGTTAGGTACGAGTTAAATTGCTACAGTTAAAGATAAGTGAAAGAATAGATACATTAATAATAAAATAATAAATAATAAATATTAAAAGATTTAACTATTTACTGGATTTCTATCAGTATTGTTGCTTATGCATTGCAAGAATTTAAACAATATTGCCATTGCTTACTTTATTACCTAATATTATAGAATGAGTAATGCCACATGTATGATTTCTATAAATTTCCTAATGTTTATAATGTGTAGGTATATAGATTTTGATTTGAATAAATATTATGTTCATTACTGTTGTAATTTATCTAGCGTTTTGATATTGAAGTATATCAAATTAAAACACTACTAAAATGTATTATAAGAAAACCATTTAGGTCAATATTAATTTTAATATTACCTAACCTAAAGCTTTATGAAAAAAAGTCTCTTCTACTGTCTATTTTTGTTTTTGTTTTTGGTTTAAAAAATAACTCTAAATAAATATACTAATATGAATATTATATGTATTTCAACTTTTATACTGATATTAAATTTTTTGAAAATTATCTAAATGAATCATAATAACAGGTAGTACTTGCTAATTAAAGTTAAAACTTTAAAGCTTATAATTAGTTGAGTATAAAAAAAAGATTTTAAAATGCCACATAAGTTTATTTAAACTGTTATATAATTTAATACTCAAAAAATATAAATGTAGAAATTTTTATCATTTTATTGGTTGTATGTGTATTATTCTCAAATTGTGTAATACCTTAATATTAATTACCTTGGTCTCTGATACTGTTAACTTATGTAATAATTATATAGATATTTTTAGCACAAATATAATTTTTATTCAACAATATAACTGATTCATTGTTATATTAAAAATAAACTACATTGCTTGAATAAATTAATTTTGGGTGAGCAATTTTTGTTATGTATCTACCAACTTTTTTTTTACTTGTCAAGAATGTATCGGATACATTTAAAAAGAGACCGATACTTCAAAGACATTTGAAAACACATTTATAGGTATTTAGTGTAATATTTAGGTATAACTTACAGTTAAAATTTTCATTATTTTTTTTTTTTATAATTTATTTAATATTGCTATTAATTTAAGTGATTCAGTGATACAAAAAAATATATAGATAAGTACATAATCAATTAAACTTATATTAATAATAATTAACATTTTAATATCTAATAACCTCTGTTGTTTTGAAAATGAATGGTAGGTAATTAGAACATAATATTTATTGATCAACAACATGTATTATAACTACTTATTGTAACTATTATTTATTTATAAAAAAGGCGGTGGATGTCTCATAATTGGTTTCAATGTTACCCTTTTACATTTAATAAAATCAATAAAAGTTTTTTTTTAATTTTTAATATAATATACATTCATAGAGGTTGTCATTTTAAAGTTATAATTTTGGTTTTGTAGCAATAACTATTTGAATAATGAAATAAGCAAACACCTGTAACAAAAAAGAGTTAGTATATATTATAGTTAGATATACAAATATTATAGTTATCAAAATAATTTATTTCAGATCAATTTTTTGATAATTCTTAATTCTGTAACAAAGATGTTTGTGTTATGCGGTTGTCTGCTACATGAAATAACTATTTTTCATAAACTTAAAATATAAAGTATAATTAAACTAACGATAGGTTATTTTCAAATGAAAAGTGGAAAATTGTTGGTAATAACCTATAGTTGGTATCTGAAATTTAATGTTATAAGAATATATGTATTCATTTTTTTTTTTGCATATACCTAGTTGATTTTTTTTGGCATAAGATGTTATCTACCTATATTGGGTTATTATCTTTTTTTTTCATATTTATTAATTAAATACTTAAAACTGAATTCATAGAAATTTTATTCATAATTTACAGCTCTTTTAGATATTGTTTATGTTTGTATTTATAATTCTTTATTTTGGTGAATTCAATTATTACTTAGTTTGATACTTACTATCAGATGCACTCTCTGTTATAAGGCTACATTTACTTAATTATCTATATACTTATTTTATATATTTTGTTTTTTTAATTGAAAAAAAATAGGCTATAAATTACATTTTCAAAGTATAGAAATATTAAGTACTTATATTTTTCTCTTATTATTTTAGGTATCAAAATTAGGTAAAATGGCCTATAATTTATACCTAAACATATAATATTTTATTTTAAAAATTTATCTTTTTTATATTTTTAAATTTATAATACTTTTTCTTAGTATATGAGTCAATAATAATTTTTAATTTAGGAGTTTTGCCAATATTTAATATTTTATGAGTTTTAAAATTTATAAGCAAGAAAAATATTACAAATTGTAAACATTAAACAAAATTAATATTTTAGATGAAAAGGATTATATATCTAGTTATAACGATATTTACATGCCATGACGTATCAGTATGTATAAGTACTTATACTCATATTCTTAAAATATATCTATATGAAGTTCTAATAATTTAAACACTGTTAATCATGTAAACACTTTTAAACTTTATTAAAGTTGTTGGTGATAATTGATAAATTAAATTAATTTACTTGATTGAGTTATACTTAGGTATACCAGTTCTACCAATGAACTATGAATAATAATTAATAACATAAATATCAAAGCTTCAAGTATTTAAGTTTATAGTTTTAACTATAGTATTTTATTACCTAAAGACATTAATATTACAAAATATGTTATTTGAAACATAAAATGTATTAGTACTGGTACTTATTATAATTCATATCATGTTATTATTTATCAATGTACTATTGTTTATTTATATTCAACAAACATATTTTAAAGATGATGGTATAACATTACCTTAAAGTAGGTATGTTTATACAATAGGTACTATAAATTATGTTAAATGTCCGATGTTTAAATGCATAATTGAGTTATCTAAAAATTGTAGCAAACATTTTTATTTCTATATAAAAGTATTAACTGTTTATTAATAAGATATTGAAAATAATATTGATTATAAATACACAAATAGATCCATAATTCAATCATAATAGAAAGAACAAATCAAAAATATTGTTTTATGGATATTTTTCTTATTAGGATAAATTAAATTTATAATTATTTACAATTTATTTAAAATAATCTAATTATATTTATTTTTATTTTTAAATTTATTAGTAATCATTAACAAATTTACACAATTTAATAATCAATATTTGTATCGATTAATTGAGATTAAGAATAAAAAGAGTTGCTAGTTAAAATATTATTTTCTCAAGTTTCAAGACTTATTCAAGTGTAACTTTTGTAATTACTGGAAAGGTACCTATATGCTTTTGAATAAAAGTTCCAAAAGTTGTATTAAATAACTTAGTTCATCTAAAAATAATAATTTAATATTCTTTTTAAAGAGGTATTGTTACATTTTTAATTGTTGGTACCCATTTATCAAAACCCATGACATTCCATATATTCAATTAAAAAAAAAAGTAATAATAATTTTTCTTTCTAATTTCTTATTTTATGAGTTTAACAGTACCTATCTAATTTGTTTTAAGAAATTTTAAAGTTTGAATTTATTAAAAATATAGGGTTTTTAAGAGCAGCTCACGTTTTATAACTTAAAAATATATAAACAATTAGTAAACCAATTTCTTTCAAACATTCAAAATTTTATTTGAATTTAATTATTTATCACCCCTTTTATATTATTTAACATGAAAACTCGATCTTGAGCCAGAGCCGAGAGTAAGTAAAGCGAGATGAATGTCTGGGAATCCCTGAAGTTTATATAATATTAAATATTTTCCATTCAAGTACAATATTTTTGCTGATTGAGTTGAAGTTTGATAAAAAATAATCAAAATGTTTTTTTTTTTAATTAATATAAAGATTAAAATAAAATGTTTGTAATATAATTTATTTAAATGAATTCGATACAGTTAAATCTAAAAATAATGTCTATACAATTCATTTGCTCCTTTATTAAAAAGAAAAAACAAATTAACCCTTTGCCGTAAAATTGTTTGATAATATATTATAACCATATAGGTAGCAAGTGTACGACGTACTTATATAATATTATTAAAACTTCCAGAAGAAATTGATACTCAAAATTGAGATAAAAATACAGTATCATATATAAATATGTTTTACAGTAGATATTTGATTTTTTATATTTTTTGTGACATGTATGTTATATATTCAGTTAAAAAAAATCGAATGTCTAGAAGCAACAAGGTGATAACTTGTCACTCTATCTATACCTTTTTTAAATTATTCAAACGCATTTTTGATACATTTTCTTTTATGCAAGGTCTCGTATATTATCAAATCGGATTTATACCTACCTACTTCGATATATTCAGTTATTTCTACTACATTTTGGGCGTACCTATTGGCTATTATTATGTATTTTGTGTTTTGTGATTTGATTTTGCTGAGAAAAAAATAAATCTTTTTTAATAAAAGTGTAAAACGTTTATGTTACATTACCTATTAATAACAATCGATATTATTATTTTGAAAAAATCATAAACATTATTTTCAATGGTTTCTCAAAATTAGTTTCTTTGAGATTAATTATATACATATTTCATAAGTAATAATGAAATTGAATATACGAAATAGCTGTTTATTGATTTTAGCAAAAATTAAATGGCTTCATTCATATTAGTTTTGACAGAAATGATGTATGAAAAAACTGTTACTTATATTTCAAAAGTAAATGATTAATGTTGTGAATGCAGAATGAATTTTTCATAGATTTTTTAAATTGTGGTTTTATATAGCTTCACGTTATTTTATGCGTCGTGCTTTTTAAAAATTAATTGCAGTTCCAAGAAATACATTTTTATTTAAAAGTAAACACCTAAATCGCTGCTGTGAATAATTTTAAACATCGAAAGTATAGCTGTTTAACTTGAATGCAAAATTAGTTGGGTGGTTAGGCAAGTATTATATTCAACTGAAAAGTTGAAGATTTCCATCCCGTCGATTTAGATTTTTTTTATAACTCCAATAAAAATATAAAAGTTCTCTTTTTTAATTTTTACGATATCTTAATTTTTTTTACTCAATATAAAATCTTACCCTCTCTTTGACAAAACTTATCCAAGCTGAATATAAAATTATTATCGATCTTTATCAACCGCAATAAAGTATAAGTTAACTGTATAATTAATTTAATCAAAAAAAAAAAATAATAATAAAAAAATATGAAAACATGATTGCTTCGTTCTTGGAAAGAATTGCGGAAAAGTCGAAAAAATCATGAAAATGTCATGAAAGTTGAGATTATTTTACTGAAAACTTGAAATAATTCTCAACATTATTTTAATTTTCTTATATGTATTATGATTATTATTTTTATTACCATATTGTATAAAATATCACGCTTTTAAACGTATACGGTGCAATCTATAAATACCGAGCACTCTCGATCGCCGAAATTTTGTCCGTTATTTAGAGGGGGAAAAGATAAATAAAAAATATATTAAAAAAATTATATACTTATAAGTACAGTGAAACCTCTAAATACTGGACACTCTTGGTTATGGTTCACCACCATGGAAGCGTAAATAACAAAATTAACTATTTAAAAATGTATCAAAAACACGATATACTTATTTAGTTGTATAACATCATTTATAATATTATAATACTTTATTTAAATGTATACAAATTCAGTTATCGAATTCGAATAAGACGGTAATTTCTACTATAATAATATACTAATGTATAAAAATGAAAAATGTATATTGTAATAAAATATATAAGTACTTCGATAATAATAAAATTACGGTAAAAACTAAAAATTATCATAACATAGCCGTAAAAGTGACCATTATTTAGACATTTTTCTATAGATTAACACTGATAATGTTCCAGTTTCCAAAAAAATGTACTATTTACAGGTGTCCGTTAAGGGGGGTTTCATTGTATACATTTTTTATTTATAATTTTTTGCACTAAGTAGATACTACTTCATATTATACAATATTACATATTTATGTATATAAAAATTATCCGGTTACAATAATAACATACTAATACGTTCTTATCTCCACCATAATAATGCTAACCATATTTATGGTGTATGATGTTTATGTATGATTATAATATGTGTGTAGCTAACATGGCGTAGTAGTAACTATTAGTTACTTTGTATATAATAAGTATATTGCAGAGACTATATACGTAGAATATATTCATATTTGGAGGATTCTTTTGATGTTTACGCGCATGCGGTCAATTCCCGAAAAGTCTGCGTGTAACATGAAAAAGCTACTTACAAGAAAAATCCTAAACATAATTGGGCCTACTATAAAAACAAACAATTAATAACACATGTTATTATATTTTTCTTAGGTTACCCATATTTATGAATAGAAGTCATCTACTTATATATAGGCCTTCATCGCGCGTACCCATTGCGTTGGCGCGTTGCTTAAATTGTATTCGTGTACCTACCTACGTGTTTAGTATTTGTCTTAAAAACATTGCGATATAATTGGAAAATAGCTGGTATTATAAACAGATGGATTCTAAAGTGTCGAAATTCTGAAAAAGTAATTACAAACAAGTAAAAGAAGCAGACTACTACATTCGTTTTGACAGTTGCCTACCTGGTTTTTTGCACGTTATTTACGAGTCCAGGAGCGTATACATCATCAGGTGGCGGGAAGAAGGGTAGCAATTCATCTCTTATATTATATTGGTATATATAAAGATAAATCGAAACGTATTTTAGTATTTTCTTCTGTAGCTATTCTGTTATTTTAAAAGTAAACAATGGAATTAAAAAAAATTTATAAAAAAACAGACAGTCAATAATATTTTGTGTCTGTCTACACTTAACGCTGTGCATAATGACTATTAATATAAGTCATGTATATAGGTACCTATAAAACATTTTTATAACCGTCAATTTTCAAACACATTTCAAAGTATTATATACAAACAACAAAATTGTTTGGTAAAATATTTTTCAAGATTTTTTCATTCTTATTTTATTTATTTGCCATCTCAGGTTAACGTGTTATTCTTAAGTGAATATGGCCAATAGCTATTGGAGTGTATATTATTCAATGATTATGTCGGTCGGTAGAACAAATTTTATAAAAATTAAAAATTAATTATGTATTTTGTCACTTTTTACGAGTAATTTTTATGACATTAAAAATTTCTTAAACGCATAATTGTATACAAACAACAAAATCAATTATATACTTTAAATATCTACAGCTTTTACATACATAAATTACGGTACTCTGTACTATTATTTATTTTTTGAAAATATTGGTGGTTTAATCATTAAATTTGGTTTATAATACTTGATCAACTTCGACCCTCTAATTTTAATTGGAATATATTAAATTTACTATTACTAATTATGAATATATAAATATATTTATTTTTTTTTTGATCTTTTACTACAATTTTATATTTTATTATACACTTTAATCGAAAATTTTATTTGACACAAAATAAAACTTTTCATTCGTTTTTAGAATGACTGCTGAGCATTTATTTTGATACCTATTATTTTTTTAAACTATTAATGAATTTACTTAAATTTTAGTAAACCAAATTTTTTGCATCAAAATTTACTATAAAAAATGTCAACAATTAAAAGAATAAGATTGATTTTATTTATTGGTACAACAAAGTGTTTATGAAAATTAAAATTCTATAAAACAATTTACCATTAGGTAATTACCGTAACAATAAAGTGGCATTATTTTATTTTTTTCATTTTGATTTATTAATTTTTAATATTCATTAAAAATCCAAGCCTAACCAAAATCCTAACCTAACGCAAGATCCACACAATGTAAAATTACATAACAAATAATTTAAAAACACACATATATAAATAAACAATTTTTAAAAATGTTTAATAACACACATTATTGTTGCGATTTGACTGTGGAAAACGAACGTAAGCACAAAAAACATTTCCATTCTACTGCAGACATAATTTTTTTAATTTTCTTACTAAATAATGTCAATTTGTTATATTAGCTGTAGTAAAGGAATCTGAAGATTTAATTCAATAATTCCAATAATATAAAGCTGTAATTAAGGATAACGATGATTAGAATGTAGGCCAATAATACATCTTAAAATAGTGTTTTCATAAAATCAACAATGTTCTTTTATTGACTCAATTGGTAATTGCGGAAACGAGAGTACGATTGACGGACTGACATTACGAAACGCGGTATTACTCGGTTTATTATAATCATTACTGTATTTCAAACGAGAACTTAAAAAATGCAAAATAATACTTTTATTTATGTTCTGAATCTATATAATAATATTTAACTTGCGTCAAGTTACGAATAAAAATTATTCGTTTCTCAGGATTATTTTGCGTAAAAACATTTTTTCCTCAAAGTTAATTTGGATTTTCTCGGGGTATCCGTGGCTACTGACTGTTTCAGAATTAAATTAAATTTGATCGGAATTATGACAACGAGATAAATCGCTATATTTGATAAACGATTTTGAACGGAACTCGGCGAAAATATCGCACTATACTCGCATATTTCTTTAAACGTTTTCGTCTTTATTCGAGCTTGCGGAAAGTATGCCGCGTGACAATTGAAAAATAACCTCTTCAAAAATATCATTTATACTTGATTTCCGATCGTTTAAGGTGCTCGTGTAACTTTTTGAATGCTCCTAAGTGTTTGCGGAAAAAGATAATAACAATAAAGACGGCTGTAAAACCAATAAAACAAATATATCGCGTTATAAAATCAATAACTTCTTTGTTGCAACCCTTTAATACAAATTAAAAAAGGATATTTAAAAAAAAAAAATATTTAATGATAACGGCTATGTAACTGACGAGTAAAATAATAAATTTACGTTCCGTATTTTTTGCATAATAGTGGTATTTTATTATTAAAATTATCTACATACTTAATATATTTTTGAACTTTTTTTTTTACTGTTCCCGAGTTCGAATTCGGTTTTTCTTTATAAAATTTTAATCTATTTTTAAGGAAAATAGTTTCATTTTTCCATTAGGCTTAAATGAATTCATGTAAAATCAACTTCAGTGGAAGTGTTGTTTGACATTTAAATCGTTTTTAATATAAAAAAGTAAACTACTATTTAATTTACATTTTAAAATTTGTTTTAAAACAAAAACGTACTTATCTTAATTCGTAAGCAATATATAGGGGTTTTTTGTTGTCGATATAATTTCATTAATTCCTAAATAAATAACGCGATATTGAATCCATTTATTATCTCGTTTATACGTTTATATTATACTTAGTTTGGAAAGTATAGATGGTGTATACATGTATACATATTATAATACGCATATAATCAATGTGTATATAATATATACATCAAAGTAATTTTATTTTTAATTCCATGTTATATAAAAAATATTCCTACGAGTGAACTGTAGCCGATTTATAATTAAAATCAAATGCTAAATTTATATCAAAAGGTAAACAAAAGACCGTTATTGTTTATGTATATATTGTCGATGTGTATATTATACCTTTTGTCTCTTAAAAAAAAAAAATATAAATAAAACTCTACCTATTACTATATGCGTGTACCGTACCTTTACTCCATGCGTACATTGCGAATAAATATCGATTGAGACCCAACAGTCTTTAATATCACATCCTAATGCAAAAATACTATTTTATCGTTGAATTTGCATTCGTTTATGCTGTCAATCAATGAAGTTTCTATATCTTTTTTGCAGGATTTTTAAAAAGGTCAATAAAATTTAGTGGCATGCGAATGCACACATATTGAAAAGGGTTAACGGTTAAGAATAATATTTTGAATTGTAAAATGTTTCCTGTGACCTTTATTACTACAAAATATAACAACACAGCACAGCATCTCGAATACCTTTGGAACGGAACGCGTGTAGGTTGTAGGATCGGGGGTAGGTGCATTACATTCCTGCTCGCAAACTTCATAATTTGTTATTTATGTTTTATTCATCACAATACGAAATAGAATATAATACGAGTGAGTTACGGTGTGTAAATATTTAAAAAAAATCTTGTAGATAAATACAAAGACCAATTAATATTTAATTTGAAACATTAAATAATGTGAATAAAACAAATGTTGAATTAAGTGTTATAAAAAATTTGATGATTTAAAAATAATTTGAGATTCGAATAAAATGTTCAAAAAACTGGATAAAATGTGGAGAATTTATTATCGGATCAGATAGTTCTTAATTTAAGTTGAACAATACGCTGTTACATTATTGTTAACAGTAAAAAAAATAATTTCAATTTTAAATTAAATATTTTATTCGAACTTAGAAGTTGAATTTTTTTTTATCTTCATAACAATGAAAAATAAAATAAAAAACAATATATCACAATTGAAACATGTTTCATACATATTTTTATCACTAGAGTATAAAGTTTTCACTATTTAAAATATACTAAAATATAACTTCTCTTCTTATAATTATTTTTCTTGTTTTAATTATAATATTTAGTATATATGATTTTCTTTTTTATTATTTCATGTCATAATATCGTCTATAATTATGTTCCAGCTATGTCATCATAACTACTGTATGGGAGTAGTAAAATGCACAAATACGTACTAGCTATATTCGCGGCCAACCAGGCTTTAAAAATATACATTGTACGATATATTTATAGCCGTGTGGAAATAAGAAATGTAGTTTTTATATGGTTATTGAGCTGAACCATGTACTTTATTTTGTAATAATCAATCTGATACGGAATTAAATTTATTAAAATCGGTCGTGCCCCGTCGGGAATATTCCTGGTTTTTCCCGGCGGTCCAATTCGATTTAGAATTACATTTTATTGTATTATCGGGAATTGGAGTATACAATAATATGATTAAAAATATTGATTCATTATTTTATATATTTTTACTATATTAATTTAAAAACAAATTGCAAGTTCATGAAAATATTAATATTTTTTAGACGTAAAACTTTTTAAAATTAGTAATTAGTATAAAAACTTCAGGTTTTGTTGGTATAAGATATTTATCTTGGTTATAACTTTGCGTTTCAAAGTTTTGACGAATGTTATTAATTTAGTAGAAGTTCCAATAACTATATAATATGGTTTACACTCGTGATCATGTTCTGATTTATATTATTATCCATGTATATCAGCTTGATACTATATTTAAATTTAACTAAGATTAAGTTGCTCATAATTCCTTGAATTTGCAGTGGTTCTAAAAGCTAAAAGTTCAAAATTGCTGGATCAAAACTTTATCCCTTTGCGTTCAAAAACAATGTTTCATTAAAAGTTTTACTTTTATACCGCGTTTATTCGCTGTCATAATCAAATACATAGGTCTATATATGCTTACCTGAAGGTACAACTTACTCAAATTACTGCATTAATTAATATTCATATTAGGTAACGTCTATTATGAGGTGTACGAATATTTTCAAGTGCTGTAGGTATAGTGTTTGAAGTTCGATAGTTATTTCAAAAATGTCAATTGGTTGTATATGTTTTATTTTTAACTGATTCAACTTACAATTTGGGAAAATGAGTAAATTTAAATCGCTCGAACGTATCAGAGGGGAGCTAACTTTATTTCACTAATACACATTTTAACTTTTGTCGATAATATTATACACAAAATTAAACCCAATTTACACTTTGAACCGCGTGTCCGTTATCTATCACTTGTCGTGGAAAACTCAAAAGCCAAATAATTTCATGTTACTGTACCTACATATTTTAAACGTTTTGAGTAAATTAGTTTTTGAAATGCTTTGGAAAAAATAAAAATGCACAAAGTTTATTAATTACGACTATAAATATTTAATTTGAATTCATATAATCAAAATGCTTGAACGTAGGTACCTATCGTGAGCGTATTCGGCGTGGTTTTCTTCTTCTCATATTTCGTGTTTATCGCGAAATAATAAAAGTTTGACAATTCTGACACGCTCAAAGCGTAGAATTTGTACATTAAATTCCAGATCAAAGATCAAGGTTGTACGTAAATACTTTCGGAGAACTTAAACTATAATATTGTATACCAGTACACTGCGGTAAATGTATAAAGGGTGTAAGTATATACCTACGTATGCTCTCCTAAGGAATAATAAACTGTGCGTAGGTACATCTGATTTTATAAAGTTAATTAAAATAACAGATTTCAATTTAATTACCTGAGTGCTTTAGACACATAATAATTTTTTTTAAATTATTGTTTTTTTTTTCGGCGTAGGTGAACGGGATAATATCTCTCATACTTTCGTTTCTATAATGAATCTATCCAAATTCTGATGTTTTAGTATGAATACTTACTTAAGGACTATGTTTTCAATTAGTTATTAAGATTTAAAACATAATTTTAAATATTAAGGCTAATATCTATTATATTATTCTTTAAAAATAGTTTTACAAAAATATGAAATTAATATATTATATAGTACTTAGTAAATCGGAATTAATTATTAATAGATTAACATTAATCAGTAAAATTTATAAATCATCTTAGCACCCTCATCTTTAAAAATCCATTATCATGGGTCTATTGTTTTTAATACACGCGTTACTTATGCAATAACTCAAAAACTATTAGTTCGAATTTCGATTTAGATACATAAACATTTTCGAAAAAAGTTAACATTGTAAACATTTCACAAGAATGATCATTCTCATTTGAAAAAATATATTTGTGTCGACAATGGCTGCAGAATGAGTGTTGAATAGTGGTTGTAAAAATCCAAATACTTTTAAAGAACGGTCTTATTAATATAATGCACTTGAATATTTCAATAACTAGAACTTTAATAAGTGCATTGTTAAACGAAAAATAGAGGTGGCTGTTAGAAGGGCGGTGTGTAAGCATATTTGTCGAATAATCCTGTGTAAGATATTTTATATACAACTACAACAGTCACCAAACTGCAACACAATTAGCTCCGGATCTACAACATATAGCACAAACGAATTTGCGTTCATTTTACAACGTAGTTTTACGCGAATTGCGTCTCTGTCATTTTAACGGCGTGTCGTATATAAACAGTTGTAGTAGTCTGGACGTTTTTATTAAATAATAACCAATTGCCTTTGCAAGCTTCGCGCATAAGATTCCGCGCAGGGGTCGACGGCAGAGTGCCGTAGCTTTTCCGAAAAGTTATGAACGCGCGCTTGCGTCAAAATTAAGGGTAGTTGTTATTATATTATTATGTATTACATTATTTTGTATACCGTTATTAATTATTTTCATCGCGCTCGGCTATGTTTGTTTTATAATTATTATTATTATGACTATGTACCCTACAGATTTCGTGCGGGCCAAATTAAATCAGTAAATTGCATGCAAAACGATAAAAACGGATCAAACGCAGGTCCAACCGTCCGCCTGTGTACAAATTGAATATATATAAATTGTACCGCAGCTCTATAGTGATATCATATATATCCAGGGGGGTGTTATGGGATTTTTATTTCTCCCTTGAAAATTGTTAATCAATTAAATAGCTGTTTAATGTTCTAGTACGGTTATTAATATAAAATATGTGTATAAAAAATACTACGTGTGTTTTTAAAACTATGCATTTCATAATACATCAATAGAAATAATTTAATAATAACACCAATTGCTATATCAATATCTTACAATTTTCAATTTTAGACTTATAAATTTTTTAATTTTGATAACGTTTTTAATAGTAATGTCTGTAGTGATTATACCGATCGCACCGATGTTACAGTGTTGTGATTTGTATTAGCGTTTTATACCTTCGGTGAAATGATCAAAGAATTAAAGAAAAACATTTTAGTAAATGAACCTATCAAAACGTTTAAACAAAAAATTAATATACATTATTTATATAGTCTTAAGAAAGATAATTATATTTGCATGTTTAAACTTCTACTCTAGTCGTAAAAAAATTGTAAAAGAAGTAATAAAATGTATTATTATAATAAAAACCACATAAAATTAAGTATAATTTAATTTGTTACATTTTGTTTTCAAACTCCTCTAACCCCCCTCCCCCCAAAAAATTTAGATACGCTACTGATATCATATTTTTATATATTCGAACATTTTGCGATAAAATATTATTATTACGATTATATAATAAACTGTATAAACGCACACTTTTATTAAACGCCCGGAGGCTGTGCCGTTTCAAATAATAATCTTCCGTTTGTATATTTATTCGTAAAAGTAGGTTTACTTGTTTCGATATGTATATATACAAAAAAAAAAAGTGAAACGCTGGTTATTATTTGTTTAATTAATTGTGTCCGCTGTAATTTAAAATCCACCTATCGCAAAGTAAATACTATCAAGTGGATGATGATGGTGGGTGGCAATCGGTTTACCAGCTAATGATGAATATAATATTGTTATATTATTATTATAAAATATATATCGCTTAATCGAAATTCTCTCTGCGGGTCGTGTGTGCCCCATGCCCACTGCCCTCTCGCTAGCACAGATTTTTAACATTTAATACGTGTATCTAACGTAATATAAAACGCGTAAAAGACGTTCTATACGTCCAAATGCTTATATATTATATTATGCGATAAAATTTGAAAAATAAAATGATATCACGCGTGCATGAGGCCTGTCATACGAGTTTTTATCGATGCGGGAAATCACGGCTTTATTTATTGATTGCCTCGCCATAATGCTATAATGTAGTATAACATTTTTATTTACTTTTTTTTTATTTTATGATTATTATAAATAATGTATTATTGCTCGTTCTCGAATTATCGAAACCTTATTTGATGTGTTAAAATGAAATAAAAAATAGTCGTAATTATTTATTTTTAATATTGCCTCACCGTCCACCCCTAAAATTGAGTTTGACTCTACCCTGCTCTATTGAAGATAATATTAACCGCAGAATACAGTATATATATATATATATATATGTATGTATGTATGTATGTATGTACTATATCGAAATAATGCGTGTTTATACTTATTCCGTACCCGTGTGCTTTAATTAATTTAATATACATATAACTAAAAGTTCTATGGAGCTACAATATGAACTTAACATGGTGAAAAAAAGTTAATTTATATTGTTTATGATTACCTACTGGGTCACAACTTATAAGTATAGTGTGTAATTGTGCAGATACTTTCAAATAATTATTGGTTTATCTTTGTTTAAAATCGTGTGTACAGTATGACGGTGTCTACAGCACAATAATCATTAATTATATTATATATATCAGTATATTAGACGAATTACTTTATTTAACTATCGTTGATTTTAACTTTCCATATTAACTTTGAAGTTACTGAAAAACCTAAGTTATCATAACAATGGTCACTTAAGCTAGTTAAATTAGTAAGTTAATTACGAAATTAACTACTATATAACTAAGTTAGAACGTTTTAAACAAACAACTATATTTAGTTTAGTTAATATACCCACGTTTGAGTATTACACCTAACCTAACCTGGCCTACGTGTAATGTGCCGATATATTTTAAAAGGTTATTTCGCGTCAAAGTTTTAAATTTAAATTAATAATGAAAAAACTCGTCGAGATTACCATTTGTAAATAAATTGTTGAATTAGTTTTGATACGCCCACGCGCGGAGACGGGTGTAACGCGTGCGGAGTTTATGTTTATCCGCTTCTCTAGAACACGGGAGACTATAGGAAATTATATAGCAAATTCTAAAAGCACTAAAAAGTTAAATATTTTTGCAGAGGAATGCACATTACGTGTACATACATTACATCGTAATATTTACACCCACAGATTTAGTGCATACTCTAAGTGAATTCAATTCAATTTGCTTAAAAATGTAATTGTAACTGTTTTCAACAGGTAAATTAAACTCTTGTTAAATAGGTACCTAATATTTTAAATTACTATTCGATTATTTTGTTCTCGCACATAAAATTTCAAACGAATTTTTAAGCAAAATAAAAATAAAAACTTGATTTGGAACTTAAATAAATATTGTACACAAACAAATCAGTTTTATTATAAACAATTTAGTATATTTGTTGGTATTTGTAGTTTTTATCTTACATATTTAGTCTACAAGTTTTTAAATTTTATCGCCGTTCACTAAATAAATGATTAAAAATATACTAGTAATATATTTCGATTAAAATTCTGACGTGTTGTGTATAAATAATGTATTAAAATACTTATAACAGCGTAAATTTAAAAAACGTGGATTTTAGAAATTGTTCAAGATAGAAATATAAAAATTAAATTATGTCAATTGAATTGTATCGAAATGATAATAATACATGACCGATGGGAGTATAAATAATATCAATAAGTTTATATTTAAAGGTTATCGCTCAAAATTT
>NW_020271679.1:70308-104631 GCF_002803265.2 Melanaphis sacchari | reverse complement strand
GCAATGCGAAGTTTGTACTCTAAATGTGCACAGAAGATGTGTGAAAAATGTCGCGAATAATTGTGGCATTAATCCTCGGGAAATGGCAGATACATTACGAAGCTGTGGTTTGAATGTCAGCAAAAATGTTGACTGGCCTGGTGGAAATGGTAGTTTTAGCGTCAGCAGTGTTTCAGGAAGTGGAAGTGGTTTGCACCGTGATCTCAGTCAACAATCTACCAATATGTTGAACAATATGTCTGATAAGAATTCCTTGCAGGACAAACGAAGTAGTGACAAAATGTCCAAATTGAATCAAAGCATGAGCTGTTTTAACTTAGGTAATCGAAAAATGAGTGTAACAGATTTTAATTTTATAAAAGTTCTGGGCAAAGGAAGTTTTGGCAAAGTGATGTTAGCTGAAAAACGAGGAACTGATGAAGTCTACGCTGTCAAAGTACGACATATATTTTATTCTATGAGTAATATATAATATCAATATGAATAAAATTGTTAACGTGATTATTTGTGTCTGTTGTCCTGAAGGTGTTGAAAAAAGACGTGATTGTGCAGGACGACGACGTCGATTGCACCATGACTGAGAAACGCATTTTAGCTCTCGCTGCTAAACATCCATTTTTAACGGCTTTACATTCTTCTTTTCAGACTAAAGTATGACGTGTAGTCAATTTGATTTTAAATACTTGCTCTGTTTTTGAGTTATTATTTATATTGACATGATTATGTGTTCATATAGGATCGTTTGTTTTTCGTCATGGAATATGTGAACGGTGGCGATCTAATGTTTCAAATACAGAGAGCTAGGAAATTTGACGAGCTACGTGCCAGATTTTACGCAGCAGAAGTAACACTTGCTTTGCAGTTTCTTCATCGGCACGGTGTAGTTTATAGGTAAATAAGTAATTCCGTTCAAAGATCATTGATACGTTTATAATAAACACATTGGTTGGTCCAACATATGATTATGTGAAACAACCCACGTGTCCGTAGAACTATATCGTTTTAAACTTTGAAATTACTATGTCTAGTGCCATACTAGATTGGGACTAATGTAAGCTCCCACATGAAATATAGCAAGTAAAAATCACGTATCGATGTGCATACGTCCGTTCCTACTCGAGAAAAATTTTTACAAATACAAATTTTTTTCCCATATTATTCAGATTTAAAAATTGACAACTAAAATATATAGTTGGTGTAGTTAAAATTGTTTTAGTTTTATGTTACATAAAAAAAATTTAATCTAATTTTAATTAAATCCAATGCATATAATATATATTTATATGAATTAAATGCTATTCGTTCGTAAGCGCATAAATTAAAAACGAATGAATCAATTGGGCTTATTTAAATATATATATATTTGTGAAATCTCGACTACAATTTTTACGGAAATAAAAATAGAAAAATTCAGAAAAAAATTAAAATGTATTTTTGAGCATAACAACGTCACTTGGCATATAGTACATAATTTAAATATAATCAACATGTTATACATGTATAAAATAATAGTAAAAAATGTAAAAATTAAATAATCAACAAGTAATGAATTCAATAAAATGAATGGTCCCTGTTCTATTTCGTATCATAGGTAATAAATATAAGTCTAAATATTAGAGACACCCTATAGTAAATAATTAAATAATTAAGTAGTACAGTTGAACAGTATAGAAAATAATGCAAAAATAGTTTTATTGTCGTGCAAGAAAATATGAAATGGTGTATTTTTGTTTGTAAAGAAACTTATTTTAAATATGTAGTCACTTACCTGAAACATTTTTCTGGTGAAAACTTACCAAACCCCTTAAAAAATTGTATATAATTAATTAATATTTACTTTAAGGTTTATCAAAAACAGACACTTTTTGGCACACCCTTAGTTTTTGTTTTTTTGGTTGAAACAATCTCTATCTGATATGAGTTTTTAATACGTAAATTCATAAATGACTCAATATACATATTATTTATGCAAAAATACTGTAATTGTTGTAGTTAGTTAGTAAAACACATTATAATGCAATGACGATCACTGGAATTTTGTCTAAAACCATTCATTAAAAAGTTACGATTATAGTGCAAAATTCGATAAAAACTGTATGGTATGTAATTTCTGCAGTACTTGAACTTGATCATATATTATTTTATTTAAATTTTCTATTTTACTAGCAGTTTAATAATTGATATAGTCGCTGTTAATTTAAAGTATATCAAATATGAGATATACAATATGTCTGTAAGTATTTAAGTTGGTATTTAGGGTTTTGTATTTAATTTTATAAGTTCAATATACTTGTTTAAGAAAAAAAAATTCTATTGTCATGTGAACTGAAATTGCATGTAATAACGTTGGTACCCAAGTGTTTTTATTGAATTAAAAAATTGGTACTATTAACCATTGTCCACCAATATTTACCCACTGTATACATAATTACACTATTAAACTTGCCTGATTGTAATATATCAGCTTACATAATTTGTAATCTTTTGGTTTAATTTGTAGAGATTTGAAGTTGGATAACATATTATTGGACAATGAAGGTCACTGTAAGCTTGCTGATTTTGGAATGTGCAAAGAAGGCATAGTTGACGGAGTAACCACTACTACATTTTGTGGAACTCCTGATTACATAGCTCCTGAAGTATGAAATTGCCCAATATTTTTTTCCCAATCTGTTATCATGGTTTTTATTTTAATTAATTTTAAAATGTAATTAGATTCTTCAAGAATTAAACTACGGTGCAAGTGTCGATTGGTGGGCATTAGGAGTTCTTATGTACGAAATGATGGCTGGCCAACCACCATTTGAAGCTGACAACGAAGACGATCTTTTTGAATCTATTTTGCACGACGACGTTCTTTATCCAGTCTGGCTCAGTAAAGAAGCCGTGTCCATTTTAAAAGGGGTAATTAATACAGCTGTTTCGTGCGTTGACGGCCAATTCATATTTTATCAGAATTACAAACTAGATTTCTATAAATGCTTTATAGTTTATATTTATGTCAATAAAATTTGTATTATCGATTTAGTTCATGACAAAAAACCGTAACAAACGTCTTGGCTGTGTGGTGGCTGATGGCTTGGAATCGGCTATAAGAATTCATCCATTTTTTCGAGATTTAGATTGGGACGCCTTAGAAAACCGTCGTGTTAAACCGCCTTTCAAACCAAAAATTGTAATTTTTACATATATATGTACTAATAATGTATAATATTGTATAGTAAAATCTTTAGGAATCGCTTTTAACAAAATTGTTGCTTAATCAATTAATTTTTGTATTTTATTTTCCTTGTTAGAAAAATAAAAAAGACGCGATGAACTTTGATGCCGAGTTTACCAAGGAAGAACCAGTATTGACACCCGTGCCTGTGGATGTAACTTTATCTATTAACCAAGAAGAATTTCAAGGGTTCTCATTTGTCAATTTTGATTTTAATCCGAACAAATTCACCTCTTCTCAATCTTCAGATTCTTCTAAATAATAATAATTCTACCAAATAAAACATTTAACTCTGGTGAGTAATGTATGTTTTTAAGATTAATTTTTCTTTTTTGATAGAAAAATCTTTATTACCAACAATTTACATTTATTATTTCCAAATTATATACTGCAAAGTTAAGCCATATTTTAGTATACCTATATAACATTATATTTTTAAGGATCTGTATAGGAAATCTGATGAATAAAACTATATACAACTAAGATTTATTGTAATTTTTAACAAATTTCGAATATTTTTATTAATAAGTTAATTACTCAAAATTATTTTTATTATTATTAAAAATGTTTATTAAGTTTATTTGTAATCAAAAGAAATTTTTCAAGTAAATCATTATTGTTATAATTTCCAAAAGCCAAATTATTTTCTATTTACCATTTTTTTATTACAAATTCGTGAAACATTTTTCAATGATTAAGAGATTATTGATGTCTTAGTAATAAATCTCAAAATATACGATATCAATTTAAACCGATATCGTGATTAGACGTTGAGCCGTCGCTCAAAGATTTGTTTTATCCGTGCCTTTTATTCCTTTTAAGGAACGTGTTTTATGTATTTTTTTTAAATAGTTTGGAAATGGAAATTTGGGAGTGCCCAAACCAAACCCATCGGTAGAAGTTGAATTGTTTAACATACTATTACTGTCATTATTAATTACACCCGCTGACCTACGTTATAAATATAATATTTTAATTCGTCCTATTTATTGTATTTACAGCTGAAAATCGATTCGAAGAGAATTTTAACGAACAATCTGCAATAAACAAAAATGATTGTTATGTGATACGCACAAGTCTACATATTGGTATTATTACTCACGAGTTGCCTCTAATATAGTATATATATTATATAAATATATATATATATATATAACTTCTAATATGATTATCACTATAATATTGTCTAGTCTAGGATCAATTAAGCGAATCAATCGATCCTGCAATATTAATTAGTTTAGCTAAATCTAATAAAATACCTAATTTATTATTAAAGTATATGCCCGTACTCGAAATGATCTAGAATTCTATCGTAAATTAAACAGTATTATTTTGCATTTTATTATCAAACCAAACTAGTCACTTATTTTATTATCGATCACCTTCGAATATCACTCAATTATTTAATGTGTATATATGTTAATTGAACGTTAATTTACTGCGAATTTTGATGATACTTATTATTTTTAACTATACGCTATGTATTTTTGTTTACCATTATAAACGTCTATACTAAGTGACCATCAAAAATTCGTCAATCTTTATGACATACGATTTCGTGTGATATGACTGTTACTATATATCATATAGTAACACATATTATATAACATAAAATTCTAATACTTACCTACGAATTTGTTATGATCTAATTATTATAATATATTATTATATGTAGTAACCGACGTCGAGATTTCAAGCTAATTTACAATTATTTTGTTGCCTAAAACGCGTATAATATAGTCCATTAAAAACAAAAAAACAAAAAACATCGAGAAACTTTGGACGTATTTATAAAATATATACTTACCCTTAAATAAAATATTTATGTATTATATATTATTATTTTTTATAAATAATAAATACGTCCCGAGGATCTCGAATGCTTTGCAGCGACTCGTCCAACAGAGGGCTTAAAACTATTGTAATATAAATTATAATTTAAAATTAGTCTCGGGTTACCTGTATCGAACAACAATCATTTTTAGATTTAAATACAAACTCGATTAAGTTATAATATAATATAGGTAATTATATTATATAGATTATAGGTATATTATTATAAATTTTATTGTAAACTAGTTTCGTTTAAAAAGAAAAAAAAACTATAACAAATTTATTTTTAAAAACAATTTTATCGATTTTTTTCTCAGATTAGATATAAAAGTGTGTTCATTCAAGTGGCCTTTAAATGTTTAATTGTTAATAAAGTACGCAATATATAACGAAGACACGGACCATTTAGTAAATAAATATATTGAACAAACATTTTGTGTTATGTGTTAAAAATAGGATATCATAATGATTTAAAGGACAATTTATTGAATGGCCATACTCGTAGCCCGTACGTAAAAACGATTACCCATAATACACGATAATATACTATAATGTAGAATAATATGCTGCAAACGTTCTTCTGTCTTATTCGTTTTTAAACGTGGCCTGTTGAACAGGGTCGTAGGTACTGTGGAACGATGTGTGTACAATTTCGTATCTGTTTTTATTATTTAACGGCACAAACCGGTATCGTGACATTGTAATTATTTAACTATTCTGTTACCACGGATGTAACGATGTAATGCGCGCAAACGGTTCCGCCGTCGACGACGATACGATGTAAAGTACATTTTCTTTCGCTTTCCGTCGGAAATACACACACACTACACACACGTCTAGGTCGATGGTATGCGATTTTCGTCTTGGCAGCACTCGTTATTCCGTACCCTTCGTTTCAATATAGGTAATCGAAATACGGCGTGTAATGTCCGAATGGCGTGTAATATTTAGCGAACACTCGTTATCCTCATTACTCACATCGCGATGTTATACGTCTGCTAAATGATTTCCGGACGATCATAAAACATAAACGCACACGATTTTTCAACCACACGAGCGCACTCAACTCTCCATGTACACTCGCCCATATATATATATAACAACAATAATTAATATCATTATCCCTCGTGCATTTCGTCATTGGGCGGCCTCCCCTCCCCCGGCTATTCGTCATCGGGTTAATGGACGCCAGCGACGATGAGATTGTTAAAAACACTCATCCGCGCGTGACCCTCCCTAAACCCCTCTATCGGCACGTCACCCGCGCAACGGCTCCGTTTGCCGAACAAGACTTCAAGCCATCGGGCACATCGCACAAAGGTCGACCAGTGCCCCGCAAATGCATGATGTCAATTACATAAATTTCCTATAGACGCACAGCGAACATATTATTATTATTATTGTTTCGAAAATATTTCGCCCGATTCGTGTGCGTGTTAAACGAACAGTCCAAAAACCGTATAAATATTACGCTTACCGTTTACTGAACTCAGTAAACGTTCAAAAAACGCGATTGACTATTTCCAGCTCTATAACCGTAGGATTTTAAAAGTCGACACTCGCGTTGTTTTGGTGTGCGGCGGTATGTCAAAGCTGCTGCACAGCTCCGAAACGACGAGACTTGACGCGGAAGCTACCATCCGGCTTTTATCGTCATTCGGAACAGACGTTCGCACGAGCCCGTGTGCGGACTGCCGTGAACCGTAAACCTAATATATGTATACCCGCCTACCAAGCCGCGTGGCGTCGTTAGATTTGAACGGAAAGCGAATACTCAAATTGTTGATGCTAAACCGAAATCCTCGTGTCATCGTCGTACCGCTGTGCGCGTTACACGTTATTTTTTATCGTATCCCGCGAATTACTGTTAAATAGGTATTACACAGCGATCGCGAAAAATTAAAAATTATATCTCATCGACCCCCGTAAGTACGTAATGTAAACGCGCGCCGTCGAATGATTTGTCGGGGACTTTTATCCATATTATTTACGTATTATTATTACCCGATACCTGTTTGCGAAATTATATGCCACGGATACCTACTATACATACACACACATACACGATCCACAGTGGGATATAACTGCTGTAACGGCGCTAATACCAAATTTCGCATAATGCTACGTGCAGCAGCAGCAGCAGCAGCAGCATCCTTTCCGCCGACACTGTTCTAAACAATATTCGAAACACAATAATATTTTGTCATATAACTTATTGTTGTGAAATTTCCTATATAGATCTGCTTAGTGTTTTCGCTCACGACGGTAGGTTTTAACGATGATATTTATGCATACGGGTTCGAACGGATCATGTTTATATCCGCAGTAGATCACATATTTTTTAAAATAAAATATGTCTTTTTAACATTTCCTATTTATAATGTAATAATACGAATATGCTCATAAAAGCAATTTAATAATACTATTACGTACGATTTATATAGACTTTTTTTTGTTTTTTTACAGCTATTGATATAAATAGGCTTATCGATAACGTTAAACGTGTTACCTATAGGTGTTTTCGTATTATGGTCAAAGACCGCAGTAGTTTATAGCTTGATTTTTTTTTTTATTAACGATTTTGTTCATTTAAATTCTATGAATCTGAACGACTATAAGATTTCGAACGGCGACCGACGTACCTATTTTTTAATAATAAAAAAATTTAAAATATATATATATATATATATATATATATATATATATTAAACAATATATTATTATAAAAGCTATTAGTGATAATAACTTAGGTTTAATTATAAAAAATTCTAATATATATACCATTAGTGATTAATTGTCTATATATTTATATAAACATATTATATAGAAAGGCGTAAAGATGTGTCTACACAAATTATATTATTTACTTTTAATGTTTAAAACTGCGTCGTTTATAATATATAATAATATATATTATATACTCGTATTATATTATTATGCACAAATTATTTACGTTGTCCGAATGGAATATATTATTATTATTATTATTATTATCATCATCATTATTAATTATTATTATTATGATTATTATTATTATTATAATTATTATTATTATTATAGTGCTAGGAAAACATAAATCAAAGCATTACATTTTAATATTACACAATTATCATTAGTTAAAATGATTACCACTTATATAAAGAACATTAATGCACTTAAATTTAATAATTAATTATAATAATACGTTCATTATATTATGGGCTTGTCAATTTTATTTCTTTATTTCAATCTTCTTCTGGGTGCTGAAAACTTCCCAATATTTGTTATTATTAATATTATTATTAGTATTATTTACTTTAACCGTGATGTTAATTGTTTGTGGCTTCGAGAAGTTCATAGATTATTTTAAAAAACATTTTTTTATTTTATTATATAGACGTAGGTAGTGTAAAATCGTTTTTTAATCATTTTAAAATTATTTTAGTTTTCATGTGCAAATCACATGTTCTATTAAACTATATTTATGTTTAAATAATTACTTTTATATTATATACTATAATTGAAATCAAATATTATATACCTAGTTATTATTGTTATTCTGTTTAACAAAACTCTAAAAATCTCATCCAAAAAGTTGATTATTATTATTATTATTATTATTATTACTCTAAATAAATTATTATATTATAATATGTATATCTTAACATTATAAGCAAAACAACCTAGTCATCACATATTTGTTTTCACCAATAAGGTTCTTTTAGTAATTATTATTATTATTATTATTATTATTATTATTAAAGATCTTACCTCTATCTATGTTATGTACGCAGTGTAGTTTTTTTTTTTTAGTTCATGTTTTTTTCTATTCAGTATTATTAATTAAGTTTATGTAATTTTATTATGTTCTTATATGTTTTGATGATTTTTCCTTTATATGATTTAAAGCCGTTTGTTTTTAAAATGTTTTTCGTTTCATAACTACTTTGTTATAATAATGTATTATTTTTGATGTTGTTGAATTTGTTTTGAGTCATTACAGTTACGTTATAATTTTGTGCCAAAATGTGTGTTTAAATTAATATTGTATTCAATCGGTATTTAATTTATAATATTTTTTTTCATTTGTGTCTATTCCTTTAATACCTCGCGCTTTTTAAAATACTAATAATGAGTTATAAATTTTAAATTTTATGTTATTTATTAATAAAAACAAATTATATTACTTTGATATGTTTTTGAAAAAAAAAAGAAAAAAATCATGCTATAGCTTACAGAAAATTGTAATTTTAACAATTATTTTTAACATTTTTTTGTTGTTTTTTTTTTTAATAAAATATCAAATGAGCCTTATAATTTTGTCATTGTTTTAATTATATATTCTTGTGTTTCTAAACTAAATTATACTGTTAGTGTGTTAATTTAAAAAAAATAATAGCAGTTTATATTTTCTGATTAAATCCTCAATCCTTATGGGTTATTGTAAAAAACAATATTTATTATCATGTACCTAGTTTATGTGTCGCCCCAACAATGTTTACGAACATGAGTGGGTGTAGGTGGGTGCCTAGTTGTAGGTTTGGATCTGGATTTTGCATAGTTATATCTAGTTATTTCTTAAATCGATAATTATTATTTATCTATAAAGGAGCCATCAGCTCATTATTAATTTAATGTTCAACAATCGTTTATGCTACCCTGCAATAGTAATAGTTATAGTCAAAAGGCGGTCCCCATCACGATTTTGTAGATACATATTATAACATATATGAATATATGATAGTAAATATCTATAATAGATAATTAGCTGCATTGTATATCCAGTATTCCACAACACATATTATTATTATTTCTCAAATAGTTTCACTAAAAGCATATAATAATAAATCGTTGTTGACTCAAAAAAAAAAAATCCTTTCATACGCTAAAACCCGATTCTTAGAGGCGCGCAATAAACGCATTTTATTTTCATATCAAATCTTATCTTGAGAGCAAATTGTAGTCAAATTTAAATATTTATGGAAATATTATGATAATATGAACTGTCAACGTTTTGCCCCATTAGATATTCTATAGTTTTATTACACATTATATAGTTAATGTGTTTTTTCCCCCAGTGCCAATCAGTCTGTGGTGGAATTTTTCGTTACTTACCTGGAATCCTTACTATCGTTACAGGTATATAAAAGTAACGAGTACAATTACTTCGTTACATCGGTACTTTTCACGGAATAATAACCGTTACGATTCATTACTTTACCTAATACTTATACTGACCATAATTGATGGATCGGTTGGGTCAGTCTTTACTACTCAGCAAGAGTTATTATAATAATATATATATACTACCGTACTCGAGCCCACATGGAAGTTTATGCTAATAAATAAATAAATAGATAAATATGTGTAATTAATCGTCATAGTATAAAATATAAAATAATCGAATAAAAACTTACATGGAATTTGTTACGGACCCTGTTATAATGTTGATAATTTATATCACAAGCCCCATAAATAATATTGATAATTTATTGTAATATACTTAAATTCAAGGACCATGAAATAATATCGATGATTTATAACACATGCATTCACACGACGAGGTGACACATGATCCGCGTAGGACGAATGACACAGACAATGAAAGGCCAGGACGGATAATGGTGTGTGCATTATATTTATTTAATTAAACAATTTAGACACAACTACACGCCGCGAACTTCTCAGAAAACATCGCAACTGTGTGTAGACAAGGGCTATCACTTATCAGAACACTGATCAGTGATCACGAATCGAGGGTGCACGTGTCACCGTAAGTTGCCACCTCCGCCGCCGACTTTCATTGTGTGCAGACCATTTTTATAAGAACAACCTGAGCAAGAACTCGCTAGACGGTTAGGAATATTCAAAACGCTCAGATGCAGATCGTAACACCACTCATAATCTTGTTAAGCAGTATTTTGGAGTCAGGTCGTAATACCGCTCACCAACATCTTGTACTTACAATAGTGTATTTTTATATTTAAATCTAAATTAAATAAAGATAGTATTATAATTAATATATCAAGTATCCTCATTTCTGCGTGGATATATGAATCGGCGTCGTCAAACAAATTAAATCAAAAGACAAGACATAGAATATAATATTTAAAAAAATAACTGCTTAAAATTATAAAATGGGTACAGCACAAAATTCAAAATTCTCGTTAAAATATTATTATATACAGTAGACGCCGCTTATAAAACTCACTTTGGGACCAGCACAAAGTGAGTCTTATAACCGAATGAGTCTTATAGGCGAAGTGGAAAAAAAAATAATTACGTATTTATAAATTTTATTTTACTACATATTTTGCTTTGATTTTAATACATTAACACATATTGCATATTACATACTTTATTGTTGAATAAATTTAATAATCCCGATAAAAAAAACTAAAATTATAATAGATAAATATTACATATTACGATAACTGTGCAGCCGCCAGATAATCAGTACACTATAATAACAATTATCGTTGCGATAAATGTGAACTTTTATCTGCGATAAAAATTATTATACGTTATAAGATACCAACAAAAACTAGAAATAATCAACACGAATATTATTTAATTTTTCAATACCAATTTATTTCTAAATTACAACCAAAAAAGTTTATTTTCTATTATTTATTTTACGAAATTTGAGTCTTATAACCGATTTTTTTTTAATATATTTGGATACGTCCGGACGATATAAGGTATAAACGATTTTAACGTTAATAGCATAATATACATATGAGACGTAAGGAGTATACTAAAGTACTGATTGTTATTTCTCTTTTATGCTTCTAAATTATTATTCATTCTTTTAATGTAGGTTGTGATGCACTATGATAAATCCACTTAATTGGGTACGCGTCTTTTTTGGTAGGTTTTAATAAAAACACTAAAGATCCATTTTCTTCTTGATAATCACTTGCTTTATTCATCATACTTCCAAGCATTAACCCATCACAAATTAAACATTATAACAAGTTTATGAGCGGAATCGACAGACAGGACCAGATGAATAGCTATTACCCTTTCACAAGAAAAACTATCAGGTGGTACAAAAAGCTAGGTACCTACCTATACATATTATACAAATGCTACTCTTGAACTCGTACAATTTATATAATCAAAATAATATTGGTAAAACATTAAGTTTATATGAATTTCGAATAATAGTTCTAAGTAAAATATTACCTAAACCGGAAGTACCTTCAAAATCATTAAGTATCGAAAAACATATACCATCAACGCATGGAATGGGTGAAAATGGGAGAAATTTGCGGAAAAGATGTCAGCTGTTCTACAAAAATGGTTTCAGAAAAGATACTACATACTACTGTGACGCTTGCCCAAAAAAACCAAGTTTGTGTATTACAACATGTTTTAAAAAATTTCATTCACAATAAATTGTATTTTTTTAAATTTTTAGTTTCCACAAAACTATATAATTAATATTATTCATATTTTTTTTTATATCCGTTTCATACGCAATAAATTTAATTTTTTTTAATTTTTAATTTTCAGATAATAATAATATTATTAATGATTTTCGTAATACTTGTATATTTTTTATTTAATTATGTATATATACTTCCATTGAATTTCTAAAAAAAATCAACGAAAATAACTAAGACGCCATTTGGCGTCCATGCAAACTGTTGAAAAAAAAGTTCAGTGGCGCTAACGACGCCAATTGGCGTCATGAAAGTTCAAAAGCTAAAAGTTGAAAAAAAATGGTTAATAGTGTTATTGAACACATTTAAAAACTATTTTCTTAGTACCAAAATTAGATTTGACGAAAAAAGTAACATACGCACTGGGCGAGAACTGTGAAAAGACATACGCAGTCAACGTGTTAATGTTGACGGTAGTGACGATTTGATTATATTCGATTGCTATGATTCTTAACCAAAAATTTTAGTATATACAATGAACATTTTTAATTTTCTTCGGCTTGTTCGCTAACTATTGCAACCGCTTAGTCCTTTTTATGAAAAAATACAAATGTTATTAATATTTTATAAAAGTACCTATGACTTGTTATTTCAAATTTAAGTAAACACAAAAATATTTATGTTTATAACGAGTTTTCATGCAATATATATTTGATTAGTTTAGCCATGGGCTCTTTATGTTTGGCAAATTTTATAATGTCTTAAAAATGTTCATATTGTAGTATAATTAGAGATAATAATATGTATTATTTTATTTTTATATCTAAGATTTAAAAACTTAACACATAATTCTTCATTCATTTTTTTACTAATAATCAAAAAAAAGTTACCAAAAAGCATTTGAAGTTCAAATTCGTACACCCTTAAATTAACTTTTCTTAAAACGGTATATGATACTTTATAATAATAAAAAATAACGAATAATTGTAGATTTTGGAATTTTTACCGAATCATTTTAACATTTTAAAATTGTTTTTTTTTAGTTAAAAATGTATAAAATAATCAATTTTTATAGCTAAGGATTGACAATTTAATACAAAATTAAAAAAGGATTTCACATATAGAATCCAAATAACCACGATTTTTCTATGGAAATTTAAAATTCAAATTTGGAAAAAATGTATGTATTTAAACAATGCAATTAATAATGTTAATTATTTTTTATACTTTTAAATTTGATGTAATAGATTTTATTATACGTATGTCATATAATTTCCAAAATGTATAGATTAATTTTATGCTATTGTAGCTATTAATACTATGGACTTAATTCACACTGTTTTATGGTAAGGTAATATTATCTATTTGTCTCAAAAGTTAATAACAATATAATAATATTATATAAATCTATACCTGTTACATAGCCATAATACTTGTTACAATAACGGTTATCTATAATAATTATTATATAGTTATCGTATTTGGCCATTCAATATTTTCGATACAATAAAATCAGTATGCTTTTAGCACTCATGTGTAGCACATCTTTTCCATTTACACTCCTCGCACGATACAACAATACCTATTGTTATAAATTATAAAAAAGTAAATATGTATGATACAGGTGTTAAATCGCTTTATGAAGGTTTTCGATTTACCGAGTGTTCGAATAATCGAGGGAAAAAAAATTAATTCGAATTAAAGAGATGTAAAAAATGATTGTATGTTCATACATATTACATTTATTATACGTACACACATATTATTATATTTTACAATTATTAATTGACATTTATTTACTATATTTTTATATTTTACATGTTTAAGAAATCTGTTTTGTTTTTTTTTTTTTTTTTTGTGATAAATTTCTGGCCACAATTTGATCCATAGTGTTGTCTAATTTACTGATAGCTTTGAAAATTGTATCGCATCTTTTTTCGTTCATTTCAGATTGCTCAAAACATTGACGTAATCCTGACAAAAGTTTAGATTAGGTAGGTATAAGGTACGATAAACTTTATAAACTATGATACTATTTAACCACCGTCGTTATTAGTTTCATTACGAGTACCTACCTACGTCAAATAGATTATACATAATCTTTATATGAACTTACATATAATCGCGTCTAAGGAAATTCGAATTATAGAAGTTACATGTATTTTCTTCTAATTATAGAGGTTTTCTCGGAGGACTTAGCGTTTAATTCGATTCATGGAGTTTTTCGAATCGTCGATTTTCGAATAATATGTGACTACTACATTAATATAATAAATTCAACGTCTTCAGCAAAAGTTTTATCGTCCTACTGTAACACTAATAAGATATAAATTACTTTAACGGCAATATCAAATTATCTCATCATGAAATATGCTTAATGATATGCATACCTATATTATCTATATTATAATATAATTTGAAATAGCTCACGCTCAAAATCGTTTTTCGTGTACAATTCTATGTATAGATATGAGTGATATGACCTATCATTGAGTTCAAATTTAATAAATCCGCTTAACACCTAGTGTACAACAATATGGTACCCGAATGCGCAAATTTTTAATCTAACTTGAGTATACCTATATCTCATATCGTGTTTTTAATATCACTTCTTGTCTGCTTTTTGTTTCTTTTTTTATTTTCAAATCACAACAAACATTTTTAATAGACACCGTTACTACGTCCTCGATTTCAGTTTTTTTAGACATTCAACAGTTCAAGTTCAAACTTCAGTTACCTACGTAATACTTTTACGTTTATGGTGTTCTTGCGAATTTTTTATTGCATTTCGTTTTGATTCAATGTTATTATGGACAATTTGTTTACAAATGTATGATATAAATAAATATATGAATTACATTCAGATATCGAGTAAAAAATGTTTTATTTTAAAACGTACGATAAATATACAATTATAAGTATTATATATATAATAACCATAGATTTTAAGCAACATTATTACAACATATTACGATCAAAGTCAATTGTAAATACATAGTTGAAAACAACGGCTGAAGTGTATTATTGTTCTACAGATGGTTTTAAGACACTGAGACATTAAAATGGTACACAACGGACTAAACTCAGATCTTACAATCACGTTTAATCGTTCCACGAACGCGATTTGTAGTTATAAACACTAGCTCGTTCACGTTTTTCTTTTATTCAATTTATAATATTTCTATAAATTATAACTTGATTATAATCATATAAGAACCTGATGATGTTGAATTGTCTATAAAGTCGATCTAACTCCATGATTTATTTAAGATTATCAAGTTAGAAAAAATTAATATTATAATTTGTAATTCAAAGTTATAAAGTCTATTACTTAAACTTTAAAACCGTATATTTTCAACCTATTCTTACCCAAATTCAAACCGTAAATAAATCATATAATAATTACTAGACATAAACTTTTACTACCTACTATTGTATAAACATGTAGAAGTGAAATCCAAATAATTTAACTATATCATCAGCGATTACAATGTATTTATTCTATAATATCTTGTTCTATTTCAATAATAAATATCATTAATATTTAGAAGATCAGAAAAGAAGTTATATTTTTTATCGTATTATCGAATATATAAATCATTACAAAATAAACGACTTTGTATCATGAGATAGTTAAAATATCATACACTATAGTGTAATGAATGGTTCGAATTCGAAACAAAACAATTATGTCATTTGATAAAATTGGTATAGACCACGGTTTCAGATTGAACTTTTGAATTCAATATAAAATGTGTACAACATAAAAACGAGTAGGTACCTGCACAGTAGAAATATAAACATCTATCGTAATTTAAAGTTTTCCTTTGAAGTAGCTTCATTCGTTCTAATGCTTCAAAACATAACATAAATAATAAATAAACGATTTATTTCCTTCAAGTTATAAAATTGTATGAGATGAGATTATAATACGTATCATTGTTGTTACTATTGTTGTACGTGCTTTATGTACCTTTATTGTGGCTTCTGTTGACAGAAAAATAAGAATAAACAATAATTATAACTCGCATAAAAATACATAATACAGACATGTATAGTGTTGTTCTATCATATTCAAAATGTTTTTAAAAATTAAAAGTTTATATCTACGAAATCTTAAAAATATTTACTTTAAAAATTTAATGTATGTTTAACGCTATCTTACGGAGACTTAGTCTTTCGCGATGCGTACAGATAATTAAAAATAACAAGAACAAGACAGTAGATGGCACTGCCAATATCGTCTGGACGTGTCGAAAGCATATTATCAAAACGTTTTAACTCCAAACGGCTTATAGTAAAGTTGTAATGACAAATGTATTACTCGTGTATTTGTTAATATTAAACTGAGAAAAAAAAAAACTTAAAGAAAAAGACATGAATAAAAGTGGTAATCTAATGGCTATCTAATGATAAATATTGCTGTTTTACATTATTACTGTTAATTAAAAATGTACTAAAAAAAAAAACAACTCAGGTCTGAAAGGGTTAAAGGTAAATTTTTTAAAATGTTGATTTGCGTCATAGGCAAATAAATCTTATAAACCAAGTCATGTGACTTGATTCTATAATGGATTGTTCGTTGGTATAACCACGGGATAAGATATAGAATGTTTAAATTTAATGACTATATTATTTTTATTTTTATCAGGAATAAACAATATCTGCACAGTTTATGCGGTAAGTGTAAAAGTGCGCACGGATATGGATGTGTTGTAGAACAGACAGTTCTTTCAATAAAAGACCTACCCTTAGCGATAGATACCGTTATATTATTATAGTCTGTGGCATCCTGATGACTCAAAAAGGTGTCATATCGTTAAACACCCGCAATAAAATACAACCCATGTTTATGGAAATGCGGATGAACATTCGATAAAAGACTTGACATGTATAGTGCTTGAGAATGTGATTTGTTAAACGTGTGAATACATGTGAGGTATAGTACACGGTCAAGACATTATATATTATTAAACATTTAAAATCATTAATAATGTATAGCATTCCAATGATATTTTATAAGATTGTGCTGCCATATATTTTGGAATAACATCGTATAATAACGCTGATAGCTGATAAAGAGCGCTGAATACGGCGGCGGCATGGGAGAGAATTGGGTAGTGGGTGGTGGTGGCGGCGGCGGCGGCAGTAAGATCAGTGATCAGGAGTAGGTTTTTGAATAGGCTATTTCATTCTTGGACTCGTTGCTTTCGTCGTCACGGGTCCGCAGCCGTTCATATTTTTTCATTATATCTAGGTACGTATCAAACGCGCCGTCTGTCTCGGGACTTACAGAGTTCACCTGCGCGCGAAACAGCGCCGTCTCCGGCTGGGTAGCCCTGGCGTGCGGCGCCGTCTCTACCGAGAAGTTAGCTTCCAGTTCGACGAGCACCATCGGGTTGGTCGTTGCACCGCTTCAGATATTCTTGTGTCTCAGACGCCTTTGGCCAGACGGCCTCTGGCACCGGCCGACTGTCTAGACGCCACCTCGGTCTGGTTCCTGTACGTGTTCTACTCGGCCAATAGTTAGTCGCTACACGCCTGTTAACGCGGACGGCCGAAAGAGATTTAAAATGCCGCGTAAAACATATATTCAACCTGTGAACTACGCGTGAGTATAAAATATAGGACGTCTATTGCGGGGTGGTAAATGATCGTATTTCGCCGTACGTGTAGCTATATATAGAACCTAGACGTATCTTAATATAATATTATATACAGTTGGTTTGGTTCGGCGAGAGATGAACATTCGCTATGTCATTCTCGTTCAATACAATTATTTTGGACTTTTTAAAATAACTGAATTACTTGGCTTCTCTCGTGTGTAATTTGTGCTTTCTCAAAATTTTACTTGATTTTATCAAGTGATAAATAGCAGTAGTAGCTAAATTATAAATAAAACAAAAATAATAATAATAATATTTACATATATTTCTAATGATTGTATACACATTACACAATATATATATGTAATGCGTCTGTTATGATGGGTGTAGAGGTACCTACGTGATGTAAACATGTCTACGCCTACACATTTCCTATTTTAACGTATAAAATATATTTTAATCCTTATTATTATGTATATGAAAGAACAGGTTTTTTTTTTCGTTTTGTGACGACACTATTTAACATTTTTCAAATTTTTTTCACTGAGTTGTTCAAAATACCTTCTCGAGTGTCACCACGTTGCCCGATTTTTCATTTTTTTTTGTCTGAAGAGATGATTACTGGTTAGGTTAAAACTTACATCCGCACAATATTACAACTTTTATGGGGTCGTTTATACTCTTTTTAACTCTAGCAGGTTCGAATTTTGGATATTTATTAGGGAGGAGGCCTTTTATATTATAAACGTCATGTTACATAATTAAAAACTAAAATGTATTAGGGCTGTTGAACGATGTATAGTTCAACGTATATTAATTTGCATTAAAAAAATAATTTTTCAACCAACAATAAATATAAAAAAAAAATTATTGACATATTGAAAAAAAATTAACACGTTAGTCGGAATGATAAGAAATTACTAACTTGTAAATAAGATGATTCGCAAAACGTCGTCCATGTTGTATAAATAAAAACAATAGTAAAAACTTAATTTTTATTATTGTTTAAAGTAAATGTTATAATAATAACAATAAATAATAATTATTTTTTTTGTAAAACTTAGGAAGAATGGGTAATATTTCATATCGTCACCAACGTTTGGGTCGGTGAACGTTAACCCGGTTGCCATTTATCAACTAGATTGGTGTATTGGCAAGCGCAGCTTCAACGCCCTCGGTCCCACTAAATGTTACAAAACCATAATTGAATTCTATTGGATTACTGGACCGGTCATAGCTGCTTTTGTGCGAACGTTTAATACATTTCTATATCGAGCAAATCTCTGCGATACGTCCTCGGATGTTGTAATAATTTTTTTTGGGGGTCTTTCATGAAACGATCAAATAGCGTTTGAACATATGACGTTTGAGACGTCGGTACCATTGATTGGCGAGAAAGTACGTCCGTTTAAAGATTAAAAATGTTCACATTCCCACGCAATTAACCTGGCACCTGGCATTTCGGGAATATCAACAGTTTTGTCCACGTTCCACTTGTTTTTGATAATTATTATTTTTTCATTTATTTTCTACGTTTTGTTAAATTAATAAAATCATTAAATCAGTCGTTGGTTATAATTACTCGTTCAGCAAACATAAAAAATGTGTAAATAATATTTATACTTGTTACTTTTTTAAACCACACATAGGCATATAACGCCTTTTATTATTGAAATCTTATAAGTAGGTACTTAATATTATTTAACAATATTAGTACTTATTACTATTATCTGCTATACTAGGAGCGGGTAGGAAAAAAATTCAGGGCAAGAAAATAAATTTCCTCAAGGCCTTTTAACATTTTCATCTCTTGAATAAAAACTTTATTTTATTTATGTACGTAATAAATTTTGTATTTAAACGTTTATAGGTAAATAAGTAATCAGTAATGTTGCACCGACAAATGAAAATAAACAAATTAGATTATTTATTTACTATACGATATAAGACGTATATTCGTTGTCCATACTTGAATATTTCGAGTATTTTTTTCGATTCTCTCAATTAGTATTAGTAAAAATAGTCGATTATTTTTATCAAACCAATAAACAATTTTAACGTCGAATGATTTTTCGAGAAATTCTCTCGATTATGAAAATATCTAAATAAAATTACTAATCATTCGATTATGTCCATCACTATCCAAAATATTTTACTGGTGTACTTATTTAATGTGTGCGATTTAATAATGCTATTACAGTGTGTACTTACAATACCATGTAGTTTTTCGAAATAAAATGGCGATACAGGTGATAATTTATTGTTCAGTAATAAGTATATTAAGTATATACCTAATTGATAAAGTACATATTATTACTTTTCAACAATTTTTTTTTTTTTAACTTATCGTGTACATCTATTTCAACAGTTTGGTGCCTTTAAATATTTAACGTAGCCAAGCTTGATAATCTACTGTGTGACATAATATTACGTAGATAATTTGTATTAGTTACCTATAGTTTTGAAAACGACCTTTCTGCAGATGCAGAAGTGACTAGTTATAAAAATAATTAAATCAAATTTCACATCGTTATTACTTAATATTGGTTACAGTACAATCACCGAATAAAATAAGAAAGAACGTTAATGGTTCATGTCATACATCACCGAATTTATTTTATAGACATTAAACCATAGATACTAGGTGTGTGCACTGAACACTAACTAATTGACTATCACTGATTATATTAAGAACTTCATTGCTCATTAAAAGACGTAATAAGCATAAAAATAATAAAATATTTATCATATAATAAATAATATATTAATACCAGGTACCACCAACCAAAGTATTAAGCGTTTATAAAGATAGGCTCTCAAACAGTAAACACTAAACAGCTAATTAGTTGTGGTCGTCGTATTATTCTAAGTAATAATGTATTACCATGTTATAATTTATAATGTGTGGCATGCCGCCAACCGTCGTCGTTGTTGGTCAGTCCGTTCTTCCGACTAGAGTACAAGACGACAAACGACGACGAATCGACGAGATAAAATTTGATTTTATGGAAAAATAAAATCGATTGTACCTGGAAACGTGAATATTCATTCGTCAATTCCTATTATTCTTGACATAACACATACATGATTCTACCTACAGTCCTATTTTAACACCATAATATTATCTAATATTAGTATAGGCAATTAGTACTTACTACACTTATGTTTCAACTTTAAAAAAAAATTTCTCTGTGAGTAATCGAGTTGTGCGTTTGTACTTTGTAGTGTTTACTCCAGGCTGCCCCCCCCTAATTCATATAAGCCTTGGGGCCCGTGTTCGCGGCACACTCGCTTTTTGCGGCTTCGGCACTGCTCAGGCAGTAGACAGTCGTAAAAAATTTGTTTATAATTTTGGGAACATTTTATTCCTTCCGAAATTATTTATCGAAAAGGATTGTTTCAGATTGTATTCCCTTTTTGGAGTTTTGGAGTGTACACAGCAAATATAAATGTTTTTTAGAAATGTTCTACATATTCTTTATAAAAATACCATAGTCACACAAATAGAGACTTGTTCAAAATCTTTTCTAACTATTGTTTAGTGACAAGCTCATTGTCACGTCCATAATCTATAAAGACTGTGCATTATTTGTGTATCGTATAAAAGACTTCTGACAATATTTTCAAGACCAGTACTCTTCAAGAAACGATACGTCCGAAATTATAATTGTAAATCCTTTGTGTTTTTTTCTTTCTTTTGAATTGTGAAATTTTGAATTTTGCTGCATAAGTACCTTGGATAAATATTAAGATATTTCGATAATATGCGAACTTGACCGAACGATTGTTAGCAGTTGAATAATCATTAATCATAATTAGAGCTCCGAAGTTGTAGGAGCTAAAAAGGCAAAATATGCACAAAAAATTATAAAATATGCGTTAAAATTATGACAATTATGCAAAAAAAATATTCTAAATTCAAAAAAAAAAAAAATACATCAGATATTGTTAATAAATTAATAAAATAATTATATACATATATAAAATCTGTATATATGTAACTGAAAAAAATTATAACTGGTTGATATTTTGACATATTATTGAGTTAAAAATATAATTAAAAATATTTTTTTTTTAATTACGATAAATACTTTCATTGAAAATTTTGAGTTTTATATTCAATATTAATTGTAATACACATATAGGTACCTACAGATTAAAAAAGAAAAACATCAATTTTTTTAGAAACATATGAAATATGCACTTTTTTAGCTAAAATTGATAAAATATGGAATTCAATTTTCAATTTTTCAATTCTCCATTGTACAGATTAGATTTCTAACTTGGTTTGCTATAAATTGAGAGCACACAGAACAATATGCAATTCCTACAACTTCCGAGCCCTAATCATAATGTTAACATTACTAACAAGTAAACATTCGACAGCAGAAGTCATAAAGTAATAATTTAGTAGTATAATTATATTATCTACCTAGGTATCCAAGTAAATATATTATACCGAAATCTAAATATAATTTTAATATATTATTATACATTAAATTTTAAGTACAGACGTGTTATCTGATTTTTCTAGTAACGCTACGGCGCGACGATGTGATAATATTTTATATTTGCGATAACGATACGGAGATATATTGTACGCACACCGATACACGTCAGATAATAATTTTTGAGATCGCGAAAAAAATGTTTATTTTTCGTTCAAACAAATAATTCTAATTTCAACATTACATCGCAACGATTACCTCAATTTGTATTCGGGAAAAATATTTTCATATTTCACAGCGTGTACGACCGATCGATCGAGGTACATTTTTATAACTGTATTTAGTTGATTAAATATTTTGGTTTGAAATTTTGCAAATTTTCGAAAATGTTAACTAAAACTATTGCAGTCTACGTTACAAAAATTAAAAACGTGGCTCGATCAATCCCTCGTACGCACTATGGTGATTCCTATAATATTTCTTCAGAATGAAAATCGTGATTATTGTCGACACGTATTGTTATAATTAAAAACGGTAGTTAGCTTTTGATAAGGAAACACACATTTATGAGACCCATTAATATTTCTCCGAAATCATTACATTTAAAAATATCTTTGTGTGTATAAAGTATGATGATATTATATGGTTACCTACTTGCGTAAAAGTTTTATATCTCCGTGAGTACCTGATATTTTTGAACTACAACAAAAAAATCAATGTCGCTATTTATTGTTTAGATTATGTGTAATTTTGTCTAAATACTAACTTAAAATTTCTTTAAAATAAATCTATGTATTATTTTTACCATTTAAGTTTTACAGTGGCGGTGCCAAGGACGAGCCAGATGATAGGGCCATGTCCCTAGCTGAAAATGCCTAGCCCTACCACTGACCTAACTTTAGACATAATAATTCATTCATTTTTTATAACCAGAAAATAATAATGGTACTTGTATTTTGTTCACGGTACAGTCTGTACGTAATTTAGATTGATATACTTCTAGATTATATCATATAACTTTTAAAAATTATATATTTTTTTTTCAAATCGCGTATTTTTTATAAATATTTTATATTTTTTTGTTTAAATCTCATTTTTTTGTGGCCTTACCTTTTAATAGTTGATCTTCCATTGGCCCTACCTAGAAAAAAATCTTGGTGCTGCCTCTCAATTTTAACCTCGACTGTTCTAAAGGTTCATCATAATTAATATTATAATTAAACTAATATTTTCATATTCAATATAACCTACCTATATTGATGATTTTTATTAGCTACCTATTACATTATAACCCCGTTATACTGTATCCTTTTTTCACGTATCTACTATCCAGTAGTGTAGTGTGTCTTTTGTATATGAAATTATCATTTATCAATTTAAAATTATATAAATTAACTTTTAAATAAACTTAAATAAAATTAAATCAAGTATAGACATATATTGCATGTAAAAAAATTAATATGATATACATTAATCTGACAATTCGGTTATTTTTTTTAGAAATATTTATTAAATAATTTGATATAAATACTTAGTAGTGATCTGATTTTAATGACCATAATTTCACTCAAACATGTAGGTATTTAAAAATGTTAAAATATGCAATAATAATTAAATATTCTTTAAATCCATTAAAAATATGATTAATGATAATTTTTTCACAGATCTATGTGGAAAAAATATTAAATATAATTTAAAATTTAAAATAATGTACTATAGATATTAAAACTTCATGAATAAATTTATAAATGCATGAAACATATAATTTATTAAAATGTTTTGCACAATCAAATAGTACTTACTTGTCGACTGTCGTACTGACATTTTCATAGGTGAGCTGTGATTATGTCACAAATATAAACTTACAAAAATGATTTTATGTTTTGTACAATTGTCTATGCTTGTAAACAATTAATAGTAATATTTTTTTTAAATGTTTAAGATAATAATAAAATGGAATATTTTTAGTTTTTTCTTATTAGAAAATTAGAAATATATAATACTACTAAATCTAAAAATGATCAATCACTATTTTAAAATATATATTCAAAAACTTCAAGAATTTAAATGATATGCAAAATTGAAAAATAAACTTCAAGTATTTAATAAAAAGATATTTTTAGTAAACCTTTAGTGTTATTTTAAAATTCCTATCAATTGGCAATTGACAGAATATCACAAATACTTAAATTAATAAAATCAATATTTTTTTATTAGGAATATCCTATATATCTTATAAAATAATTATTGATCTACATATTTAAGACTATGCTATCTATCATGCACTGGAAGTGCTATTGAAGTTATAAATACTAGTCAAAAATTATTTAATTTAATTTTAATGACATGTGTAATGATACTGGAAGTAAAGAGCCATATTCGTTAACATTTAAGACCTATTATATATTGCTAAAAGTTAAAATATGAAGTCCTATAATCTACAATTAGAATTTTTAAATGAAAAGTTGTGAACATTACTTAAGGTTTGGATAAATATGCTGTAAAAAAATATTTAGCAGTGTTTATACGGTTACCAAAACATTTGTTATTGAAAGAATAATATTGCTATCTATACCCTGCCAAAACACATAAAATAAATAATATAATGTATGTTATTAAAGAACACTATGTTATTATTACATTCAATATCAATCGTACTAATAGTTTATAAATTAATAATTTGTAATTCAGTTTTTTTTTTTGTTTTACGAAAAACTATTAGTTCTACGCTATCATCATTTTGATAGTTTGTACATCTCAATATTAATTTGCTTACAATAATAATAATAATAAAGAAAAAAAAATAAGTAAAGTATAAACATAATAAAACAAAACATTAAAAATAATAAAACGAAATATAAAAATAATTACAAGGCTTCAGTTGTAGTTGGACTTGAAGAAGTGGACGAAAATTCAATTATTTCTTGTTTAGAACTGATAACTTGTTGTGGCTGAACTTTTTGCAAATCAACTGTAGTAATTGACTGTTTAGTATCAACTGCTCGAGAATAATTTCCCAGTTTAATTTTTTTTGATGGTTCGTCCTCCTCGTCTGATGTCAAATCGATTAGAAAATTTGATTTCAAAGTCTTAGATTTCTGATATGAAACTCCTGAATTAGGTTCTTTTTCCGACTTAATCAATTTTTCATTGCCACTATTTAAATTAACAAAACTAACAGGCTGTACTTTAGACTCTTTACGTTTTTCATCGTCGCTATCCGAATCCATAAGTTCAATTGATTTTACTTCTTTAGAGACATGTGTGTTATTCTTTTTTATTTTCAAAACTCTCTCCCATGATCCGTCAGCACAAATTATAATTTCTTGGTCACCGTCTTCAAGTCTAGGACTTGTCACGATTTCCATAAAATAACTTTCAATTTTTATTTCATTGTATGAACAAGATGCATTACAAATTGGGCAAAGCCATGTTGATTTTTTCTCGTTCATTCTAATGAATGTATCTGCATCAAAACATTTTATATGATCACAATTGATCGATTTTGCAGGTATCTTCATTCTAGTTCTACTCATTGGACATAACAAAGAAAAATGATTTGATGTGATGGAAAAATCTGGATCAGAATTGATTAATTTATCAACAATCTCATTTTTTGTATCCTGTGAACTCTTTGCCTCTTTATCTTGAAGATTTTTGATTAAAATATCTGCACTTATTTTTTTTACAATGCATATTGTAATGGCATATTTTTTTCCATCAGGAGTCCAATTAATTTTGATCAGATTTGAAACATCAGGACTTAAATTCAGTTGACAAGTACAATCAATAGGGCTTGCAGGTCGTCTAAATTCAGGTCGTTTTTTTAAAGGAATAGGTGGCAATGGACAAGGTTGATCTCCAACTCGAACATAGAGTCGATTGGGAAAAAAATCTGAGACCTCAAAACACCCGGGTTCTATTTGACAAATTCTAATTTGACATTGATAGAGACATTCTTGTTTTGAGTTTGAAATATCACGATTTAAAGATAACAGGTTTATTTGCTCTGCAGACATCTTGAATGTAAATACAAATTCTTTTAAACCTAAAATAAAATATTATTAATAAATATAATTAACTCAAAAAGAGTGATAATAAATAAATTTATACCTTTAGGTGGATTTTTTAATGTACATTGGTTACCCAGGCTATTTAGAGGAGTTAACCCAATAATTTCTTCAATAATTTCAAAAAATGGCAGTTTTTTAAACTTGTAATCATTTAGAGAATGGAATAAGTTGATGTGTGTTGATTGTAAAGAGAAGTGCGGTGGTTGGTTCATATTTTTTTTAGGGTAAGTAAATGACTGACAATCTCTGATTTGGTTAAATTTGAGTAAAACAGGGCTTCAAATTACTATGCAAATTTGGTTGTATAGACTGAAATAATTCAACTATTTTTGATTTTAATTCTGCAACGTTGAGGTCTTATTGTGTACTGTACACCTTAACAATTTAATTGCCTGATTAATTAGTTCAGATCTTGTTCTTCTGATATTTTGATTAAAAGCAGCATAATCTCTTCACTAAAAAAATAACTCTTAACATCTAAAAAAAAAAAAAAAAATAATAATTTTTTATTAGGTACATTTATAGTTATGATTAAATAAAAATAAATAATATAGAATCATCTTTATATTTTAAAGATATAACATACCTAATTCTAAATTTTTCTGTTAATGTTTTAATAATAAAAACCTAGTCATTATCTTCCAATATAATTATGTATAATAATGAAAAAGTTTGATAGACTATTGTAAAAGCCTATTATTATTATTTTTATATAAAAACTTGGTTTTTCTAACCTTAATCATATTCAAATTTGAGACTAAATTCATTAAACCATGTTGAATTATAATTGTTAGCTAAACATTTCTATTATACTTAACTATTACATTCAATGAATTTAAAAATACATATTTAAATCTATGCTCTGACCCAAACAATAATTAATCCTCAATATTTCTATTTTAACTTTTTTATTTTATCACATTTAACCAACTTCTTATTTAATACGGTGTATATCATTACTTTATGATTAAAACATTTTAATTGGCACTTAAGTGTGAGCCTGTTAATAATACTTGTAATATTTTTAAACTTGAATGTATTAAAACTAATAGAAATGATAGCATACAGAGTATAACAAAAAGACCAGACAAACAAAAATGAAAAATTAATACATTCAAAACATATGAAAAATATAAATATATAATTAATAATTTAATAATTAAACTCATGCCTGAAAATTTCCAAAAATAATATCATAAAAAAAGTAATTATATTTCAAATTAATTTACTCCTAAAAAATATTGGTATTTTAAAATTTGCAAAAAATACTGTACTTGTAGCACAAACGTCTATGACTTATAAATAAAAAAAATAAAATGAAAAGTTAGAATAAGTTATTTAATTTACAGGTTTTATGTTACACTCTGGATACACATGGTGTATCGCCGCATTGATCTGACACAATCGAATGCAATATAAAATTGTCGTATTACTATGATACCTTATGAATAGAAATACATATAGTATATATATATATATAGTACACATAAATAGATAATGATATGGCCAGTTAACACTACAATAATGCTTGGTTGTTGGCTTATAGTAAGTTGATATTTTAAAACTAAAAATGTATAAATAAAAAAAAAAAATCAGTTCTTAGAAGTTTTTATGTTGCAACAGTAGATTTCGGGAATCGATGTTTTTGGGGAGACTTCAAATGTAAATAACATGAACATTTTCAACACTAATAGATTCAATATCTTGTTTATTGCAAAAATAATTTAAAAACGAACATGGATAGTGGGTACTAAACCACACCATTTCCTAACAATAGTTCTCCGAGTTGTATTAAACAATTTGAGAATGGTTACACAATGATTACCTGTAGAAACGAGTAGGTACCCTGCGCGGACGAACGGTGAACGTGAAATAGTGATATTCGCATTCGTCTTTAATGAAGCCGTTTAAAAACTGTGTCGAAGTGGCGTTATCTGCGGCAATAAGAAGGCTTAGCTTCCAATGACCGTGTTGCTTAGCGTAGGCGTATGAAATTACACGGCCAAACGATCGCATGCGCGAAAACGAGTATTTACTAAGACTAATATACTTAATACTTATTTCCCGATTTTGATAACAACGAGATATCACCAAAATCAAAGTTCGTGTGAAAAGTTTTTTTTTTACATAGCCGACGTTGCCAACGTAAAATTACAAAAACCTTTGTATAAAATAGCTAAAAATCTGACAACCGCTTATCAACTATAAATACTGGATATTAACACTAACTTGAATGTAAATTTAAAATCCGATTTAAAATTAAAATTGATTTAAAACAACTCTTTCCATGCGAAAATTAATACAATTGCTGAAGTGGCAAACAACAGAGTATCAGTATTAACAATGGCGTTATTGTACCTCCCACAGTATCACAATGTTAACCATAAAAAATTAGTACTAAGACATGTATAAAAACAATTAGTTATACATAAAATACATTTAAATATACTGCAATATTTTTGCAATTATTAACAAAACTGTTCTAATTTTTGTCAACTCAGTAATCAGTCGAAACACCAAAATGAACATAATAATATTTCCTATCGATAAATACAACATTTTTATTACCTTGGGTCCACGTCACTGAGAGAAATCACGTAAATTGATACAGCACAAAATCAATTTCAACATAAAACACGAACGATGTCATTCAAATAACAATAATTCAACAAATTCTAACAAAAACAAGTTCAAAATAATATTATTATATATTATGTATTTTAAATTATATTAAAATATGTAATATAATATCATATGTTATTAGTGTTATGTGTTATTACTTATTAATATTGTTTATATTTTAGTTAATAATGTTAATATTATAATTTATAATGTATGTAACTACCCACCTACTAAAAATACACTACCACAGTTCATTCGACCGTAACTGAAGATTTTTGATGTATCAACTATGGTTCTAAATTAAAGACTGACTGAATAAAAGCCATTTTAGTTTTCATGATTAATACATTTTTTAAACCCATTGAAGTACATAAAAACCATTTATAATTATCTATCATTGGTTACTTTTTGTATATTTATACGAAATTTAGAATTCCTTAAATTGGCGAACACACGGAATAAATATAAAATAAATAGTTATTTTACACATTTTTAAAGTATTTAATAATTTTTTTTTTTTTGAGTGGGAAGGGGGTACAGACCCCTTGCATTGAGGATTGTCTAACTGCACTGGACAACAACGACCTTTACCATACGGAGAACAACACACATCCGGGAACACACCAGAGGCCGTCGACGGAATGACTTACACAAGATACTGCGGATTACATTTCTGTAACGATCATCGTTGTCCTCAATCACTGGACAGAGATCTACAGATCACTGAAAGGACAACACTGAAACAAAACGACGTATCCGCAAACGGTGCTTTTTAAGACCAGTCACTCAGTATAAAATAACTTAAATCCTGAAATCCAGTGTCTATTAATAAAATTATTGTAACTATGACATTACTTTTTAAAATAATTTTCTATTTGAAGAGTGATTGAATATTTATTTCGTCCCTCACTCAAATTGAGTAATGAATTCATAATGTACCTATATGACGATTTAGAGTGTTAACAATAAAATACATTCGTGTAATTATTCTTGTTTGTAATAGGTATACAACAGAATATTAGATAATTTTAGGTCAAATAATAAAATAATATAAACACATAACAATAATGTAAATAGGTACTAAATAATATATTACACGTCTGTTCAAATCAATTAACCAACTACTCTTCGAGTTACTATTAATACATTTTTTATAATTATTTTAAGTTTTTATAAATATTATTTTTTCAGGCGTAATTAGAGAATTATACCTTTCTCATTAAAATTTACACTCATAAAATTTAAGAGCAAGAGACACTGTAGCACCTTAGTCATCCTGTGACTATGTGTTATTTATTTAATTTTAAGTATTATTTTTATTTTTATGCATATAGTTCAATATATTTTCTATTCTATCAATTTTTGGAATAAAATTTATTTTTGATATCATAATTCATTCTTGTAATAGAACGAGTCAAATTTATTAAAGTACTTATTCTGCCTGAAAAAATGATTATAATTTATAATTTTCACAAATTTACCATTATTGGCAAAAACTTTATAAGTTAAAGGATTTTTCATGAATATTGTGTAGAAATTAACACGAGTAGTATTTATATGTTATCCATAAAATGTTCACTTATTTCACACTAATTTATGACACTGACCCTACTTTCTTGTGGGTATTATTAATTTACAAAAATCCATGTTTAGACTTAATCAATTCAATTAAAACAAAATTAATATAAACAACAATTTATGATTTATATTACTATATTAATATAAACACTAAATATAAACATTTATTAAAAATGTATTGTAATGTATGTCAAATGTTTAATAATATAATATAATTTACGTACTTAGAATTTTAATTTTTTTGAAAATGTAAATAGGTATGTATGTTTTATTCGATTAAAATTACATAAAGAATGAGTGAAAAGTTTACTATTGCTGCTCTCATTTATTTTTAAAACTTTAAATCAAAATATTTTTGAAGTCTTAGTAAAACTTAAGCTTATACTTTTTTAATGATATAATGTTGTTAATTGTAATATATTATGAAAAGTCGTGCAATCGCCACTATACCACTGCGTCCTAACTATATATTTTTATTGTTATATTTAGTAGTACCATCTAACAGTGTATAAAATTAAACCTTTTAAGTTTTTTTTCAGTTAAAGAACATAACTAATAATGAGTATTAAATATAAATTACCATTGTCACTTTCATTGCACTGTTTTTGTAACTGATTCATAAGTATAAATGTTTCATTTTAAATTGTAATACTACAATATCATATATCCTTTTAAAAATATATTTTATTTTTAATTGAATTTATTATAGATTTCAGTTTTGATAATGAAACACATTAAAAAACTACAATAAAACTGAATAAAAGAAATTATTAAATTACATAATGTATAAATTATTAATATAAAAATAAATATACAGAATAAAGACTTGTTTCATTATGATAATGTTTTTATTTTAAGCTAAAACATTTATTCAGACAATTAAGATTTGATTGGTAATCAAAATTTAATTTTCTTATGGTTTATGTACCTGCTTTAAATTCAAATTTATGGAAATAAATTAATTCCTCCTATATTGATACAAATTTATAACAAAAATATTGGAAAGTAATATACCTAATAAACAAACTTTAATCATTAATTTGTAATTTAAAATTAAAAGAATAAGACGAACCAACCAAAATTGCATTAAATAGTATTTGTTTTGTGCAGCCATCTAATGTTTTTTCTAAAGCAAATATAATGATTTTTGAGTTAACCATTTAACATATATATGGAATATTCTATTTCTGCCTTCAACAACCATTGTAATCTGGTATAAAAATTAATAAAATTAAACTCTATTATAATATAATTAAAAGAAATAAAAACAACATACTTCTAATTCAATTTGATCATTTCCAATAAGATGTCTTGTGTTGTTTTGGCCTTCAAAAACTGGTTGAAGATAACAAAAAATTTTACCGTACGCTGAAACCATAGTTTGAAAAACTTCACAATTGACTATTTGTAGACATTTATTTGGTTTAATATTAATGTCATAAAGATATATATAATCATGTGGCACTGATATTTTAAAACGATTAGCACTAAGCACAAATAAACAACCTTTCCTTCCAATATTTGACCAGTATGGACAATTAGAGAAAACATACAATTTTTTATTAATGAACAGATCATAAATATCCAAAATTTAATTTATTAGAACACTTGGAAAATTTAAAACAATTTTGAAAGTAACTTTATTGGTTTTAGAATGATGGTACAATTAAAAATTGTTATTCAAACCTTTGGAACTTAATCAACATGAATATTTAAAATATAACTATAAATATTTTAAATTATTCCTATGAATTTTACCTGGTACATTAATTTGCTTTAGTCGCAATGTCTTAGGTTGAAAAATGTCCAACGCTCCAGATAGCTCTTGAGCTAAAACATTTAAGGTTTTACGAGTTATCAAAAAAACTTAATTAGAACATTTTGTTTTTAGTGTCAATTAATCATACAGTTATCAATTATGTAAAATATAAATGTTTGTTTATAAACGCAAATACCTAACTGTAGCACTTAAGGTACTTTCAGACTGGTAATAACATTGATATAGGAAGATTTCCCCAATGAGTTTGATTTAAGACATTTTTCTAATATTGCTTGTTAATATACATTTAACACTTTTTTTTTTTTTTATAAGTAATTAACAATCTGTATCAGTATTAAACACAATAAGAAAATGAGGTAAGGTAAATGAGACATGAGGTTTTTGTTGAAAGAAGCCACCCATTGATGACACTTTTATTTAAAAACTATCTATAAATACAAACATTTTAAAAATACCAGCTGTAAAGGTATTAAAAATTTATATAAATTTAACTTATTTACAAAATAATAATTGTAGAATTGAGTCCCTTAAATTACTGTCGTTAACTAAAACAGAAGTATCCTATAAAAATGAGAAAATAGTTTATTTTTTTTTTATTATTAAAATAGAAAATGTACAATCTGTAACTTGTATTATAAGCAAATAAGATATTACATGGAAAATATTTACAAGATGATATAATGTGAGGAGGGAGGCATCCAGTGACAAAATCCTCAATGAGAAAAGTTAATGGATAAATTATTAGATATAAATGTGTAATATACCTAAATTCCAATAATCAAAACACATTCGTTACAGAATACAAATGAAATCTTAAAAATATTTGTCTATGTTAAGTGTTAAATTACCCTTAACTATACATGTTAAAAGGGCAACACTATCGTCTTTGATATGGATGATATCGAACTTGTCTGTTTTTGTATCGAGGTGGAGGAAGTGGAGGTTGATTAGTTCTAGTATTTAAACCACGTTTATTTGGTGTATTTGCCCTGAAATTTAGATAAGCTGGATCTGAATAACGTTGACTATCTCCTTCAATATAAGGTGGACCACTTTCATTGCTGTAATGTGAACCACCATCTACACGACGTTGAGATCTATTACCATAGCTACCACCAACAATTACACCATCTCGATTAAGTATACGACTATCATTATATTTTTGTCTGTTTTCTTTTTTATTGTAATTTTCACCATAAGGCTGTCTCTGAGGAACAGATTTACCAATGAGCTGAATAGAACCCATCGTTTCATGTGGGCTATTTTGTCCAGGAACTATAGAATTAATATTTGGAGGCTGAGAAAACATAGAGTTTGCATATGATTGAGCAGTATTTTTAAGTAGAAGATAAGGGTATATCGAAGGAAAACCAGAAAGTAGTGTTGGTGGTGGTGGTGGTGGCGGTTGCAAGGGTGGTGGTGGCAATTGAGTAGTAATATCTTGTGGCATTAACATTTGATTTGTTGCTGTTGAAGGGGGTGGTAGTGGAGGAAGTAGTGGTAATAATGAAGGAGGTGATGGTGATAGTGGAGGAGGTGTTGGTGGTAGTGGTGAAGATGGTGGTGGTAGTGGAGAAGATGGTGGTGATGGCATTGTAGGCAGTGGTAATCTTGTTGATGAAAGTTGGGGTGATAATAGTGGAGGGGGTGGTAGTGGAGGTGGTGGTGACATTATAGGTGGTGGTGGCATTGTAAACAGTGGTGGTCTTGTTGATGAAACTTGGGGTGGTAATGGTTGAGGTGGTGGTGGCATTTTAGGCAGTGGTGGTTTTGCTGATGAAAGTTGGGGTGGTAAT